>NC_141111.1:15387685-15811244 GCF_041138505.1 Cibotium barometz | reverse complement strand
CAATTTCAAACCAATCTTCTGAGGCTAAGGTTGATTCCAATAAGCCAAAGTAGGTTACTTGTTTGCTGGTATTATAAGAAGCCTGGTCATGCACGTAAAACCTTATCACTCTTGCACACATACAAAGAGTGATCTGCATCTGCCATATGAAAACCAATAGTGACAAGATACTCAGCAATCTTGTCATGCCATGCTTGTGGAGCTTGCTTCAGCCCATACAAGGTCTTACGAAGCTTACATACATACTCTGGGTGACTTGTATCCTCAAAACCAGGTGGCTAATCCATATACACTTCTTCTTGCAAATCACCATGCAAGAACATATTTTTTACATGGTGAACTTCTACCTCCTTGGACTGATGTATGCTATCAAAATATCTTGGGAAAAATGCTATTGATATCATTGGATTTTTTTTTTGAGAGAATGATGCTTGTATATTTGGAAAAATCCTGAAAAATGTTCATTTTCAAGACATATGCTACTTTGTTGCTTATGTACTTCCAAATAAAAAGGCATTTTATATGTTTAGCATTTTTTACATAAGCATAGGGTTATGTTCTACATGCCCAATGAAGCATTTTGGTTCTTAAAGCCTACATTAGGAGTTTGATTTTTTTTCGCAACCCCCAAAAAAGGACACTCAAGTGTCCTGTTTTGGTACCAAACTAGTGTTAAATAAGTAGAAAATGTTTACACTAGAATGATTTAAATACACTTGGTGAACTTCTAATTAATTTCAATGAGTTAAAAATTGAATAATGGTCAGCCATACAAAGGAGGTTATGGCAAATTTTTTTGAAAATTTGTGAAATAAATTTCATCTTTTATTAATCAAAAAGAGTAATTCCCATCGTTAGAGTATTCTAAAAGTTTTATTTTCATTCATGCATAGAAAGATGCATATTGATTAATTTTTATAAAAGAATGATTTTAATTAGAATTAAACTCTATGAAAGATACTTATTGATATTTTTTTCAAATGAAAGTGTAACTTTCTTCATTATGGATTTTTATGCATAAAAGTATGCATAAAAGAATATTTTTTTATTATAAAAGTGTTAATTTTATCATTATTGATTTCTATGCATAACAGCATGCATAAAAGAATAATTTCTTATTAAAAAAGTGTGACTTTTATCATTATTGATTTCTATGCATAAAAGTATGCATAAAAGAATATTTTTATTATAAAAGTGTTACTTTTATCATAAATGATTTTTATGCATAAACATATGCATAAAAGATATATTTTTTTATAATAAAAGTGTGATTTTTATCATAAATTATTTTTATGCATAAAAAAATATTTTTTGATTATTAAAAGTATAATTTTCATCATAAATGATTTTTATGCATAAAAGATATTTTTTCTCAATATTAAAAGTGTTATTTTTACCATAAATGATTTTTATGCATAAACATATGCATAAAAGATATTTTTTTAAAATAAAAGTGTGATTTTCATCATAAATGATTTTTATGCAAAAACATATGCATAAAAGATATTTTTTATATTAAAAGTGTGATTTTTATCATAAATGATTTTTATGCATAAATGGGTGCATAAAAGATATTTTTTAAAATTAAAAGTGTGATTTTCATCATTAATGATTTTTATGCATAAAAGATATTTTTTATATTAAAAGTGTGTTTTCTATCATAAATTATTTTTATGCATAAAAGATATTTTTTTAATATTTAAAGTGTGATTTCCATCATAAATGATTTTTATGCATAAATGGGTGCATAAAAGATCTTTTTTCTATTAAAAGAGTGATTTTCATCATAAATGATTTTTATGATGATAAAAGTATGACTTTCATTAGAATTGGATTTTATGCGTAATTAGATGCATATAGAATCTTTATAATTAAATAAGGGTTCTCTTTAATCCTCTGTTAATTTTTGTAAAAATTAGAAAAATGAATAAGTAGATAATATGTGAGAGGAAATTCTACCATTTCATAATCACTAAGATGGGAATGAGAAAATTCAAATAAACTATCGAAGTCCGAGATCGAGATAAATGATTATTTTATTCCTCATAAGAAATTCATGTTTTTAAGGAGAAAATAATACCTCCCTTGTTAGTAAGTGAACGTTTGTATCAGGGCATGGCTATGGCCCATTACCGTCGTCTTATGCGACTCCCGAGGAGATTTTGAATTTTGGAGCCGAGCTGCTGTATGTACATATTGTAACTTTTATATAAATATAAAAATGTTTTCTGAAGAAAAACTCCCTGTTGTATAAGTGATTGTTTACGGACGATCTGATAAAGAAAAATCTGTTATTGGACATATGTCATAGATCTCCAATAAGATCATTGTCTTGTTTAAGAAATTGTTTTCCAAACGTCTTAAGTCTTAGGATCTCGTGGATGATATCAAAATAAAAATTTAATAATAAATAAGTTTTTGACAGAATCATGAGATGAGGAAACCGTGGCCGTCAGACAGACCCTCTCTTTGAAGATGAGGAGCTTGACCCAATTGTTCACAAGGCTCTTCATAAGACTCAGCCAAGACCCTTCTCAAAGGAGAAGGGGAGAACTTGGGCGAGGCTGTGGAGAAATGGGTGGAAGCCATGGAAGAATATTTTGACATCACATGCTACAATGAGCGGAGAAAAATGGCTCTTGCCCGACTAAAAATAGTGGAAACAGCCAAGGTAGCATGGAGGAACCACTGTGACACCAACCATCTGGATAGAAATACTCAGTCCTGGAATGGCCCAAAAACATATTTAAGAAAGAGATTTTGTCCCCCTGGATTTTTGGAAATCAAAATGAACAAATTCTTAGAGCCAAAGCAGGAGAGCAAAACGATCGAGGAATATCACCAGGCCTTTGCTCTTCTACTCAAATATTCACCACCTCTAGATGAAGAACAACTCATGGCCAGGTTCATTCGGGGAATGAACGAACCCTTGGACACACTGGTCAAAAATGGCAAGCCAGTGTCCATGGCTGTCCATGGGCTGAAGCAGTAAGAATGGCAAAGGATTTTGCCAAAGCCTTTGTAGTAGTAAAGGTCCCGCCAAAGCCTGCATTCTCTAACTTTAAAAGATTCCAAGCCCAGGGAAGTACTTCAAACTTTCCACCCCCAAAGAGACAGCAAGGCCCGAATTAGAATCAAGATGCAGGAAGATTCCGAAGTGAAGAAAGACCTTTCCTCCAGAATACTTTCTCAAGAGCCCCCCCTCTTTCAAGAAATCAGAAGGATGAACTCAGAAGTGAAAACCGATGTTTTGGATGCCAAGGTTTTGGTCACCAACTGAAAGACTACCCGACTCCTGCCATGTCAAGGGGACAGGGAAGTCAAGGACCCCGAGTTCAGAGACCAACCCCTTCATACCAATCTAATCAAGGTCCGTCTCGCCCAAGCCAGGGAAACCCCAGAAGAACTCTAGCTCAGCCATCTGTCTCTGTCTAGAGTAACCTCAGAACTCCTTCTCAGAATTGGGGCAACCAAAGAGAAAGAGTTCCACCTCAGACTACAGGAGCCAGAGCAGTCACAATTTCAGATGTAGTAGAAGAGGAAAGAGGGCAGATCTTTGCTGCAATTGAAAACTAAGGACCTAACCGTCAGTTCTCAGTCATCCATACTCTCGCAGAATATCAGGGTAAGCCTTTTAAGCTTTTGATTGATTCAGGCAATTCTCATTCATTTATTTCCCCTGGATGCTTGCGTAAGCTAGTCTTAGAACAGAAATCAGGGAAACCTATGCAAGTTGAATTGGCTAGTGGGAAGACTCTTTTCACTCACCATGAGACAGATCTTATCCAGTTCAAACTATATGGTAATGTAACTGACTGTCAGTTCAAAGTCTTATCTCTGAGTTTTTGACGGGATCCTTGGAATGGATTGGCTCCACAAAAATCAAGCTGACATACACTGTCACAATGGAACCATTTCCTTCCATAACCTTCACGAGAACAATGTTCAAGGAACTAGAGTTTTTGGATCCCTAGACCTTCAGCTAGTAAAAGCTTCCAAGTTGCTGAAAGGACTTAGGAAGAAGCAGCAAATTTATGTTGTCAAAATGAACCCAGTAGACTCAAAGCGTAAGGCCAAAGAACCAGAATGTTTAAGTGAATTTGATGATCTATTCCCAGCAGAACTAACTGAAATGCCTCCAATTTGGGAAGTAGATCATGTGATTGAATTGACCCCCCCGCCGGAGCTCAGCCAGTAGCCCTGTGCACGTACAAAATGCCAGTTCCTGAAGCCATTGAACTCAAGGAATAGCTTAGACAGCTGTTAGAACAAGGGGTTGTAAGACCCAGTGTTTCACCTTGGGGTGCGCCAGTTCTCTTTCAAAAAAAGAAAGATGGAACGCTTAGAATCTGTGTGGACTACAGGGGTCTAAATCAGTTGATAGTTAAGAATAAGTATCCTATCCCAAGAATTGATGAGCTTTTGGACAGGCTAAATGGATCCCAGATCTTCACAAAGATAGGTCTCAAATCCGGGTATTACCAGATAAGGATTAATGAGCAAGATATCCCGAAGACAGCCATCAATAATTGGTATGGGCATTATGAATTCACTGTCATGCCGTTTGGATTGAGTGGATTGACAAATGCCCCAGCTACATTCAATCGCTTAATGGAGGACATTCTCAGAGAATACTTAGATGATTTTGTTCTTGTTTTCTTTGATGATATTCTGATTTACTCAAAGAACGCAGCTGACCATGAAGCTCATGTCAGAAAAGTTCTTGAGATTCTAAGGAAGCACCAACTCTTTGCAGAAAAGAGTTAATGTACTTTCTTTGCCGACCATGTTGAATACTTGGACTTTCTGGTATCAAAAGATAGAATTTCTCCAGATTCTATGAAAGTCCAAGCAGTCATAGATTGGCCTGAACCAAAGACAGTGAAAGAAGTCAGAGGATTCTTGGGATTGACTGGTTGGTATAGAATTTTTATACCAAAGTATGCTCTTATAGCTTCCCCCCTGACTAATCTTCTCAAGAAGAATATCCCGTTTGAGTGGTCTGCCAGGTGCCAGAGTGCTTTTGATAAGCTGAAGGCCACCTTGGTAACCAGTCCCGTTCTGAAGCTGCCAGATTTCTCTCTACCCTTTGAGGTAGTAACTGATGCAAGTGGTTTTGTCCTGGGAGGTGCACTCATGCAGGAAGGTCATGTAGTGGCCTATGAATCCCAAAAGCTCAGAACGCATGAGAGGAATTATGCTGTCCACGACCTGGAATTACTTCACTTTGATGACAGATCATCAGAGCTTAAAGTGGATCTTTACTCAGAAGGACCTCAACATGCGCCAAAGAAGGTGGATGCAGACCTTACAGGAGTTTGATTTTGAAATCAAGTACCGCCCAGGCAAAGAAAATGTGGTAGTAGATGCCCTCAGCAAAAAAGCCTCCTTGCTTGCAATTACTATAATATCAAATCCTTTGATTATTGAAGCAAGAGAGAAGCTCATGTAGGATAGATTCTTTGGCCCTATTGCTACCCTACTTATGCAGGAAAGCAAAACTCCTCAAGAGTTGAACATAGTTCAAGGGTATAGCCTCGATGATGGCATTATGTATTATAATCGCAGGCTATGCATTCCCAATGATGAGGGAACCAAGGACCAAGTTCTGAATGAATCCCATGACAGTCTTATAGCAGGACATCCATGTTTCATCAAAACCTACATGTGTGTATAAAAAAGCTTCTTTTGGCCTGGTCTGAAAAAGGATGTACTGAATCATGTACGTCAATGTCTGACATGCCAGAAAGTCAAAGCTGAAAGAGTAAAAATGACTGGGAAGTTACATCCATTGGACATCCCCAGATGAAGTGGGAATGTATGAGTATGGACTTTATTACTGGATTACCTTCAGTATAATCAGGTGTTACAACTCCATTTTTGTGGTAGTTGACAGACTAACCAAAGTTGCCCATCTGATTCCTAGTAAAAGAAACCTACACTACAGTGGATGTGGTCAAAGTGTTCGTCAAAGAAATCTTCAGATTGCATGGCCTACCCAGGAGAATAGTAAGTGATCGAGATCCCAAATTTACTTCAAGGTTCTGAACTGCACTTTTCGAAGCAGTGGGAACTTTCTTGGATCTCAACACAGCTTATCACCCTGAGACCGAGGGTCAAACTGAAAGGGTAAACAAAGTAATCGAAGATATACTTCGTTCATGCTGTGGCAGGGAACCCAAGAAGTGGCTAAGCTATCTGCACCTAGTCGAGTTTGCCTACAATGCTTCTTATCACCGAAGTATCGAGATGAGCCCTTTCAAAGCTTTGTATGGACAAGATTGCTTAACTCCATTAACTTGGTCCGACCCATTGATTAGGGTCGAGATGTCCAGACAGATGCTTAACGACATCGAGCAGTAGATGCAGTCCATTCGTAAAGATATTAAAGTTGCCCAGGATCGACAGAAGCAGTATGCAAATAAGAAGAGGATAGATATAAAGTTTGAAGAAGCAGATATGGTCCGGCCCAAAAAAAGTTCTCTATCTCTTGGGAAGTACAAGAAGTTATCCCCCAGATATTGTGGACCATATCTGATTATAAAGAAAGTAGGTGACTTAGCCTACGAACTTCTTCTACCTCCTCATCTCAAAGTTCATAATGTATTTCATGTAAGCCTTCTAAAGAAATATGTGCCAAGCCCAAATCATGTACTTTTGATGATGAAACCCTAACCTCTTCAACCCAAGGGCAGATGGAACTCCAACCTGAAGAAATTCTTGATGTTTGAGAAAAGATTCTATAGAACAGAATTCTCAGAGAATTATTAGTAAAATGGAAGTTCTATCCTTTTGAAGATGCCACGTGGGAGAATGAAGCCAACTTGTTGCGAGATTACCCCCAGTTTGCGAGATGAGGGCATCTCGCATTTTTCAAGTGGAAGAGAATGTAAGATTCCTCCCCAGCCTCTCAATATGTCCAACATCTTCCCCTGTAATCAAATCCCTCTTCAAAAATATAAAAGATCTTGTTTCTACGAGAGAGAAAATCTTCTAGAGAGTGGTAATTCAGTTTTTAAATATTTTTGGATAGAAAAATATCTCATATTATCAAAATAAGTTCCCCTGAAATAGAAGTTCAAAATTTTTTTCAGAAGGTGCATTAGAAATTAAGTATAATCTATCAAGAGGCATTATCCTGGGGGTCAATATTTTTTCAGAATTTTAAATTAAGGTTCCTATGGACCAATAAGATTCATCCAAATGTAGGGAGGAGATAAATAGAAGAATAAAAGTAAAATCCCCCAAAAATGAGTAAATACTCACATAAGATGAAGAGTTGACTAAGGACAAGGGTAATAGTTAAAAAAAGAGAGATATTTAGGTGAAATGATGCATTTTTGACACCTCAATATGGGGAAATTCCCCTCATGAAGGAGGCGCCTATTTCACATGCTTGCATGAGTTTTAAACTCCCAAATAATGAGATATTTTTATCTCTCCTCTCTCCTGTTTCAACTAGATCCAAAAAGTGGACTAAACTGACCCAAAAATGGTCAAAAATTGACCAAACTGATTTGGAAAATTCTAGAATCAGTTGGCTTGGTTAGAAGCTCACTTTTTCCTATAAATAGAAGCCTTCCCCTTTGTTGAAACTCAATAGTGTTTTGCACTGTTACCCTGCCTCTCCCAAGTGCCAAAAACTGTGAATTTTACTCATAATTCATTAGTTTTTGACCTTCCCTCTTCTAAAAGATTGGTGGCCACTCTTGTTTAAAACAAGAGAAGAACCCTCAAACCATCAAGCCAAAGGAAAGCTCTCAAATTATCTATGTAAGTTGGAGATTCTTCTCTTTTCTTTTTCTTTTATGGTTTTTTATGATTTTTGTCTTCTCTAAATTGAATGGATGTTAAGCCTCATTAAAAAAAGGCATTCCCCTCTCTTCTTTAGTAAACCCAACCATTCTTTATCCTGGATGATTGATTATTGGATAAAATCAAGTTTTTCATAAGGTTCTCTTAAATACGTAGAAAATGTTTACACTAGAAAGATTTAAATACTCTTGGTGAACTTTTAATTAATTTCAGTGACTTAAAAATTGAAAAATGGTCAGCCATACAAAGGAGGTTATGGTGAAATTTTTTGAAAATTTGTGAAATAAATTTCATCTTTTATTAATCAAAAAGAGTAATTCCCATCGTTAGAGTATTCTAAAAGTGTCATTTTCATTCATGCATAGAAAGATGCATATTGATTAATTTTTATAAAAGAATGATTTTCAATAGAATTAAATTCTATGAAAGATACTTATTAATAATTTTTTTATTATGAAAGTGTTACTTTCTTCATTATGGATTTTTATGCATAAAATAATGCATAAAAGTATATTTTTTTATTACAAAATAGTTACTTTCATCATATTGATTTTTATGAATATTTTTTTATTATAAAAGTGTTACTTTTATCATTATTGATTTCTATGCATAAAAGTATACATAAAAGAATATTTTTTTATTATAAAAGTGTTACTTTTATCAATTTTTTTTTCTATGCATAAAAGTATGCATAAAAGAATATTTTTTTATTATAAAAGTGTTACTTTTATCATTATTGATTTCTATGCATAAAAGAATATTTTTTTATTATAAAAGTGTTACTTTTTTCATTATTGATTTTAATGCATAAAAGTATGCATAAAAGAATATTTTTATTATAAAAGTATTACTTTTATCATAAATTATTTTTATGCATAAACATATGCATAAAAGATATATTGTTTTATATCACATCATAAATGATTTTTATGCATAAACATATGCATAAAAGATATTTTTTAATTAAAAGTGTGATTTTCATCATAAATGATTTTTATGCATAAATGGGTGCATAACAGATATATATATTTTTATATTAAAAGTGTGATTTTCATCATAAATTATTTTTATGCATAAACTTATGCATAAAAGATATTTTTTTATATTAAAAGTGTGATTTTCATCATAAATGATTTTTATGCATAAACATATGCATAAAAGATATTTTTTTATATAATAAAAGTAGGATTCTCATCTCATAAATGATTTTTATGTGCATAAAAGATAATTTTTTATTAAAAGAGTGATTTTCATCATAAATGATTTTTATGATGATAAAAGTGTGACTGTCATCATAATTGGATTTTATGCATAATTAGATGCATATAGAATCTTTATAATTAAATAAGGATTCTCTTTAATCCTCTGTTAATTTTTGTAAAAATTGGAAAAATGAATAAGTAGATAATATGTGAGAGGAAATTCTACCGTTTCATATTCACTAAGATGGGAATGAGAAAATTCAAATAAACTATCGAAGTCGAAGATCAAGATAAATGATCATTTTATTTATGGCACTATGCATGCTCGATGGATGTTCTTTCTTGAGAGTTTCATGAAGGATTTTGTAAGGCAAATTGCAAAGCCAGAAGGTAATATGGATGAGGGTGGGGGTTGGTACAAGAATCACTTATTTATATCTCAGTATACCTTGCCGAAGTGAATCCCTCTCTCCCTCACCTATGGAGCAACGAAGAAGACATGAGGATGACCTCTCATGTTCCTCAAGGAAAGGGAAAGACCAAAGTCAGGGATACAGCGATGCATAGTAAGATTAATACTTTTTGTGTGCTTAATAGTGATGTGATGAGAAGATGGGTGGCAAAGTATGAGGATCAAAAGGCAAGAAAACAAAGTGAAAGGTCGGCATTCTGTAAGCGCCATGGACATAGTGTGCCATACCTTGAGCACCTAGGATCACTTCCCAAGGATCTTGATGTAGATTGGCTATATGAGGAGATGGAAAGAGTGGCGCAAGAGGAAAACATGCATATCACATTGGAGGAGTGGGAGTATGGCCAAGGATGCTTCAAAAAGGTAAACAAGCTTGTGTTCTCAATCATATTTTAGTATGTTAAACTTGCAAAAATTTATTTTGAGGTATTTATAGCTTTTTTTATCTTGGTATAGTGCACAATGTTGAATGCTTTGTGGCCAGAGGGTAAACATTTTTGCACACAAAGTATTGATGAGAATAGGAACACCCAAGATTGTGGGGTAATTGCAAGCTTTGAGGAAGCCAATGGAGCCATGGATGATTATTGTGGATTGATCCAAAATATCATTAAGATTGACTTTCGAAGCTTCTTTGTATATATTTTGGGATGTCAAGTGGTTTATGGATGTGGTGGAAAGAGGTCCTAATGCAACAATCAAGCATTATGCAAGTGGCTTTGTAAGACCATTGACTCTACAAAGTTTTGGCAAGGAAAGGATGGGACTCTAGTAATACCACAACATTGTGAACAGGTACATATAATTATTGGTATTTACAATATCAGCATTTACAGATAGTAGAGATGTAATTTTTTGTATGATGTATCTTTGTGCTTAAATAGGTTGTGTATCAACCAATAAATGACAATAAGAGATGGTGGCATATAATCCCATTCTCACCACGTTCAAGAGCCATTTATAGTACATTCACCCACATTGAGCATATGGACGAGCATGTCAACTCAACTATGGAGGGAGATAGCTTGAAAAACATTGATGATGATCGTGCCATTGGAGATGATGATCGTGCTATTGGAGATGATGATATTGCCTCTCATGGTGATTAATCTAGTAGTGGGAATATTGATCTCTTTGTAGATTTGGATAGATACTTTAGCAAGGGTTGACCTCGTGGTGATAAATCTAGTAGTGGGAATATTGATCTCTTTGTAGATTTGGATATAGGCATGGACATTGAGATGGATAATATGCCCAAAAATGGATATAATGACCATCGAAAGCACTATTCTTGAGCTTTTTGCAATACATCTATTTAACTCAACAAATTTACAACATTCTCCCACAATAGATGATTACGATGTGAAATGGTGTCATGCACAAATATCGCTCAATATAGCTAAAACATATTCTAGGCACCTTTCCCAAATTTTGTGATTCCTACATAGTTACACTAAGCTCAATCAACAAGCATGCAAGACTTCACTCAATACATGAGAATGAGGTTGAACTCTAGTTCTTTCATTGTACTTTTATTATGGCTATGGTCTTCCTTTTGCTTGTTTGTTATTGGTGGTTGATTGATTGTTTTATTAGTAATTCATAATTGTAATTAGAGAAATGAGACATGGACAATATGAGATAGATTTGTGCACTTTAAGCATCGATGCCCTGATCATCCTCATCAACATCACCATCATCCTCAATGGTAGGGTCATTCTCATGATCATGAGAAATGGCACGCTCATCCTCATTATCATGATCATCTCTTATTTCTTGATCATCGATCACAACATCTTCATTGGCATGTTTGACAACATCTTCATTACGGCTTGTTACATCCTAATATGCTCCATATCAGTGAATGTATTATACATCACTTTGGAACGTGGTGCAATAGGGATGACGTACCACCATTTAATGTCATGCACCATTGGCAGATAGATAACCTACTCAAATACACATACTGCAGTAATTAATTAGCATATCAAAAGTCAAGGGGTACGCGAGCTTAGATATATATGTACATGAAACACATTAGTAAAAAAATGCATACCTGCTCACATTGTTGTGGCAATACGAGCCTATCTTTCTTTGTTTGCCAAAACTTTGTAGAGTCAATAGTAGTTACATAGCCACTTGCATGGCGTTTTATCATTACATTAGGCCCTTTTTCCACCACGTTCATTTGCCATTTGACATCCAAAATATACACAAAGAAGTGACGAAAGTCAAGCCTAAATATGTCTTGGCAATAATCATCCATTTTTCCATTAGCTCCCTCAAAGCTACTAATGACACCTCAATCTTGTGTATTCCTCTTTTCATCAATTCTTTGTGTTCGAAAATGCTTGCCTTCACACCATATAGAATTGAACATAGTGCACAGGACCAAAATAGAAGCAATATTTGTGTAAGCAATGTGAATAAATATTAAAAGCAAATCACTTACAACTAATGCAAAACATTAGTTCTATGTATCTTTAACATGCATCCTTGTGCATACTCCCATTCTTCCGCTGTGATATGCAACCCCTCGCCACTCTTTGCTCTCTCCATTTCCTCATGCAACCAATTAACATGGATATCATTCGGAAGTGTTGCTAGATGCTTAGGGTATGCCTTACGAGAGCCATGTTGCCTCCGAAAGAGAGCTCTTTCTGCTTGCCTTTTTGTCTTTGCATTCTCATATCTTGTAACCCATCTGCTCATCACATCACTATTAAGGATGCAAGTGAAATTGAGATCATCAATCAATGTTCTGTCAATTACTTTACTCTGTCCTTTTCCTTGAGGCACAATAGAGGTCATCCTCTTCATTTCTCCATAGTCATGGCAAAGAGCTGTCCACCTGACTAACAAATTCTGAAATATATACAAGAGACTCTTGTATCAACCAACCCTCGGCCATGCTTCCTTCGGGCCTTGCACTTTTCCTCACAAAGTCTTTTAAGGTCTTCATGAAGCACTCTAGGAAGAACATCCAACGTGCATGCACAGTGCCACATAAAGCAATTTCGTCCACTAAATGCACAATGAGATGTAGTTGACTTGTGAGAGTGGTCGCGGAAAAGTCTCCTCTACCAAACAAACCACCTCCACTGCCATAACACGCACATCATCCAACGTGGCTGGATCAATTGCTTTGGAACTAACATATCTGAAAAATAAATGAATAGTACGTTATACCTCATGCACGTTCATTTTGCAAGGTATAATTGCAAGGTATAATGAAGGGTGATCTAACATGGGTTTTACATACCTCACAAGCTCGCCCATCTTATAAATACATTTTCTCAAACTCTTATTTGCACAATGGTTGATGCTAAACCCTAAACCCTAAACCCTAAACCACTAATTGAAATTTGCAAGTTAGAATGCTTACTTCAATAATGGGTCAAGACTTGCATTGCTCCATCCATAAACTGTTTGTATATTGAGTAGTTCAAGTGAAGCACGTAAAATAGAGAATGTGCACCCTTCAAAAACCGATGTCGATGAAGCCTTGTAAAGATGCTCTTGTTCCATATTATCGTCGTCCATACCTTTGGGATCATCCCTAAAAAGATACCGCACCATATTATCAAACACTTCCTCTTCCACAACTTCGTGGGGTGCAGGGCTATTTTCACCCCTTTCCCACTCATCTCTGACAATAGATCCCGAAGCTCCAGCATCATCTCGTAGACGCTTTGCGTGCTCTCGCCGCGCGTAGGGCACCATGTTAGGGTGTGGCTGCATCCTGCTTCAATTAGAGTATATATATTACAACTCCATTAATTTAATTTGGATACCATGAGTCACTTGAATACTATCAATTTACAGCTACTCACCTCTAAACCTGTTTGATTCCATTCTCCATACATGGAGATGTGATTCAAGGTAATTCGACGCGCTCGTACAATGCATCCTTGACATCGATTACACATACACTTGATCCTTTGTCCCAACCACATATCGCGATTACGATGATGCATATCCTCACCAGAACTGCTTGAGGAGGTTGATGACATCCTATGTACAAAAGAGCAAACATATAATCATAATCAGTTTTTAATGAAAGTATAAAAAGTTTCTATAAATCGCGTGTAACAGCGCGTCTAAAATCGCGTGTATAACCGCAGCTGTATCTTGTGTTAATTGCATGTAAAAGTGCATCTGACTGTTTTAAATCGCGTGTATCAGCGCGTCTACATCCTTAAAATCGCGTGTATAAACGCGGCTACATCCTTAAAATTACGTGTATAAACGCGACTGTTTTATTATACACGCGAAAATACACGCGCTGTTATACGCGACGACCTAACCCGCCGCCTTCTCCAAAAAAACATTTTCAAACTAAGATTTCCTCTCCTTCGTCGCGGCCTCTTCCAACAGAGCACTAAACCTAAGTGCAAGGAGCAGAAAAGGAGCAGACACGGGTGAAGGAAACGAGCCAAAAAGAAGACTCACTTTTTTAGAGGTGAGTCAGTTTGTCCTTTCTCCTGTCTCTTTCCTTTCATTTGTTTATGCGATTGTCTCTTTTCCTTATCCGATTGTCTCTGTCCTTCTCTGGTAGTACTTTTGTGAACGATTGTGACAGCCTGGGCTTTTTTTATAAGGACGATTTGTCGGTGGTCGGTCGCTTTCAAAAAAAATTTGCGCAGGCCACATGTAGGAACGCGTGTATGTCTGTGTGTACCCTGTTTGCACAGACGTTCACGTGCATATACACGCGTTTTTGGATGGATTTTTACACGCGACTGTGTTTCACCGATGCTTGCGATCCAGGTTCTTTAGAGAGATGATCCCATCTGCATATGGCTTGCCTTCACAAAATCATATATGCTAGCTTGTATTTGTGCTTTGATAAAATCATGTATATACTTTTATTTTTACAGATTCTTCATGGATCCAGGTTCTTGGATGATGGAGATGCTAAATCATTTTGGGCGCCATCCTGGTCCAGTTGAGCTTACAGAGTACATGTATGCCCATCCCCCTCCTGGATTGCCTGGTATCTATACCCTGCCCTGAGTATCCATGTCACTCCACTGTCGTCTATGCCTGCTAGTCCGACGAGACGGCATGCAGCTTCTCCTCTTCCACGCCCACCAAGGAGACATACCCCGTCCCAGACACACTCACGCACACCCTCCCAGGCACCGTCACGTCAGGGCTCATAGTTAGCCACCATCACGTACTCCCTCACAGCCATAGTCACGTAGACAATCCCCCAGTCATGACTCCACAGGAGAGCAAATGCCGCAGTAGGAAGAGTGGGAGTGGAGGATGTGGCGGCACGGGTGCTTTGGTGGGAGAGGTAGTAGGGCATGCGGTGAGAGAGGAGATAGAGGGAGTGACAGATAGGGGCGAGGTAGTGATGGATGCGAGGGGGAAAGAGCTAATGGAGTACATGCATGGGGTAGTTTCAAACTTGTATAGAAATTCTTTTATTAGATTTAAAGATCAAAAAAGCCGATTAGTTGGGGAGGTGATAGATGATGTACATAGTCGGTACCCCAATCCCCCACATGCGACATTCTCGGATGTATGGGGAAGGACGCAAATAAGGGAGATCTTAAGTAATAAAATATCTCACCTTAAGAAACTCGCGTACGATGATGGGCTAAATGTAGCTGCGGGTGGCTATCCTACCGAGAAACTTGCCACTGCGCACAAACGCGAGTGGAAGGAGGCAAAGAAATGAGCAGAGGGTGGCGTGAAGAGCAGGTAGCATGTGGAGGCACGACGGATCTAGATGGAGACCATTGGATCTTCGCATTTCGGATCTGGCGGCGTCGAGTCATGGGAGACAGAGTTCATAAGTATCTTGCCACTTTATTTGATTGTTTACTTAATTCATTGATTCTATGATTGTTTTAATCTTACAAATTGTGTTGATTATGATACAAATTTTGATCGTTCTTGAATCGTGTAGTAATGACAATGCACTAATTCTTCCTCGTGGATGGTGCAATGCACCCAAAAAAAAAAATCTAGAGAGTGCTATTGGGTGCTGGAATGCTGGAACAGCATTCAGGTACCAAATAGCACTCTCTGGATTTTTTTTTTTGCTCTCTGTTTGCGTGTATAGATGCGTAAACTCTGCAAAAGTCGCGTGTATATACGCGAATACTCTGTGAAATGTGCATGTATAAGCACAGCTAAACTGACAAAATGCGTGTATACACCCTTGTATCAGCGCGTCTAAGCGCAGCTAAAACTGACAAAATGCGTGTATACGCGTGTGTATGCCCTCAGCGCGTCTGATTGGTTCTATACACGCGCTTTTACACGCATGTCTCTGGCCGCGATGATACACGCGCTGATACACGGACCCGTTACTTTTTTTCCACGAGTCATTTTTAGCGGCTAGGAGCGCGGGTATGAGCCCGATCCTTTGTAGTGAGACTTGCACTTGGATCATAGAGTCCAACGTTTTTTTCCTCAATCAAGAGGCATAGCCGTTGATTCTTTTTGATAGAACAAGGGTTATCCGGGATTCCAACACTTTTTTCCTCATCAAGAGGCACAGTCGTTGATTCTTTTTCATAGAACAAGGGTTATCCGGGATTTACTTCAACTATTGTAACTTAACAGAATTGAGTCTCATTTTAGGGATCCATCAGTCCAGCCTACTAACCCCATCCAATCCCATGGGTTAGCCAACCACCTAACCACTGTAGTGAGAGGATCCATTTAGAAATTTGGTTATGTTTTGCCACGGGTACCAGGGAAAAGAGTTCCAAGGCTCCCTAGCCGGCGCTTCAATCAAACCTCAAGATAGTCACAGTTAGCAATGATGTTGTGTAAAGGCAACACCGCCGTGGACACTTGGCACATCATCTTAACATGTGGGATATGTGGTGGTAGCTTATGGCTAGGAGAGTCTCTCCTATTTGAACTCCTATTTGAAGGACCATCACTATAATGTAGATAATATCTTACAAAGATGTAGTCTCTTATGCATCACATTATTATTAGTTAATATGTAACATTGTTGCAAGCAAAATAGGTAAGTGACGAGGGTCACCTAAAAAGATTCCCTACCAAAATGTGTGAAATCTCAAAAATGGCTTAAAAATGTAGTTTTTTGAGAACACATCATAGAATTCCATGTATAAATTTAAAAATTACATGAATTTTGCTATTTTTTTCAAGATTGAGAACATGTGTGACCTTCGTAGATTTATAAACTATTGTGGTTTGTGACATAAAAATAAACTTGACTTACAAAATGACATAGGAGTCTACATAACTTAAAGAAATATCAATCTTTTCAAATAAAATTTTATTTTATATATTTTATGAATGTAAGACACTTTTTTTAATGAACGTTTTTGGAAAAAATTCTACCACTATGCATAAATATGCACATTATTTGATAAGCACTCAAAAAATATTAGAATACATAACAATATAAGCTCCATAATTTATGAAAAAATCTATAAACGTCCTTGAGTCTATTTTTAGTAGACTCAAATAGCAAAGCCTTTAGTATATACTTACCTTGGCAGTTTGCATGACATAATTATTTGCTCTATTATTTATAAGCAGATAGTGGGCAAGATATACAACCAATGCTACTAAGAGTTTAAAGAGGTCAACTTATAGGTGTGCAAAGATAGACTTCGATTCATATATATATGTAGAAGATGGTAACTATGGAGGCTCTGAGTAAACCTAAGCATATTAAAAGAGTAGAAATTGAAATATTTCTTCGACGGGATAATTTTAGAGGCAGACATCATATAGCTTGTGGGTGTAAATTTTGACCCACATAGGCATTTGTTTTCATGAAGGAAATTTTGGTTATGCAGTATGGATACATATGTGGTGGTGGCAAAAATACATAGTATGCATATGTTGATGTTTGATCCAGATAGCCACCATTATCATGAACGTATGTGATGGTATATCTAAGAGAGTAGTGTAGGAATGAGCTGCTCTAGTTATAATTATTTAGAGTACATGTGAAGAATGTTGAGAGATGGTATGTCTAAGGGTAGCGTAGAATGAACTCTGGTTATAATAATTTGGAGGACATGCAAAGGATGCTGTGAGAGATGCAATCTTCGCTCTCGCGACATTGTCTTTGTGTACAAAGAGAAAAGAGAGGAGCTTAGGGCTTCTAGAATGTAGAGAAGAGTGTGGAGCTTTCACGATGACGGTAGATTCAAGGTCTCCTATGTTGGAGAGCATACTAATGCACATAGGCATGGCAGAGTCCAGGCTCACATGCACCCCCCTCCTCAACATAGATGGTCTCACCACATGTATTTGCTTATAGTTCCTCAGCTTTAAAATTGAATTATAGAACAAAAATCAAGATTGGCAAATCAATCGACTCGTGGTTTTCCAAATCAATGGAGCCTTGCACATCTAGATTAACACCAATGGATTACAGGTCATCATGGATTATCTCATCTAGCTCTTATGTTATCATGAATTTTCGGTATCTACTGTGTAGCGATATTATTTATGATACAAAGGTTACATGGTTACATAAACAATCATTTTCTTTAATGACCTCCTCTCAAATTTGTAGTCAAAGGTTGCGACCATATGTGTTTTTCAGGTCAACCTATGTTCAACCTATATCACCTTATCCTAGGCATATTTTTTTTAATTCTAAGATTTATAAGGTTTTTTTAAAATTTTTGAGATTTTATTGTCTACTATCTACTATTCGAAATGAGCTTTTACAAATTTATTAGTGATAAAAAAATAATTCTCATAAAAATGTAAAAATATTTCAAAGTTAAGAAAATTAGCCCCCCTAAAGTTGATATTTGACATCAAAGTTGATGCAAAACATCAACTTTTCTACACAACTCGATGTTTTGCATCAAAGTTAATGCAAAACATCACAAAACGTGATGTTTTGTATCTCCAGAGAAAAAAGTTGGAGGATCGGAGGTCGATTTTTACAAACAGGCTGTTTTAGCAATTCCGTACTCAAAATTTGTGAAACAAGTCGTTTGAGCATGCCAACGCTCACACGGACGAAATTCCTAAACATGCCGTTTGTGTGTGAAAATCGACATGTAGTAAATCGCATTGTGACATCTGCACATCGCATCAAAACATAGTTGTGTTGATACTCAAAATTTTTGGAACAGGTTGTCTGAGCATGCTAACGGGGATAAAATTGCTAAAATAGGCCGTTTGTGATAATCAACATGTAGCACATCGTGTTGTGAGTGACGACTGCACATCGCAATCAAAACATAGTTGTGTTGATACTCAAAATTTGTGGAACAGGTTGTCTGAGCATGCCAACATAAATGGAAGTGCTAAAACAGGGCGTTTGTGAAAATCGACCTCCGATCCTCCAACTTTCTTCTCAAGAGCAAATGAAACTTGATGCAAAACATCAAGTTTTGTGGTAGAGTTGATGTTTTGCATCAACTTTGATGCAAAACATCGAGTTGTGTGGAAAAGTTGATGTTTTGTATCAACTTGATGCCAAACATCAACTTTTAGCCTAAAAGTTGATTTTTGGCATCGACTTGCAAAACATCAACTTTTCCACACAACTCGATGTTTTGCATCGAGTTAATACAAAACATCAACTTTTCCACAGAACTCGATGTTTTGCATCAAAGTTGATGCAAAACATCAAGTTTTATGAAAAAGTTGATGTTTTATATCGAGTTGATGCAAAAGTTGATGTTTTACATCGAGTCGATGTAAAACATCGAGTTGATGCAAAAGTTAATGTTTTACCTTGAGTTGATGTAAAAGTTGATGTTTTACATCGAGTTGATGCAAAACATCCACTTTTTTCCACAAAACTTGATATTTTGCATCAAAGTTGATGCAAAACATCAAGTTTTGTGGAAAAACTTTGATGCAAAACATCAAGTTTTGTGGAAAAAAGTTGATGTTTTGCATCAACTCGATGTAAAACATCAACTTTTTCATAAAACTTGACATCAAGTTTTGTGGAAAGTTGATGTTTTACATAATAAAACATCTAGTATTGTAAAAAAGTTGATGTTTTGTATAGAAAGTTGATGTAAAAAGTTGATGTTTTACATCAACTTGATTCAAAATATCAAATTCTCATAAAAGTTGACGTTTTGTATCAAGTTGATGAAAAACATCAACTCTAGCTGAGAACGCTACAAGAGAATCATTGTTTTTCGACGCTTAGTTTTCACACCTGGTTGTGTCATCACTATGTGCATCGAAATAGGCATCGCAATATGCGTGGAAAATGCATCGAAATAACCATCGAAAGATGCGTGGAAAAAGTCATTGGAATAAGCGTCGAAATAACAATTGAAATTTTTCTTTTTAAAAAAAATTAAATTTATATATTATATTTGCTAGTTCCCATCCTGGGGTGTGTTTTAGCCTTCTCTTTCTACCTCTTTGCAAGCATATGTGTCTATGAGAAGAGAGAGAGAGAGAGAGAGCTAGAGAGAGAGAGATGATCAGAGAGAAAGAGATAGATAAAGAGAGAGAGAGAGGGGGGGGAGCCGAGGGGAGAGAGGAGGGTATAACTTCCATCATGCTCTTTGAAGGAGCCGAGGGGAGAGAGGAGGGTATAACTTCCATCACGCTCTTTGAAGGAGAAAAAATGCTAGCTCCTCCTCAACTAAGGTGCAATTAAGAAAGTGCTCTATTTTTTACAAATGAAATTAAGGTTCATCATCAACTTGCTCGTCCTTAGCGAGATCCACGGCTCCAAATAAATCTATTTCTAGAAATACTCCATCATTGATTTCAATTGGTGGAACCAGCTGTCCTATAGTAGTAGAAGGTAACTCATCCATGTTGTCATGGGCCTCTTCTAGCTCTAGCATGAGAGCTGTCGATGCATCATGATCATACTTAGCTTGAATCTCTTCTTCTTCTGGATTATGTCTAGTGTTTGTTTCTCGTTCAAGATGTATTTGCTCAATGATTACACCTTCATCCGATCCTAATCCCGTGTGAGCCTCACCTACTTCCTCAACTAGTATGTCTTCTTCTTGTTCTTCTTATTGTTCAATAGGTGCTAGTGGTGTATGCTCAACCATCACATGATCTGGGGGGAGTTCCTCAAGCATCTGGCATCAGCATCTGGCAAAACAGTCAACTCCTATTTTCACCTCTTCAAATATTTGTTTTCCACGTGGATTTATTTGGATCACAAACAACCATTTATGATCTGTCGGGTCTTCCACAAAGATGACTTGCTCAGAGTGCTCTAATAGCACAAATGTATCCCTTTGGTCAGTCCATATTATCTTTGTGCGGTGTCTACTTGAAGAAATCCACACTTGTCTTTGCGTACAATTACTTGCGCCCCTTGAGTTACCAACTTGAACCATTTCACATCAAAAATGAACATATCAAACTTTTTGAATCCAACCTTGATAATATCTTGGATTGTTCCACAATAATCTAGCATGCCTACTTCAGTATTGCCATCACTTGCACTTGAACGACTTTCTTGCATGAAATTAGCCTTCACATCACAATCAAATGTTGTTCTCTTTTTATCTATTCCTTCTACTCGAAAGTGACGTCCACGTGATTAAATTGCCCCAAAGTTATGATACTGCAAGCACAATAAATAAGTACCTTTATTGTATAAATTCATGAAAGCACAGCATAAAAGACAATGCGTAGATATCTCTAGCTCACATACATGGAAATCACAACCATATGCAAGTTCCTTCTCCTTATCACTTATTGATTCACCATTGCATTTAGCTTGTAGTATGGTTTGCTCGAGCCATTTATTATTAGAAGGAAAGTCTGGAAATCAAAGTCTAGAAGAAGTGCAAGTTCTATTGGGTACGGTAGTGTGCGCGTTGTTCGACTCCTTCTAAAACTCAAACGAGCTTGGTCCCTTTCAGCCTCCTTCACCAAGTTATATCTCTGGATCCATTTCTCCATAGCATGTGAGTTTAAGATGCAAAATTTATTAATCTTCTCATTCAATGCTACATCCATTGATCTCACAAGGCCTTTTCCTTTTGTGGCTCTTCCCCAACTAGTCGATCATCTTCTTCTTGTGTCCATAATCTTGGCATATCAAGATCAAACGTAGTGCAAAATTCAGTTATATATACAAGTGATTCTTGAACAAGCCATCCCGCTGGCATACTACCTTCAGGACGAGCTCTTTGACGAACAAATCCTTTAAGTGTCTTCATAAATCTCTCCAAGAAAAACATCCACCAGCTATGGACAACCCTAGCCATAGCAACTTCATCAACCACATGAACTAGCAAGTGCAATTGAATGGTTAAAATACTTGTTGGAAAGTATTTTTCAGCCATTGTAACAGCCTGGATGGAGTTTAATCGTGCTGCTTCCAATGTGTCTCTACTAATCTCTTTCCTTGATATCCAATGTACCACTGCACCAATTTTATAAATTGTTGCTCTAATGTCATCATTGAGGCAATCCTTGATGGCTTTAGGAAGCACGAATTGCAAGAATTTGTGCCAATCATGACTCTTCAAGCCACTAAGCTCATCGTCCTTTGTAAATGCTCCCTTCAAGCAATGCATGCATCCTGTAGGGGTACGAAACTCACTAATGCACTTCTTTACATGCCGTTGCTCATCCTTTGCCACGACCCAAGGTGCTTTTGGTAGCTTCACTATAGCACTCTCTCTAACTTTTTCAAAAAATTCACCTACACGCGTCGAAATAAGCGAAAGTTTCATGCATCCGTCGTGAAAATAGCGTCGAATGTTTCTTGCATCCGTGGAAAACAACGTCTAAATGAAAGTCGAAATAAGTGTCGAAATACGTGCCAAAATTTTAGTCGAAATAACTGCAAAATAGTAGTTAAAATATCAGTGGAGATAGTCGTCAAAAACACCGTCAAAAAGTGTGTGTTAAAATTACTTTTTTTGACTCTTGTTTCGATGCTTATTTCGGCACTTATTTCGACGTTTCTATTTCGATGCTTTTTTCGACGGGTATTTCGACGTTTAGGGGATTTTGTGCTTAGTTCTAAAGCGTCAAAAAAAGCATGGATAATGGCCCCACCTCTTGTAGAGTGGAAGTTCTTACTTAGCATTAAGTTGGCTGTAAATGTTGTAGCTAAAACATCTTTACCATGTGTAGTAACCAGTAGGATTCGAACCTAAGTTCCTGTGTGATATTTTACAAAAAAGTATTTTGGAAAGTATAATTTTTTTTTTCTTAAAGCGAGCTTTTTCATGCTTTCTAAACTCATTTAATGACTAAATTACCATTCAACCCCCTTTGTCACATTGAGGACACATCTTCTTTAAAAATGAGTGTGTAATTATTTTTCTAAATTAAATAACTTTTAAATAGCTTATTTATGATATTTTAAAATTTATCTATACGTAACGAACTCTTTTTTAAAAAGTATATATTATCAATTAAGAAATTGTGATACTCAAGGGCTTCAAAATGGATTTTAATACTACTCTCATCAAGAGCCAAAATAGGTTTTTATAATTAAGATAATAACTGTATCAAGATATCGCTTTTGTATATAAATAGTTTTTTATAGTTGCACTCTATAGCACATCCTCAATTATGCTAACACAGCAGATGACCTAAGGAGTCTAAGCTTCAAGTGTAAACAATATATTTGTGGATAGGAAAGAAGAGGATGCCTCGTCTATCTTCTCAAGGAAAGGGAGGGTGGCCACGGAGCGAGCCCATTGCAGCGAGCCAATTTGCAAATTATTTTCAAATCAATACGAGATGCGAGCAGTTTCTTGTCATGTATCCATTGAAAGTGAGCAAGAATGACACATGACATACCAAAAAAAAAAGCAGGCTTACTACATGACATGCCATACCACCTTCAAGACATACCACCTTCAAGACAATGTATTCAAGACACAAAATAAAAGCAGGCTTACTACATCCACCAAAAATGCTACATCCAAACTGTCTTTAAATAAAAGTTCAAATATCACGCTACATCCACCAAAAATGCTAATATATAAACTGTCTTTAAATGTCTTTAAAAAAAAGTTCAAATATCACGCTACATCCACCAAAAATGCTAATATATAAACTGTCTTTAAATGTCTTTAAAAAAAAGTTCAAATATCACGCTACATCCACCAAAAATGCTAATATCCAAAATGTCTTCTGTCTTCACAAAAAATGCTAAGATCCAAAATGTCTTTAGTCTTCTTCAAACTGCAAAAAAGTAAGAAATTAATGAACATTGCATTTATAGAGGATTATGGGGTATTAATAGTGCCTTGTCTTATTAATTTGGGAATTACCTTTGTAGAATATGGCTCCAATAGCTTATTATATATGCGATGGTCCTTTTCAAAGATAATAACATTACGTTCCATGACCGCTGCAATAAGTCCAAGAGTTCCAGTCCCAGCAAACAAGTCAACAATAGTATCCCCTGTCTTTGAAAAGAGAGATACTATGTACTTGCATAGCCTCTGCCCTCTTTGGCAACCACCTCTCCAAGGCTTTCCCTTTCGTTTTACCATATCCTCTTCAGGAACACTACATAAACACAGAGATGAGAGACCCAAAAACCTAAACCCTAAATACATAGACATTGTTTTTAATCACAGATCCAGAGTCGATCCCTTACATATCTTGAATGAGGTCTTGTTCCAGATCTAATTCACTCCCAAGATTTTGCTCTTCCACCTTATCTCCATACATCCGTAAATACTGCCTTGGTGTACTTGAGCGTACAAAAACAGATAGAATAAGACATGCAACCTGTAATGAAATCCATTCAAATAGTAGTGAATTCCTTAGGCTATAAGTTGAAATAGACATAGACATAAGAATTTTTGTAGAAGAGAAGGGTGCAGCTACCTTTGTTACAAGTTGTCCCATCTTCTTTCCCACTGGTGGAGTGCATTTGACCACTTGTCGATGAAAGACCACAAATCCTCTAGATGTTGCCTCATGCTCTATCTTCACTCCTTCTTCCATTGTATAAAGGCATGTTATGAAGCCATGATCATTAAGACAAAAGTCTACAAATTGAAAAGTTGCCTCATATAGACTTTTGCTAACCACATTCCAAGGTGGCACTCTGTGTCCCAAACAACCCTCAACAACGAGGTTTGAGGGGAAGTCTACAAACACCATCTCCACACAATAATCAGTCCTTTTCCCATGGACTTTTCCTTTATTACAAAGCACATTCATGGCTTCCAAAACATGTTTGAATAGAGGGGATGGCCCTTCTATGTTCTTACAGTCCCTTGCAAGGTCCTCGATGGAGGTATTGAATGCATATACCATGCCTGCAAATTCCCACAATGCAAGAAGAAACACAGAAGAAGATTGATTGGTAAGAGAAAAATATTTATCACCCCAATAAACATACACTACTGTTAACGGCATGATATCACCTTTCAAAGGTGCTGGTTGGATCATAGACGAGGCTACATGTACATTGCCCGAAGTACTTGTTGTTTGATGTACTTCTCTTTGTCTCCTATTTGCATCCAATGCTTGACTCACTATATCCCTCCCTAGGTTAACTGGTAGAGGGTGCATTCTAGATGTAGAGGCTATAGATGTGGCATGAGAGCTCGTAGAGCAGCCACGCACTGCAGTCAATGGTATACTCTACACAAAGACAACTTATGGTTATAAATTACCTCATCAAAAAACTTTATCATCGTGCAAAAATCAAAGACAACTTATGGTTACCTCATCAGAACCCTCCACTATGGTCATCTTAGCCAATATAGCTAAGTGTTGATCATGTAATTGAATTTCTTCATCTGGCACAACAAACCTCTCCATGTCTAGCCACCAGGGGCATCTTGTCTTTTCAACACTTGATAGAGGCTAACCATGCATTTCAAAAATAGAAACGTTTTATCATCATACATACATTTTATCATCATGACCATGATTACAGAAAACACTTACTCTCCCAAGGTGCAGATCCGCATATATATATCGTGGAGTATCCTCGCAAATCCATAACAACACAAGAGGTGGTATGGCCTGTACTACACCACTATCCACCTCTTTCAGCAGCCATCTAAATTCCAAATGGAAAGGAAAACTAAAGTCAATAGGCTATATAAGAAGCATAAGGAGAAGAAATAAAATTGACCAAGTTTTTTTTTTTACCTATAAACAACTCGATGTGTTGCAGAGCGTAGCCCTTTTTGTGTGTCAATATCATTGCTAAATTTTATATCCCCCTGATGAACTCTGAAAGCTTTTTTGAAATACTTTCGTCGATGAAAGACGACATAGTTTATAAAGGAATTAATGGAAGGTAAGGAGATTCTATCACAATTTTCAATCTCCTCCAAAAGCTTGGAGCCATAAGAACTTATTTGTAGCCAGAACACAAATGAATGTAGCCACTCTCTAGCTTTTGCTTTGTCTTTAGGCAAGTACTCTATCTCTCGAATGCTAGCTTGTGAATTATCCAACATTCGAACTAAGAATGCCTTATCTTCATCCCTAACTTGTGCAGCCCCAATCATGTTCAATTTCTCTTCTGTCGCAATATGGGTCCCTGCTGCATGCCAAGGAAGTGACAAAACAGCACGCCAAAAGTATTCTCCATTGGCAGGGTCTGCTATGCGGGCAAACTTTCCCACCCTATTCTTATACAGAATTTCTACCTCTCTTATCACCTTAGCCCTTCCGTCTACATCCATGCCCTTAGCCTTGACCTCGATTTTCATCTCCATATCGTCCTACAGAGTCCATTTAATTACAAAATTACTCTTAAGAGCATACATTAAACATATTTCGCATAATTAAGTAGATCTTGCATACCTTTAATATCTTGCATACCTTAAACACAAGCCATGCCAATATATTTATTGGAACAGAAAACCAGCTTTTTTTGCCACGAGTGGGGCACTTTTTCATTTCATTCTCCATCCAAGCCTTGTCCTCATCATCGAGCTCTGCAAAGGAGGGTAGTCTTATCGGACTCACCAATTCTCCTTATTTGGAAGAGCCTATCCCCAAAAGTTGTTGGTACAAAGGCATAGTCATGCATCCTAGTACAACCAATGCAGAGAGTTGAAGCAACATCATGCAATCAATGCCAAGAGCAAAAAAGAGAAAAATAATAAAACATATACTTATTCAATCTGGAAAGAGAAAACATCAGCTCTCCAACGTCAGCCTTCTCGAATTGTAGAAAGTCACAGGCCACCAGACAATGCTTAGAGATGTCATTTGGAAATTCTGAGTAAAAGGAAAGAAGATGATAAAATTATATTAGATGCATACATAAAATTGTATAAATAGATAAAAACATTTCAAATCACCCTCACCTTGAGCAATCAAATCCATCCAAGATTTATAGCGGTTGTTTCCATCCAGTACATGTATCATTTTACCCTGGATGAACGGTCCCCATTCTGGCATATTTCTGAGAGACTCTTCAAAAGTTCCATTCACATCCCTCCATGTTGAACTCCAGGACAATGTTGTTTCTTCAGTCAGAGGAGTCTCCTCTCCATCCAAATCAAACATGGACACCGTGAACGGCCCCTTGCTTTCAAGATACCCACCAAGGTTCTTGAATGCTCGACCAAGGTTCTTATCAGTACTGGGGCATAGTCTCCTTATGGCCTCTGTTGGAAGAAGCCTACACAAGGGGATCTTGGGGGGGGGTGCTGAATCTAACTCTAATTCGATCGATGAATGCAGTTGGAGTAGAGGTTTTAAGGATCTTCCCGAAAATTTCTGCTTTGATGCTCTCTGTTTTTCTTGTCTCAGTTGTCAATGTGTCTCCACCTTCTTCTTCTTCATTATCATCCTCTCTATCATTCCCATCTTCTTGTCTATCATCACCCTCTCTCTCATCCTCCTGTCTATCATCCTCTTGTCTCTCTCTATCATCATGCTCTCTCTCATCCTCCTCTCTATCATCCTCTCTATCATCTTCTCTGTCATCATCCTCTCTCTCATCCTCCTGTCTATCTTCCTCTCTATCATCATCCTCTCTCTCATCCTCTTGTCTCTCATCCTCTCTATCATTCTGTCTCTCATCCTCTTCTTGTCTGTCATCCCTGTCTCTCTCATTCTCATGTCTATCATTCTCCATCAACACTTGGCCTTGACTCTGAACTTCCTCATCAAACAATCCTCGAGACACCCTGTCGGTTGTTCTTGCCTGTAATTTTTTGGAGCGTTTAGTAGGAGGTAGTAAGGAATCCATACCAGCAAAACAACAATCTTTTTGAGAACAAGAAGATCTAGTCACATAACGTTGGGAGTTGGTGTCCATTTTCAAAGATATAACTCTTCTCACAAAAAGTAAAGTAAACTACACGAATTATTCTAGGTAGTATAATCATGGGTTGGCATGGGTTGGCATGGGTTGGCACAAAGTATACGGATTATTTAAGGTTGTATAATCATGGGTTGGCAGGGTTGGCGCAAAATATACGGATTATTCAAGGTTGAAAATAATCTCGGGTTGGCACAAAGTATACGGATTATTCAAGGCTGTAAATTCCTAATCATTAATAACAAAGTTTCCCAAAAAGGATTTCATTCCTCTGCAACGGCTGGAAGGAAAGGTACACTCGTGCATTTTCTACGACCATTTTCTACGACTATCCTCTGCAGCTATCGTCTTCTACAACTATCTTCTACTCTATTCTCTGCAGCTGTCGTCTACAACTATCCTCTTCTACAATTATCACCTGCAAATATCCTCTGCGTGTTTGCAAGCATGTAAGTCCCCCTCTCTCTATCTCTCTGTGCTTGCAATAATGTACTGCTATTGATTACAATCTGGATTTTTTTATTTAATGGCCAATGTAAAAACTCCTTCTCTACAATGACTATGATGGCATAGTCATGGCTCTGCAGATGAAGTCTCGAGATAGCTCTGTAGTGGCCATGTTTAGCTCTACAGTGGCCATATTGAGGATCAAAACATGTCTATGTAGGGCCTCCAGGATCAACTGCGCTGAGCGCACTTGATACTGGAAGCTCTACAATGACAAGGATGGCATAGTCATGGCTCTGCACATGCAAGTCTCGAGATAGCTTTGCAGTGGCTATGTTTAGCTCTCTGCTTGTAATAATGTACTGCTATTGATTACAATCTGGATTTTAATGGCCAATGTAAAAACTCATTCTCTACAATGACTATGATGGCATAGTCATGGCTCTGCAGATGAAGTCTCGAGATAGCTCTGTAGTGGCCATGTTTAGCTCTACAGTGGCCATATTGAGGATCAAAACATGTCTATGTAGGGCCTCCAGGATCAAGTGCGCTGAGCGCACTTTATCCTGGAAGCTCTACAATGACTATGATGGCATAGTCATGGCTCTACACATGCAAGTCTCGAGATAGCTTTGCAGTGGCCATGTTTAGCTCTACAGTGGCCATATTGAGGTGTAAATTTTCTGCTGGATCAAGACATGTTTATGTAGGTCCAGGTTGACATGTTTATGTAGGTCCATGTTTATGTAGGTCTGTCTATGTAAGGCCTCTAGGATCAAGTGCGCTGAGCGCACTTGATCCTTGAAGCTCTACAATGGCTCTGCAGATGAAGCCTCCAGATAGCTTTGCAGTGGCCATGTTTAGCTCTACAGTAAGTAGCCATGTCTATGTAAGGTGAATTTTTTTACTGGATCAAGACATGTCTATGTAGGGCCTCCAGGATCAAGTGCGCTGAGCGCACTTGATCCAGGAAGCTCTACAATAGCCATGTTAGCTCTGCAGATAAAGCATAAGCCAATGTTTAGCTCTACAGTGGCCATGTTGAGGTCTAAATTTTTTGATGGGCATGTTGAGCCCTTATTTTTAATAAAAACATAGACATCTTTTGCTAATGTGGATGCCTCCATGGATAGACAACACATGCCTGTGTAGGGCCTCCAGGATCAAGTGCGCTGAGCGCACTTGATCCAGGAAGCTCTACAATAACCATTTTAGCTCTGCAGATAAAGCATAAGCCAATGTTTAGCTCTACAGTGGCCAAGGGCTCAACATGCCCATCAAAAACATAGACATCTTTTGCTAATGTGGATGCCTCCATGGATAGACAAGACATGCCTGTGTAGGGCCTCCTAGATCAAGTGCGCTCAGCGCACTTGATCCTTAAAGCTCTACAATGACCATCTTGTGCAAGTACAATGACCATCTTGGCCCCACACACAAAATACAAACGCAAGGAAAAAACGCACATTTAAAAAACGTAAAAGAACATACTCTCTTTCGGGCAGGTGATGCTCGGGCAGGTGATGCCCTTTGTCGTGAGGGTGAGAGTTGCAACATGAGCGCAGCAGACATCTTCATCTTCAACGTTGTTGTACTTCACAACGTTACTGTGCAGATATATTCCAGTCGTGTAAATAGATTACAGTCGTGTAGATATTTCTAAAAGTCGTGTAAATATTTCTAAAAAGGACCTTCTAAAAGTCGTGTAAATATTCGTGTGAATATATATTATTGTGCTTACTTGAACATTAAACCACTAAAAATTAAACCACTGTAGTACAAGGAAAAATGTGCAAATTATACTTCAAAATCGTACTGGGAAAATTACAAAACAAAATCCTTCTGGGAAAATTGCAGTACAAAATTACAAAAACGAAATCCTACTGGGGAAAATTACAAAACAAAAACGTACTGGGCAAATTTAGTTGGAGTCCTACTGGGAAAATTACAGGGCAAAATCGACAAAATCCCTTATGAGAACAAAATTGCAGGACAAAATTGTGGGGAAATTTATGCATCCCCATCTTCCTCACTGTCATCTTCTTCACTGTCATCCCTATCTTCCTTATTGTCATCTTTCTCACCGTGGGAGTCGGGGATGTTCTCTGCATCTGCATCATAGCCTGTGCCTGTGTCTGCCTTGGGCATTTCACTGGGCATTTCTTTATGTTCTGCTTCCTCTTCCTGCTCGGGCATTTCTTCAGGCACTTCTTCATATTCCTCCTCTTCCTCCTCTTCCTCTTCTTCTTCCTCTTCTTCTTCCTCGAAAGGAAAATTGTACCAGTCCACCCGAGAATATTCTGTGGTGGAATCGCTATCTGCGATTCCATCATGGCAGCTCTCATACCATTCAGCGGGTGGGGTATCTGGCTCCTCTGGAGCCATTTCACTATTTTCACTAATTTCACTATTTTCTTCTTCAGAGGTATCACCCTCTGAAAATGTTGAGAAAACTAGAGATAGTAATATATAAATAGAAAGACAGAGCAGCTCCATTGTATCTTAAGAGGAGGGTGGTCTGAGAGCAGCTTGAGGGTGAACTAATAAGAAGCAATGGCAACCTAATAAGAAGCAATGGCAAAACAGTGCATGAGAAATAACATATAAAGAGAAGAAGGAGTTTTACCACGAGTTGATTGATTGCAACATCTAGAAATAGTCTGTTTTAGGAGTAAATATACTAAAAAATAGCTTGTCCTTTCATTAGACTTTCATTCCAAAGGAAGCCTATGCCTTTTTCTCACGTGTAATGTATATAGTATTACTTTGTTTTGAATATTATACTTTCTTTTCTCACGTGTAATGTATATAGTATTACTTTGTTTTGGATATGTGTGCTCACATTATACTTTCTTTTGGAATGTATTCCTGAAATGTAGGGATTCTGAGTCAGATGTTCAGATTTTTCTACACAAAGTTGGAGGCCCTCTTTTTAGACTATCATTTTCACATGGGAAATGTTTATTATCAGCCGAATTAATGAAAGAAAAACTAGGTGCAGAACATGAAATTTTTATTGAAGGTCTATTGCAAACTGATGATGGTTTTGAGAGCATAGGGACAATTCCCTTGTACCATGGGATTGGTGAACATGGGTATTATATCTTAGATAATACCCTGTCATCATTTTATGTTGCAAAAGTAGCCATTACATCAACACCACTCCCTACCCCTGGGGATATTCCTTCTGGATCTGGCAGCAAGACCTCACCTATGTGAGTGATTTCAACTTTTGAAACATGGTAAAATATAGTGAGGTTATCTTTCTTGTTTCAATTGTTGACTTTGGATTGTTGATTTTTTTCCTAGTGACTTGGATGAAGAGGACATGGAAAAGGTGGTGCATGCAGATAATTTAATTGACATTGAGGAAGGTGATCCTGCATTTGACACTGCAGTATCTGCCTTCCAAATTGTTCGTACTTTGCCGCCCAATGACATATTCCATAATATTATAAATGAATGCACATTCAAAGGAAAAGTCAAGGAGCTCCCTAAGAAGTACGAAGAAAATTGCATTTATGAGCTTTTAGATGGGAAGGGCATGGAGGGTATGGAGCACAAATATGAAGGAAATGCATGGACAAAACCCCAGACACAAACAAGAACTAATAAATCTTTTATTTTGAGAAAGAGTTTTTGTGGGGGTACCTTCCAATGTATGAATGAAAGATGCACTTATCGATTTCGAAACAAATCACCGAATAGGCTCCATTGGAATGGCCAATTATTGAAATCCCCAAATGAAGGATGTTTGGCTTTGGGAAGTTATGGAAACTTAGAGTGTTTCTTTTGTAAGCATGTTCCAATGTGCATAAAAACATGTTCAGTGTCTGCCTACTATTTTATGCCTAAAGATCACTCCCATAGTAGATTGTTCCTTCACTATGGGAAACATACACACACAATTGCTAGAGGCATGTGTCGAGCATCTATGCGAAACATTAAAGCCTTAGTAGCTCGTGTTGTTCAGATGGACCATAATGCGGATCCACGAAAGGTACAAATGATTGTTGCCAGGGAGTTCGTTTTGAAGGCTTTCACTGACGATGATAAAGTGATTGGAGAGTTTATGTCAGAGAGGGAACTCCAGGAGATGTCTCAAGAGCTAATATCTTTAATAAATCTCAAAAAGTGAGTTCTTCTCTATTGAATATATATATATATATATATATATATATATATATGTAATTTCTTAACCAACTTGGTAAATGTAGGGTGAAGCAGATGGTAATGCAAAGTCGAAAGACAAGTCGAGCACTAGGTGATGGATTTGAGGCTATCCTAGAGTTAAAAAGAAAATGCCACTTTCAGTTCTTCCACGGATCAAGGTTTCCCTTGCAAGCAACCAAAAGTGATGAGAGGTGCTATCTTTTCAAGATGTCCACAACTAGCCCTGGCTCTGGCGTTGATATTGTCAATAGAATGGATGCTGCGGGGGATCGAGACCTGCGACATTCATGGGTTTGTTCTGATCATGTACACCGAGTGGAGAATGATTGGCACACAATGGGTGCACATGTGTATGATCACACGTATGTTTTAATTTTTATTCTCTTTTCAAAATGAAATGACTGTTCGACTGAGTTGTTACAATACAATAATCGTCCAAATACTCTTCTTGCAGGATTGGAGAGCTACTCACAATTGCAACTTGTGAGTTTAGAGAGGAGGATGAGACAGCACAGATAATGTTTTGGGAAAATTTGAATGCAGTTATGATCGACCATACTGGGAAATCAGCAAACTTTTTTGGCTTCATGGCCGACGAAGCAGGTGCAAATTGGAATGCTATTAGGTCAGTATATAACAATGGAGATGAGATGGTAGGAAAGGAGAGATCTTGCCTTTTTCATTGGAAGGACAATCTTCGAGTGCATACACAAAAGTATATATATGCTCAACATATGGAAAAACACAATGAAATGTGTGAGAGGTGGAGGACTACACCAACCAAAGAGGATGCTTTAGTGCTATTCCGTAAGATACGTGCATGGTGGGCAACAGGAAAGGCAGCAGACAGAAACATTCCCAAGCTAGATAGTTGGCTTAGTTGGTGGCACTATAGAGCAAGTCGTTGGGGTCATTTTATTATTAAGGTATGTTATGTATGTTTTTTTTTCTATGAACTTAATTCAATAGCAGTAATTAAAAAACCTACTGGTTTGGGTTTATCTTTGTGCAATTGGTTTTCAATGAACAGGATGGTGAGCCTATTGTAAATGCTCTGGTACCACGGACGAACCTCTCTGAATCCAAGCATGCTAGTTGGCTAGCAGGAGAAGGATACAAACATAAAATTAGTTTGTACGATGCATGTGTTTCAGATCTCATCAATGCTTACTTCCAGTGTGCTCGTCAAATGGCTTTTATGGAAGGAAAATATATAGGTGGAGGGCCTGACCTAGAGATATTAATTGAGAGAGCTCTTTCCAGACAAACTTCAAGCCCTTCTCCAGCTGCTACTTCAAGGGCAATTGATGATGCAGTGATGGGCACTCCAATGTTTACAAACAGGATAAATTTCAAGGGTGAGAAAAAGACTATTCGAGCTAAACGTCCACTTCATGAGGTCCATGAGGGGAATGTAGGGAGCTCTAGCCACCGACCAGAGTTTGTTTATGTGACAGTGGATAAGCATGAAAAAGGGCAAGCATCAATAAATCCAGAAGAAGGTGACGTAGCACTTCAATCATTAGAGCAAGATATTCATCAGACAAAGTGGGCATTGCGCAGGATTCCGATCTTCAATAGAGTAGAATGTAACCATTGGGTAGGAGGAAAAAAATGTAGCAGAAAGCTACGAGGCGGAGAAGTGGCACCATGCTTTTGGAGTGATTGTCAATTATCTTCTTGGAGGAAAGAAAAGTACTGCTATTTCTGTAATAATGATGTTCGACACACTTGGAAGCCTACAAAGACAATCTTACATCCACCTGCAAGTGTTCCTAATGTTTGGCCAATAGCAACAGGTACACACTTGAAAGTCAGGGAAGCTCATGATTTAGTAAAAGCTGGATTTGAGATTGGTGTACAGATTCCAAATAGTTTGCTTCAAGAGAGTGAACAAAACAAGCAAAAAATTCTTGAGGAAGATAAGCAAAAATACCCCTATCGAAAAGGTATATCTAAAGCTGCATATGCACAGATCAGTGCTGCATTAGATATGAATGTAGAAATTATGGGAGGACATGTTCAAATGGAAGGGCAGAAGGAAATATTTAAAGTGAGGGAAATCCAGAACAAAGAAGCCCTACCCATTGAAGTAACCATTCAGAACCACCCAATATGTTCGTGTGCAGAATTCAATGATAGGTTGGTCAAAAGAAAACCATATCTTGCCTGCAAACATATCTACTTTGTTTTCCTGATGATTCTTGGACAGGATGTGAACAATAATATGCATATCCATCAGCCAAAGATTCCTAATTATATTTTGAAAGAGATGCTCACAAGATCTCAGAGGAGCCACCCACAACAATTATAGGATATACTTATAATGTTTTGAGAATATTTTGAGAATATCAATTAAACTTTTTGTACTCTGTGCGCTATATATTAACACACTTATATTGATTGATTTAATTAAGTTCAGTGTTATGTCAATGTTTTCAGTCATTTAATAATTAAGTTCAGTGTTATGTCAATGTTTTCAGTCATTTAATAATTAAGTTCAGTGTTATGTCAATGTTTTAGAGAGCAGCACAAGCACAAATCTACTCGCTTGAAGGGGATAATCTATTTTTGTATTCTGTGTGATTTTTGCTCTTATTTTTGTATTCTGTGTGATTTTTTGGCTCTCGGCTCGCTGCTCTGGGCTCGCTTTATTGACGCACTCAAGGAAAGGCACATCAACTAGTGATGGTGTAGCAATGATTATGAGGAACCATAACTACGTCATACGCTAAAAAGTGGTCTACGCATATGTACAACACTGCCGAAAAATGATAATATTTTGGGCACTTTACACGTTTCTTACAAAAAATAACATGAAAAAAAAGACTTCGTTTTGCTTACTTTTTGAGATTATAATTGAAAATCTAACAAAAAAATATGCTAAAATAGAGACCGTTTATTATTTCCATCTTCAATCCATTAAAAAAATAATACAACTGTACTATCCTTCACCTGAATAAACCAGATAGAAGGAAACTATCACTGAATATAATTTGATCATCTGAGTAATTTCAACGCTTTTTTCCTAATCAAGATTAGGGGCAGCCGTTGATCCACTCAATTGAGAAATTTATCAGGGAATTAATTAGCTACTCGAATCCTAGCTCGAATCCTAGCGTAATCCTAAGATTTTTCAGTTTGATTATTAAAACTCCACTGATTCTAGCCTAACCCCATCCAGCCCATGGGTTAGCCACCACCCTACCACTGGAATCAGTAGAACCAAACAAGTACTCACCCACCCATAATTGAAATGCCTTTCTTAACTTTAGCTTTAGAAAACAGATACGCACACACTCCTCTTTAAACTTTAATATAAAAATAATAATCCATTGACAAAACAGATATGATCACAGATTTCATAACTCAAAATTTCCATTAAATCCCTTGTTTCACAAAAATAGTACCACTCTGAACTCTCCGTTTTGGGACCAGCTGGTCAGCAACAAGATCCAATAACAGATTACAATAATCATTTCATCAACATACATATATATATCTTCCTCGACATACATATGGGTGTCCTAAGTACCGCAAGCGCGTGCATCACCTGGTCAGAACCCTCCAGGATCCTCCTTAGGTGTCCTGGTACTTCACTCAAGGACCCCTTCGTCGGCTCTCCCCCATTGCACCAGAAGCACACCATTTTTCACCATACCCAAGCTGGTTAAGACCTGGGCACGTTTTTGCCGCGTGAGTTGTCCCTCGAACACTCCCCGCTAGCTGTTGCAACCGAACTTCCCTTAGATAAACATATATGCCAAATGCTCCCTCCAGCATTCTCGCGTAAGACAGTCCTTTAAGAAAACAGGGTCTCTATGCAAGTTTTAGTTTTGATTTTGTTTGAAAACCATGAATAATCTTAAATCCATATCCCAATACTTCTAGATCCAGGTCTGAATTCCAAATAGAATTCCTCGAATTCTATTAACTTGATCCTCAGATCAAAATCAAAAATCTTAACTTAGTTTCAAATTTGGTGGAGGATTTGCGTACATTTTTCTTGAACTGGGCACATCGTCATTGATTTTGACGAAGGAATTAGGTCTTGGTCAATAGTCTGAATCAGAGTTTGGGTCTGGAAAGGTTCTTCCTAAACTATCTTTCTCGAAAGGTACTATTTCAATCTCTCTTTTTCTAAATTTCGTTCGACGAATATTTGCTTTACAGATTTCTAAAACATGAATTTCTTATGAGGAATAAAATAATCATTTATCTCGATCTCCAACTTCGATAGTTTAATTGAATTTTCTCATTACCATCTTAGTGAATATGAAACGGTAGCATTTCTTCTCACATATTATCTACTTATTCATTTTTCTAATTTTTGTGGAAATTAAACAAAGGATTAAGGAGAACCCTTATTTAATTATAAAGATTCTATATGCATCTAATTATGCATAAAATCCAATTCTGATGAAAGTCACACTTTTATTATCATAAAAATCATTTATGTCTCTTTAATATAAAAGAATTTCTTTTATGCATATCTTTATGCATAAAAATCATTTATGATGAAAATCACACTTTTAATATAAAAAAATATCTTTTATGCATATGTTTATGCATAAAAATCATTTATGATGAAAATCACACTTTTAATATTTAAAAAATATCTTTTATGCATATGTTTATGCATAAAAATCATTTATGATAAAAATCACACTTTTAATATAAAAAATATCTTTTATGCATAAAAATCATTTATGATGAAAATCACACTTTTACTATATAAAAAAATATCTTTTATGCATAAAAATCATTTATGATAAAAGTAACACTTTTATAATAAAAGTATTCTTTTATGCATACTTTTATGCATAGAAATCAATAATGATAAAAGTAACACTTTTATAATAAAAAAATATTCTTTTATGCATACTTTTATGCATAGAAATCAATATGATGAAAGTAACTCTTTTAAAATTTTAAAAAAATATACTTTTATGCATTATTTTATGCATAAAAATCCATAATGAAGAAAGTAACACTTTCAAAAAAAATTATCAATAAGTATCTTTCATAGAATTTAATTCTATTGAAAATCATTCTTTTATAAAAATTAATCAATATACATCTTTCTATGCATGAATGAAAATGACACTTTTAGAATACTCTAACGATGGGGATTACTCTTTTTGATTAATAAAAGATGAAATTTATTTCACAAATTTTTAAAAACTTTTTGCCATAATCTCCTTTGTATGGTTGACCATTTTTCAATTTTTAACTCACTAAAATTAATTAGAAGTTCACCAAGAGTATTTAAATCATTCTAGCGTAAACATTTTCTACTTATTTAAGAGAACATTATGAAAACTTGATTTTATCCAATAATCAATCATCTAGGATAAAGAATGGTTGGATTTACTAAAGAAGAGAGGGGAATGCCTTTTTTCAATGCGGCATAACATCCATTTAATTTAGAGAAGACAAAAATCATAAAAAACCATAAAACAAATAGAAAAGAGAAGAATCTCCAACTTACATGGATAATTTGAGAGCTTTCCTTTGGCTTGATGGTTTGAGGGTTCTACTCTTGTTTGAAACAAGAGTGGCCACCAATCTTTTAGAAGAGGGAAGGCCAAAAACTAATGAATTATGTGAGTAAAATTCATAGTTTTTGGTACTTAGGAGAGGCAGGGTAACAGTGCAAAACACTATTAAGTTTCAACAAAGGGGAAGGCTTCTATTTATAGGAAAAAGTGAGCTTCTAACCAAGCCAACTGTTTCTAGAATTTTGCAGATCAGTTTGGTCAATGTTTGACCATTTTTGGGTCAGTTTAGTCCACTTTTTGGATCTAGTTGAAACAGGAGAGAGGAGAGATAAAAATATCTCATGAGGGGAATTCCCCCATACTAAGGTGTCAAAAATGCATCATTTCATCTAAATATCTCTCCTTTTTAACTATTAACCTTGTCCTTAGTCAACTCTTCATCTTATGTGAGTATTAACTCATTTTTGGGGGATTTTTCTTTTATTATTCTATTTATCTCCTCCCTACATTTGGATGAATCTTATTGGTCCATAGGAACCTTAATTTAAAATTTTAAAAAAATCTTGACCCCCAGGATAATGCCTCTTGAACAGATTATACTTAATTTCTAATGCACCTTCTGAAAATATTTTTGAACTTCTGTTTCAAGGGAACTTATTTTAATAAGATGGGGTATTTTTCTATCCAGAAATATTTAAAATTTAAATATTCTCTCTCTAAAATATTTTCTCTCTCTAGGCCAAAATTGGTAGAAACAAGATCTTTTATATTTCTGAAGAGGGATTTGATTACAGGGGAAGATGTTGGACATCTTAAGAGGCTGGGGAGGAATCTTACATTCTCTCCCACTTGAAAAACGCGAGATGTGCTCATCTCGCAAACTGGGGGTAATCCCGCACTCGATCGGCTTCATTTTCCCAGGTGGCATCTTCAAAAGTGTAAAACTTCTATTTTACCAATAATTCTCTAAGAATTTTGTTCCTAAGAATCTTTTCTCGAACATCAAGAATTTCTTCAGGTTGGAGTTCCATCTGCCTTTGGGTTGAAGAGGTTAGGATTTCATCATCAAGTACATGACTTGGGCTTGGCACATATTTCTTTAGAATGCTTACATGAAATACATTATGAACTTTGAGATGAGGAGGCAGAAGAAGCTCGTAGGCTAAGTCACCTACTTTCTTTGAAGACCATATCTGCTTCTTCAAGCTTTCTGTCTGTCCTCTTCTTATTTGCATACTGCTTCTATCGATCCTGGGTAGCTTTAATATCTTTACGAATTGGCTACATATACTGCTCCATGTCGTCAAGCATCTGTCTAGACATCTCAACCCTAATCAATGGGTCGGACCAAGTTAATGGAGTTAAGCAATCTTGTCCATACAGAGCTTTAAAAGGGCTCATCCCGATACTTCAGTGATAAGAAGCATTGTAGGCGAGCTCGACTAGGTGGTGCAGATAGCTTAGCCACTTCTTGGGTTCCCTGCCACCATAGCATGACCGAAGTATATCTTCGATTACTTGGTTTACCCTTTTAGTTTGACCATCAGTCTGAGGGTGATAAGCTGTGCTGAGATCCAAGAAAGTTCCCATTGCTTTGAAAAATGCAGTCCAAAACCTTGAAGTAAACTTGGGATCTCGATCACTTACTATTCTCCTGGGTAGGCCATGCAATCTGAAGATTTCTTTGAGGAACACTCTAGCCACATCCACTGCAGTGTAGGTTTCTTTTACGGGGATCAGATGGGAAACTTTGGTTAGTCTGTCAACTACCATGAAAATGGAGTTGTAACCTGATTACACTGAAGGTAATCCAGTAATAAAGTCCATACTGATACATTCCCACTTCATCTGGGGGATGTCCAATGGATGTAACTTCCCAGGCATTTTTACTCTTTCAGCTTTGACTTTCTGGCATGTCAGACATTGACGTACATGATTCAGTACATCCTTTTTCAGACCAAGCCAAAAGAAGCTTTTCTTTACAGACATACAGTAGGTTTTGATGAAACCTGGATGTCCTGCTCTATAAGGCTGTCATGGGCTTCATTCAGAATTTGATCCTTGGTTCCCTCATCATTGGAAATGCATAGCCTGCGATTATAATACATAATGCCATCATCCAGGCTGTACCCTTGAACTCTGTTCAACTCCTGTGGAGTTTTGCTTTCCTGCATAAGTAGGGTAGCAATAGGGCCAAAGAATCTATCCAGCATTATCTTCTCTCTTGCTTCAATAATCAAAGGATTTGATATCATAGTAATTGCAAGCAAGGAGGCTTTTCTGCTGAGGGCATCTGCTACCACATTTTCTTTGCCTGGGCGGTACTTGATTTCAAAATCAAATTCCTGCAGGGTCTCCATCCACCTTCTTTGGTGCATGTTGAGGTCCTTCTGAGTAAAGATCCACTTTAAGCTCTAATGATCTGTCATCAAAGTGAATCTTTTTCTCAGTAGGTAATGTCTCCACCACAACTTTAAGGCATAGACTACTGAAAGTAATTCCAGTTTGTGGACAGCATAATTCCTCTCATGCATTCGGAGCTTTCAGATTTATAGGCCACTGCATGACCTTCTTGCATGAGTGCACCTCCCAGGGCAAAACCACTTGCATCCGTTACTACCTCAAAGGGTAGAGAGAAATCTGGCAGCTTCAGAACGGGATTGGTTACCAAGGCAGTCTTCAGCTTATCAAAAGCACTCTGGCACCTAGCAGACCACTGAAATGGGGTATTCTTTCTGAGAAGGTTAGTCAAGGGGGAAGCTATGAGAGCATACTTTGGTATAAAAATCCTATACCAACTAGTCAATCCCAAGAATCCTCTGACTTCTTTCACTGTCTTTCGTTCAGGCCAATCTATGACTGCTTGGACTTTTGCGGAATCTGGAGAAATTCCATCTTTGGATACCAGAAAGCCCAAGTATTCAACATGGTCGGCAGAGAAAGTGCATTTGCTCTTTTTTGCAAAGAGTTGGTGCTTCCTTAGAATCTCAAGAACTTTTCTGACATGAGTCTCATGGTCAGCTGCATTTTTTGAATAAATCAGAATGTCATCAAAGAAAACTAGAACAAAATCATCCAAGTATTCTCTGAGGATGTCTTGCATTAGGCGATTGAATGTAGCTGGGGCATTAGTTAATCCAAACGGCATGACAATAAATTCATAATGCCCATAGCGAGTATTGATGGTTGTTTTTGGTATATCTTGATCATTGATCCTGATCTGGTAATACCCGGATTTGAGATCTATCTTTGTGAAGATCTAGGCTCCATTTAGCCTGTCCAAAAGCTCATCAATTCTTGGGATAAGATACTTATTCTTAACTGTCATCAGGACTAATTTAGACCTCTCTAGTCCACACAGAGTCTAAGCGTCCCATCTTTCTTTTTCTGAAAGAGAACTGGCGCACCCCAAGGTGAAACACTGGGTCTTATACAAACCCTTTTTCTAACAGCTATCTAAGCTGTTCCTTGAGTTTGATGGCTTCAGGAAGAACTGGCATTTTGTACGTACGCAGGGCTACTGACTGAGCTCCGGGGGGGGTCAATTCAATCACATGATCTACTTTCCGAATTGGAGGCATTTCAGTTAGCTCTGCTGGGAATAGATTCATCAAATTCATTTAACCATTCTGGTTCTTTAGCCTTAAGCTTTGAGTCTACTGGGTTAATTTTGACAACATAAATTTGCTGCTTCTTTCTAAGTCCTTTCAGCAACCTAGAAGCTTTTACTAACTGAAGGTCTGGGGATCCGAAAACTCCAGTTCCTTGAACTTTGTTCCCGTGTAGGTCATGGAAGGAAATGGTTTCATTGTGACAATGTATGTCAGCTTGATTTTTGTGGAGCCAATCCATTCCAAGGATCCCGTCAAAAACTCCCAGAGGTAAGACTTTGAACTGACAATCGGTTACATTACCATCTAGATTGAACTGGATAAGATCTATCTCATGGTAAGTGAAAAGAGTCTTCCCACTGGCCAATTCAACTTGCATAGGTTTCCCTGATTTTTGTTGTAAGATTAGCTTACGCAAGCATCCAGGAAAAATGAATGAAGGAGAACTGCCTGAATCAATCAAAAGCTTAAAAGGCTTACCCTGATATTCTGCTGGAGTATGGATGACTAAGAACTAACAATTAGGTCCTTGGTTTTCAATTGCAGCAAAGATCTGCCCTCTTTCCTCTCCTACTACATTTGAAATTGTGACTACTCTGGCTGCTGCAGTCTGAGGTGGAACTCTTTCTCTTTGGTTGCCCCAGTTCTGGGAAGGAGTTCAGAGGTTACTCTGGACCAGAGGCAGATGGCTAAGCTGGAGTTCTTCTGAGGTTACTCTGGACACAGAGGCAGATGGCTAAGCTGGAGTTCTTCTGGGGTTTCCCTGGCTTGGGCGAGATGAACCTTGATTAGACTGGTATGAAGGGGTTGGTCTCTGAACTCAGGGTCCTTGACTTCCCTGTCCCCTTGACATGGCAGGAGTCGGGCAGTCTTTCAGTTGGTGACCAAAACCTTGGCATCCAAAACATCGGTTTTCACTTCTAAGTTCATCCTTCTGATTTCTTGAAAGAGGGGGGGGCTCCTGAGAAAGTATTCTGGGGGAAGGTTCTTCCTTCACTTTGGAATCTTCCTGCATCTTGATTCTGATTTGGGCCTTGCTGCCTCTTCCGGGGTGGAAAGTTTGAAGTACTTCCTTGGGCTTGGAATCTTTTAAAGTTAGAGGGTGCAGGCTTTGGCAGGACCTTTACTACAAAGGCTTTGGCAAAATCCTTTGCCATTTTTACTGCTTCAGCCATGGACACTGGCTTGGCATTTTTGACCAGTGTGTCCAAGGGTTCGTTCATTCCCCGAATGAACCTAGCCATGAGTTGTTCTTCATCTAGAGGTGGTGAATATTTGAGTAGAAGAGCAAAGGCCTGGTGATATTCCTCGATGGTTTTGCTCTCCTGCTTTAGCTCTAAGAATTCGTTCATTTTGATTTCCAAAAATCCAAGGGGACAAAATCTCTTTCTTAAATAGGTTTTTAGGTCATTCCAGGACTGAGTATTTCTGTCGAGACTTTTGGTGTCACAGTGATTCCTCCATGCTATCGTTGCTGTTTCCACTATTTTCAGCTGGGCAAGAGCCATTTTTCTTCGCTCATTGTAGCCTGTGACGTTAAAATATTCTTCCATGGCTTCCACCCATTTCTCCATAGCCTCGCCTAGGTTCTCCCCTTCTCCTTTGAAGGGTCCTAGAGCTGAGTCCTATGAAGAGCCTTGCGAACATCAGGGTCAAGCTCATCATCTTCAAAGAGAGGGTCTGGTTGCTGCTGACGTCCACGGTTTCCTCATCTCATGGTTTCCTCATCTCATGATTCTGTAAACAATCACTTATACAACCGGGAATTTTTTCTCCAGAAAACATTTCTATATTTATATAAAAGTTGCAGTATGTACATAGAGCAGCTCGGCTCCAGAATCACTGCCTCAGTCACGTAATCATATAAAGAAGCAAAACTGTGAAGAAGACATACCATGGTACACACGATTCATTACACAAAGAGGTGCTGTAATTCTATTTCTCGAGATAAAATGGCTAAGGAGTCTAAAAAATCGGCATGAAGTTCTGAAGTTCCTGGGTGAATGATCAAAGAGTTGAACATGCTGAACAAGCCCTAGTCTTATCAGAATCATGGCCAAGGAAATATTTTGCCTGAGCCTCTGACGTTGACTGGTACTGATATTAATACACCGTCCTCCATTGAACCACATATACCGACATCGCTCAAGAGGATCAGGAAAGTAAAGACTCTCAAAATGGCGAGCGAGTCTCACTCTGCTCATTCGGGTCATAGACAGAGTTGATGAGGTGATCAAATGCAAAAGCTATCATATCTTGACTCTAAGAGAGTCCAGGAATTCCAGATAGGTTCGGGGTGTCCATCTATAAATTTCCAATTCAATTTATAAGTTTTTAATTTTTGAAGTTCATTCACATAGTATTAACAAGTGAAAAACATTTCTTTCCCAGATTTCTATTAAAAAATTAGGTAATTTCTGCTCTGATACCATCTGTAGGATCCCTCTGCCCCCTCCGTGCGCCCCCTCCGCGCGCCGGACTCCCGGTAGGTAGCTGACAGCAGAAGCAGTCCCCTCATGCACGGGGTAGGGTTTCTCACTCGAGGCCTCGCCCACGAATGTCTGGGCACGAGAATAGGCTGGTGGTCACTCCAAAAACCAAAACCGAGAAAATTTCCCATGCCCGAAAAGCAGGGACGATTCCACCTTTTTGAATTTTTCTTAACGAATTTTTTTAACGAGATCAATTCTAAACTATCCTTCAGCTGAATAAACCAGATAGAAGGAAACTATCACTGAATATAATTTGATCATCTGAGTAATTTCAACGCTTTTTTCCTAATCAAGATCAGGCACAGCCGTTGAAACACTCAATTGAGAAATTTATCAGGGAATTAATTAGCTACTCGAACCCTAGCGTAATCCTAATATTTTTCAGTTTGATTATTAAAACTCCACTGATTCCAGCCTAACCCCATCCAGCCCATGGGTTTCCCACCACCCTACCACCACTGGAATCGGTAGAACCAAACAAGTACTCACCCACCCATAATTGAAATGCCTTTCTTAACTTTAGCTTTAGAAAACAGATACGCACACACTCCTCTTTAAAACTTTAATATAAAAAACATAATCCATTGACAATATAGATATGATCACAGATTTCATAACTCAAAATTTCTATTCAATCCCTTGTTTCACAAAAACAGTACCGCTCTGGACTCTCCGTTGGGACCAGCTGGTCAACAACGAGATCCAATAACATATTACAATAATCATTTCATCAACATACATATATATATCTTCCTCGACATACGTATGAGTGTGCTAAGTACCGCGAGCCCGTACATCGCCTAGTTAGAACCCTCCAAGATCCTCCTTAGGTGTCTTGGTACTTCACTCAGGGACTGCTTCGCCGGCCCTCGCCCATCGTACCAAAAGCACACCATTTTTCACCATATCCAGGCTGGTCAAGACGTGGGCAGGTTCTTACCGCATGAGCTATCTCTCAAACACTCCCCGCCACCACAGCTGTTGCAACCGAACTTCCCTTATATAAACATATATGCCAAATGCTCTGAAACAAAGTGGGTGTACAAAGTCAAAAGGAAGTCTAATGGTACTATTGACAGGTACAAAGCAAGACTTGTGGCTAAAGGCTACTCCCAGAAAAAGGGAATAGATTATGAGGAGACTTTTGCTCCTACTTCGAGAATGACTACAATAAGATCAGTGATTGCAATGACTGCACATAAAGGATGGAAAATGCATCAATTGGACATCAAAACTGCATTCTTAAATGGGGATTTACAGGAGAAAGTATATGTAAATCAGCCCATTGGTTTTGTAGTTCCTGGTGAGGAACATAAAGTATGCAGGTTACACAAAGCATTGTATGGGTTAAAGCCCTCCAGCATTCTTGGGTAAGACAGTCCTTTAAGAAAACAGGGTCTCTATGCAAGTTTTCAGTTTTGATTTTGTTTGAAAACCCTGAATAATCTTTAATCCGTATCCCAATACTTCTAGATCCAAGTCTGAATTCCAAACAGAATTCCTCGAATTCTGTTAACTTGATCCTCAGATCAAAATCAAAAATCTTAACTTAGTTTCAGATTCGGTGGAGGATTTGAGTACATTTTCTTGAACTGGGCACATTGTCATTGATTGAAATTGACGAAGGAATTAGGTCTTGGTCAACAGTCTGAATCAGAGTTTGGGTCTGGAAAGGTTCTTCCTAAACTATCTTTCTCGAAAGGTACTATTTCAATCTCTCTTTTTCTAAATTTTGCTCGACGAATATTTGCTTACAGATTTCTAAAACATGAATTTCTTATGAGGAATAAAATAATCATTTATCTCGATCTCCGACTTCGATAGTTTAATTGAATTTTCTCATTACCATCTTAGTGAATATGAAACGGTAGCATTTCTTCTCACAGATTATCTACTTATTCATTTTTCCAATTTTTGCAAAAATTAAACAGAGGATTAAGGAGAACCCTTATTTAATTATAAAGATTCTATATGCATCTAATTATGCATAAAATCCAATTCTGATGAAAGTCACACTTTTATTATCATAAAAATCATTTATGTTGAAAATCACTCTTTTATCATGAAAGAATTTCTTTTATGCATATACATCATTTATGATGAAAATCACTCTTTTAATACAAAAGAATTTCTTTTATGCATATGTTTATGTATAAAAATCATTTATGATGAAAATCACACTTTTAATATAAAAAATATCTTTTATGCATATGTTTATGCATAAAAAACATTTATGATGAAAATCACACTTTTAATATAAAAAATATCTTTTATGCATATGTTTATGCATAAAAGTCATTTATGATGAAAATCACACTTTTAATATAAAAAATATCTTTTATGCATATGTTTATGCATAAAAATCATTTATGATGAAAATCACACTTTTAATATATAAAAAAATATCATTTATGCATAAAAATTATTTATGATAAAAGTAACACTTTTATTAAAAAAATATTATTTTATGCATACTTTTATGCATAGAAATCAATAATGATAAAAATAACACTTTTATAATAAAAAAATATTCTTTTATGCATACTTTTATGCATAGAAATCAATATGATGAAAGTAACTCTTTTGTAATTAAAAAAATATATACTTTTATGCATTATTTTATGCATAAAAATCCATAATGAAGAAAGTAACACTTTCAAAAAAAATTTATCAATAAGTATCTTTCATAGAATTTAATTCTATTGAAAATCATTCTTTTATAAAAATTAATCAATATGCATCTTTCTATGCATGAATGAAAATGACACTTTTAGAATACTTTAACGATGGGGATTTTCTTTTTGATTAATAAAAGATGAAATTTATTTCACAAATTTTCAAAAAATTTTACCATAACCTCCTTTGAATGGCTGACCATTTTTCAATTTTTAACTCACTAAAATTAATTAGAAGTTCACCAAGAGTATTTAAATCATTCTAGCGTAAACATTTTTTACTTATTTAAGAGAACGTTATGAAAACTTGATTTTATCCAATAATCAATCATCTAGGATAAAGAATGGTTGGATTTACTAAAGAAGAGAGGGGAATGCCTTTTTTTAATGAGGCATAATATCCATTTAATTTAGAGAAGACAAAAATCATAAAAAACCATAAAAGAAATAGAAAAGAGAAGAATCTCCAACTTACATGGATAATTTGAGAGCTTTCCTTTGGCTTGATGGTTTGAGGGTTCTACTCTTGTTTGAAACAAGAGTGGCCACCAATCTTTTAGAAGAGGGAAGGTCAAAAACTAATGAATTATGAGTAAAATTCACAGTTTTTGGCACTTGGGAGAGGCAGGGTAACAGTGCAAAACACTATTAAGTTTTAACAAAGGAGAAGGCTTCTATTTATAGGAAAAAGTGAGCTTCTTACCAAGCCAAATGATTCTAGAATTTTCCATTGGTCAATTTTTGACCATTTTTGGGTCAGTTTAGTCCACTTTTGGATCTAGTTGAAACAGGAGAGAGGAGAGATAAAAATATATCATTATTTGGGAGTTTAAAACTCTTCCACACATATGAAATAGGCGCCTCCTTCATGAAGGGAATTCCCCCATACTCAGGTGTCAAAAATGCATCATTTCATCTAAATATCTCTCTTTTTTAACTATTAACTTTGTCCTTAGTCAACTCTTCATCTTATGTGAGTATTTACTCATTTTTGGGGGATTTTCCTTTTATTCTTCTATTTATCTCCTCCTTACATTTGGATGAATCTTATTGGTCCATAGGAACCTTAATTTAAAATTTCGAAAAAATCTTGACCCCCAGGATAATGCCTCTTGAACAGATTATACTTAATTTCTAATGCACCTTTTGAAAATCTTTTTGAACTTCTGTTTCAGGGAAACTTATTTTAATAAGATGAGGTATTTTTCTATCAAAAATTAGAATCAATAAAAGTAGTTTTTAACTACTTATAAATATTCTAAAAGAATTTGCCATTATTTTGTTAACATAAAAGCATAAAAATACCATTTTCTTATCCTCTAGCTTAACAAATCTGAATATTCTTTCTCTAAAACATTTTCTCTCTCTAGGCCAAAACTGGTAGAAACAAGATCTTTTATATTTCTGAAGAGGGATTTGATTAAAGGGGAAGATTGTAGACATCTTAAGAGGCTGGGGAGGAATCTTACAGCCATTTTGGAAAGGGATGAAGGATTAACATGCATCTCATAGATATCATTTACAACATGAATTGAGTCAAGAAACTTACTACTAGTCAATAGCGTGTGATTAAAGTTCCCTGTAGCAAGATACTATCAAACAATTTCATACTTTAGTACCTACAAGGATTCACATCATTGAACTAGTAGCAAGATACCTAGTAAATCAAAGCATAACAGTTACAATACATAATCAGATTCAAGCTAAAGAAGTGTTGCTAAGGTTCTTGACAATCATCCATGGGTACTGGTTTGATGCAGGTGCATGTCTAGGTATTATGTGTGTATCAAGCAATTGTGTAAGCAATTGTCTAGGTATTATGTGTGTATCAAGCAATTGTGTAAGCAATTGTGTAGAAGACCAAACAAGACCTCAACAAATGTCCTAGAAGGGGAAGCAACTTGCAACCAAAGGGGAAAAGGTTTGCTGACTTGGTTCCAAGAAAAACATGCCTGAATCCAACACTCTAACAAGATGCAACATGACATGTTGGGTAGAAAGAAAAGCATCAAAATAATATAGTACAGAGTTAGCCACATACAACCATATAGCTCTTCAGTACAATAAACAAAGGCACATACAACCATATAGATCTTCAATATAACAAACAAAATGTGAGGTTCTAGCCATCATAGAGGTTTGCATCTCTAGGTATCATAGAACAGATATATGGAAGGCGTTTAGCCTAGCCACATCCACTGCAGCCGCCCCACAGCTAACCGCCCCATAGCTAACTGATGAGAGGGACTAGCAGTCACAATCGATGCAACCAGATGATAAGCATGCCTAGCCACATCTATTGCAACCATAGCTAGGTGGTGAGAAGGGCTAAGCAGCCATGATTGCTGCCAACAATAGCTAACAAAGGGAGTAGCCACCACGATTACTGCCAATAGCAACTAACAAAAGTAGGAGCCATAATTGCTGCCAATAGCAGCCAACAAAGGGAGGAGCCACAATAGCTACCAACAACAACCAATAAAGGAAGAAGGCACACCGAGTAGGAATAGAGAAGAAGCATAGAAAGGTCACCACATTGTGGGAAATAAAGGGGGATAAAAGATAACTTGTAAGGATTTGAGTTTAGGGTTTTGCTTTTATTCTTCACACCCCTATTTTTACCTTGGATTATTTGGACATTCCAAATTGTGGGCACCCTTTATACTCATACACAATCCATATTGGCACCTAGACACCTACATTTTGAGTACTCCCGTGTGGGTTTGTTTATACGCTTTGAGCCAAGAGAGAGTTGTTAATGTGCCATGGGATAGATTTGGTGCATTTGGGAGGTGTTCACATGCTTTGGGCCTTTAGGGGACACATTCACATGTACATTTTTTGGCCATTTAGTGTATTTAGGGCGTTTACATGCGTATCTTAGCCCTTGTTTTTTTTACACGGGTGGTCATTTTGAGCATTTTAGTCATTGTTTTGGCGTTACTCATGTATGGGTGTCCATTTGAGCATATTGGTGCCTTTTCCACACGTGGTGTGGGATTCTTGAGCACATTTGAGAGTGTTTCCACACTTTCGGGCATTGGCAGGATGACATGGGTCCATTACTACCTCTACCCCACCTACGATCACCATGCTACCCACCATCATCATCGTTGACATCGTCGTTGACATCACTATGTCTCCATCCTAGACACTGATCATGTGGCATCTGCTTATACCTTATCACTCTGGCTTTATGCCCATCATGTTGATTTGCCATTTTAGGTGAGGATGTGCATATCATTTGCCGAGTTCATACGTCATTTGGCACATCGCGGCTTCGACCTCTAGATCCTTCTTCACCAACATCATGCTATGATGACAAATCATATTCATGTCACATATGGATGTTTGAGCTTTAAATGTTGTTACCTAGCCAGTTTAGACACTAGAATGTCTATGCTAGATGGTCTAGACGTTCTACACATGGTGATTTTGTTGAGAATCTATGTGGTTATCTTTACATGGATGGTTTAGCATTGCTTGCATGGGATGATGTATGTTGGGACTTGATTGAGTGCTCTACATTTGTGAGAAGAGATGACTATATACCTGAGGATGGGTATCATTATGACATGCATTTAGTGGATGATGATGTGGATAGTGATGATCATCATGTTGATGATGACATTGATGTTGCCACATGTACACATGGTGATGCTCATACACACACATGTGATGACATTGATTTATCACACCCACATACCTATGATGATGTATTGTGCACACACACATGATGGTATTGATGTATCACACACATATACACATGATGATAGTGATACACGTGCACATGATGCCACTAACACATATGCACATGATGATGATGTATGTGATAGTGATAGTGAGAGTGATGTGTGTGAGTTAGATCATGTGGACATGATCTCAAGGGTAGGGATGGCAAATGAGCACATCGAGCATTAGGAGCATCATAGAGCTACCTATCTCTATTCCTAGTGATCATAGGGATACATTAGATGACCATAGTGATGCATTCTATGAACTTGATGGGCCTTTGACTAGCCATAATTATTCGGCTAGTCATACATCCCTAGTTACACATGGGATTGACACTTCATATGTCGTTGAGCACATCATAGACCATGAGGAGCATAGACCTAAGGTTCTAGTATTAGATGTGTTGGGCTACTCCTCTAGATTTGTTGGGCTACTCTTGTAGATTTGTTACATGTGGAGAGATTTTGGATACGACCACTACTCCTACTTTTCAGAGTCAGGGATAGTTCATGAGAGTAGTGATGAGCTCATAGAGGTGAGACATCGTAGGAGTATGCATATCGATCATATTTTTAGCATATCCTATGACATTGACTTTGAGAGCTTTACAGTTAATCTAGGATTCCCTTAGATCCATTGCTATTAGAGATTAATCTATCATGGGATTTAGGTCATATAGGGACACCAGTGATGGAGTTTTTCTATACCTTTGGGGATGACCTTAGTGGCCTTGGAGCTTCCATTGATAGTGAGTTACTGATTCCACTTATCTCTTGTGTAGACACTTTGTCAGTACTTTTAGTGATGATGATCTTTATGATGTTCCATCTTTTATTTTAGAGGGACACACACATATAGAGTGTCTTGCACATGGAGATATATTGTGCATGGGTTGGATCATACTCATACATACATTGATATGGTGGATCATGCCTTTGACTTTTTGAGTGGTGCTACATGTGACGATGGCATGAGTTCACATTTGACTCTACATGAGGCTGATCTTAAGCTATGTTCATTTGGCTCCTGTGGATGTCGACACGATCCTATATGTTCTTTCAAGTCGGGACATTTTTCTTTGTATGCATTCTTTGCCATTTGAGGATCATAGTTTTTGGATATGTGGCTCGACATTCAGGTGCATCTATGACATATTCCAGTCTTAGCCTACACAATGATTCTTTTGTGCCAAGACCACTTGACATTCTGGCCACGAGTTTTGAGCTTCTTTGGCGGATATACCATTCATGCCAGATTCACAGTGTGGTTGTGAGGATGTGCTTATAAGTTTTCCTTTTGACCCTAGAGCTACTATTTCTTTGGAGTCAAGCTTTCCTTTTGATCCAAGAGCTACTACCATCTCAGCTTTTATGGTTTGGGATGTATACCATATATTTCCTTTTGATCCTGGGGGATACTCGACTAGATTTGTCATCGACAATGGTTCCTTATCCTCTTCACTTGAACCAAATTATCATGGGAACATTGCCTTGGATTTTGCATGCCTCAGATTTCCCTTTGATCCAAGAGGTTGCATAGATAGCCTCATCATCAAACGGGAGCCTTATATCCTCTCCATTTGACCCAAGGGAGGTCATATGATTCATGCACGGGTCTTCCGATACATTTAATCATGGATGTGATTTTTGGCTTTTGTATATAGCCACTTGTATATATCTTTTCTTTGGGCACGACCACCCTTTGATTTTGAGGATGAAATCATTGTAGGAGGGGATGGTTTGTAATGAAGTAGGTTTGGGTGCACATGCACATGGGGAACAGAGCCTAGGCACTTGAGCTTAGGGACATTTACATGTGTACATTTAGGGGCCCCCTATATGAGGCATAGGGCTGAGGATGGACATTGTACCCTTTTGATCATTATACTTTCATGAGTACTCTTACTCTTGAGCTCTAAGCTTCCATGGTGGACTTCTCCCTCTTGAGAAGCTATGTGTGTACTCCATTATGAGTGCAATAGGTTCTACTCCCTACTATGATGAGTGGAACATGTGTGTACTCCATGCTAATGAGTGCAATTCTTAGGTTTCCTTCATTGTAACATACATATACCCATAGGTTCTTTTGCCAACCAGAACATGACACATAATATATACCCACATGGAATAGCTGGTTCCATCTAGCTTGTCCTCAATAGACAACATGCTAAACAATTCATTGGTGTTTCTAGACATGACGCACAACAAAGGAATACATCCTTAAGTCTATCTTACACAAAGAGTACATGATGCAACGGATTCTAAGTCCTAATGTCTGAAAGAGATGTGCAAACCAAAAGTAGGTTGCTTTTGAAATTTTGAATTAAAAAAACCCTTCATTTGAATTTATGTGGTATACTTATATATTTTTAGGTGAACCCTACAAGAAGTTGCTCTACTGTCAGCTAACATGTCATGCGCAAGGCATGCACTGGTTAATCGCAAGGCTAATCTTGAAGAGGCAAACAAGAATAAGACGTAGATCATAGCCAAAATTTAGATCTTGTGCTACTCGTTTGGGGTAGGAGAATCTTGTGTGGGAAAGACAAGAGGTTGTTGGCCAGGTGTTAAAGTAGTTGCTTCTGTCAATCTGCACAACAAATACTATTGTATTTGTTCTAGAGGTGGCCACGATAGCATGTCAGCTAGTCAGCCCTATAAAGGCCACTTTGGCTTAAGGATTAGATCATTCAATCCTCCTTGGGATTGGGTCACTAGAATTGTAAGATTCCTCCTCAGCCTGAATAATGAAAAAGCCTTTACCTCAATCCCATGTAATCATTCCCTATTTCTAAATGCAAGAAAATATTATTTTTCCTTGTTTTTGCCTAGAGAGAGGCAATTCAATATTATTTTTCCTTGTTTTTGCCTAGAGAGAGGCAATTCAATATTGAGATATTTTTGGATATAAAAACTCTCCTAATATCTAAAATATATTTCCCTAAAACAGAAGTTCAAAATAAATTCTCCAATGTGCATTAGGAATCAATTAAAAATGATATAAGGGACCTTAGCCTAAGGGTCTAGATTTTCAGAAATTTCTAGATTATGGTCCAATTAAGGTTCCTATGGGCCAATAAGATTAATCCAAGTGTTGGGATGAGATAAATCCAATGAATAAAAGAAAATACCCAAAAATGAGTAAATTCTCACATAAGATAAAGAGTTGACTGAGTACAAGGTTTATTAGTTAAAAATTAAGAGATATTACTAAAAATATGAGATATTTTGGAGAAATGATGAATTTTTGACACCTTGGTAAGGAGAGGGGGACCTTTGAGGTAGGCGCCTCCTTCACATGTGTGGAAGGGTTTTTAATTCAAAAAAATTGTGATATTTGTATCTCTCCTCTCTCCTGGATGAAACTAGATCAAAAGGGGAGCCAAACTGATCCAAATCTTGTCCAAATTGAGTCAAAAAACTGAAGCTTGAAAATTCTAGAACCCAGTTGGACCAAGTTAGTGGCCTCCCTCACCTATAAATAGACCCTCATTCTTTTGTATTCTCATCTGTGAGCTATACCATGCCAGTATTACATTAAAATAATCATATTTTCTATTATCCCTTAAATTTCCTCTACTTTTGGGGAGCTTGGAGCTTCTCTCTCTCTTCAACAACTCTTGGAGCTCTCTTCTCCACTTGCTAAACCAATTGATTGGTTGGGGGCTTCACTCCTAGAAAAAGAAGCAAGCTAATCCTTGAGGTAAAAATGAATTTTATGGTTTTTTGTTAAATTTTCTCAAATAACTTCTCTTCTCAACCCCTCTCTACTTGATTGTTTTAAACTCAAATCAAGCTTTTTTAAGAATTTTAATGTATATAAGGGTTTAATTAAAAACCTTAATCAAAAGATTAATGTTAACCTCTCTGTTAAAAGAGAGAGAAGAGATGGGAAGAGAGAGAATGAAAGGGAGAAGAAGGAGAGGAAAGAGGGGAGAAGAGAGAGGGAGTTTTTTTCCACTCTGTCTCTCTCCCACTCTTTTGCGCACAGGCGGGGGAGGGGGGCTGCGCAACAGAGCAGCCAGCGGAAAAAAAACGCCCCGCCCTAAAAAATCAAAAACCATAAGCTTTATAATAAAGCTTTTTTTCTAAATGAGTTTTTTTATTTAAAAAAAACCTTTTGAAAAAAGCTTGGAAAAAAGCCCAAAAAAGAGAGGAAAATCCAAATTTTGAGAGAAAAATTTCTCTGAAAATTTTTGGAATTTATTTTCTTGAAAACTCTTGGCTTTCCGCATTCCCGAAAAACCTTTTGGCTTTCCGAATTCTGGAAAAACTTTTGACCTTCCGTATTCCCAAAACTTTTGACCTTTCACATGTTGATTTTTTTTATCTTTTCATTTTTTCAAAATTTTTGGCTTTCTGTATTCTGGGAAAACTATTGGGATTCTAAAATTTTTGGACCATTTGTATTCTAAATGCATTCGGGGTAATTTAAAAATTTTAAAAAAACTCTTCGGGGTAATTTAAAAATTTTAAAAAAACTCTTAAAAATTAGTGAAAAATTAGACAAAGGTTATTTTAAATTTTGAGAAAATGTGGGGTTGGTGTTTGGCATGTGGTGTGTCCATTCGGGCGCCCGTGTGAGTGACCATTCAAATTCCTTTAAAATATATTTTTTGACACAAAAAATTAAAAAATCCATTAAAATTGTAAATTTTCATTGGATTTGAGAATTGTCAGGGGTAGAATTGAAAATTTTGTGAACGATGGGATTTCCAGAAAAAATTAGGAATTTTCTAGAAATTATTTTTAGAAATCCTAGAAATTGGTATTTTTTAAAATATCAATGGTATTTTAGCAAATTTATTTGTTGAAAATTTTTTGGAAAAATATAGGTTTGGAATGCCATAAGATAGGTTTGGTGGAATTCAAAATTATCATTTTTTGAGGCCCTAGAAAATTAGGAAAAATTAGGAAAAAAAATCATGATAAATCTTTTTCTCAAGAATTTAATATTTTGGAGGGTTATTTAATGTTGAAGTATGTTTTCTCGTGCTGACATTAGATAGATGCGGGTTATTCACATATTATTAATACAATTGTACCTCGTATTAGTAGTTATTTTTGTTAAGATTAATTCTAAACAATGTTTTCATGATTTTTTACCATTGTTTAGCCATTCTTTTTGGACATGTTCCATACTTTTGATGGCTATAATCTACGTTCAAAGTGTGTTTCACCTTTGACACTTTTTATTTAAGTGTGGTTTGTGCTTAATTTCTTAAGCCTAAGATAAATTCTGTCATGGATTAGTTGATTGGTTTTTTTGGTGGATTTTATTGGATGTTTTCCAAGTTTTATATGGACTCATCAGGTTCTGCCTAGATCACTTGTATCTAGGGGTTTTATATTGAGTGCTACACACATGTGTTTCACTTGATTACTTTGGATTTTTGCTTGAACGACACCACGTTCATATAATCCGGATTGATGAGTTGGCCACTAATTTTAATACTTCTTTTGGCATGATTAATGTCCATTAGATGGTATGCATTGATTTTTTTGATCAACTATGATTTTTGTGGATTTGAGGAGATTCTATGCTTTTATCCATGGTTTTATAAGGATCTTTTGATCTTTTGGATAATATCATGTGCTTTGAAGGTAGGATTTGCCTTCGTTTTTTACACTTAATTTTGGAGTATATTGCTTGTACTCTTGTTCATATTCCAACTCGGATACCTAGTTGCTTATGTACCTAAGTGAGCTATTTTTCTACCCTAACTTTATTGTTTATTGGGTAGTTATCATTAGAAAGGCGCCAATAATTCAATTTCTTTTCTAATGATACACTTGGGAAAGAGTTATTCCTTGATGTAGTCTCAGGTATACAGAGACAGGTTTTAGTATGTGAAAGTTTAGATAAGGCCATCTTATTCTTTTTATACAAGATTTTATTCATATTTTCCTAGACGGCATACTAGGGAGTTTCAAATTGTTAAGGTATGTATGGGTGGTATCATGGTGGTATGGGACGCTAGTGATCCCTCACATATATTATCTTATGGGATAATCTGGGTTCAAGATTGTTGCTTTGCTTACATCACTTAGTATGTTGACCTCAACATTCAAAGACAATCTCATTTTCTAAATTCACTAGTAGAAGTTATAGTGTGGGCATTCTCTAGATAAACTTCTTTTATCTATAACCTGCATGTTTTGATGAGGGTAATCTCGTCGACATTTCACTTGTTGAAACCTCTTTCTTTAGAGTTCAAACAAGTTTATCTTGTTATGTTCGGATAAGGAAATTTGGATTCTTCCTTTGTTGGCATTTCTTTCTCTAGTTTCGTACGTTAGGTGATTTATATAGTCAACCTAATGGTTTACGGATGGACATATGTGACTCATTGAGACGCTGATGACTCTCTATGTTGATATGGGTAACTCGGGATGTCGATTATTCCATATGCAGATGTGAGTATGTCGGGGGCGCCGATGAATCCCTAGTTTCTGCTGTTATAATGCCATGTTTTCCTACTTTATTCCGAATGGTTTACAAACAACGAGGAGGTTACTTTGAATGTGAATTGCTCTGATGGGCAAACAGAGCATATGAATCAGATTGTAGAGTATATGCTTCGTGCATATGTCTCAAGAAAAGCATCAAATTGGGAAAAATATCTTCCAATGATGGAATTTGCCTATAACAGTTTTAAATATACGGCTACTAGTTTTAGTCCGTTCATGCTTATGTATAGGTATCAACCCACGGCACCTATTGATGTCAGTCTTAAGGACATCGAGCTTGATGCATCAAGGGATTTCTTGCGAGATATGCACAAAATGCTGACCGAAGCTCGGGATTCTATCAGGAGTGCTCAGGATAAAGTACGATTTTATACTCATAGGGATGCTCATTTTGGTCTTTTGAACCAGGAGCGTTGGTTTATTTTAATGTTCCTAAATATTCTTAGACTTTGTCAATAAGAAAATGCTCGAATTTATCTCCTAGATATTGTGGTCCATTTTAGAGTTATACATCTGATTGGCACGGTTGCGTTTGAACTTAAAACTACCTCCACATGTTAGAGTTCATCCAGTCTTTCATATCAATAGATTGAAAGGGAAACTGGGAGGTGAGGATAACACAGTTACTTCTCAAGAACTCATTGAAGTCAAAGATTTATCTTATGTTCCACATGAACCTGATAAGGTACTTGAATTAAGGGAAAGTAAACTTTGTAGTTAACTAATCCATGAGGTTAAAATTAGGTGGAAAGATAGGGAAATAGAGGATTCGACTTGGGAGTCGGTTGAGATTGTTCAGCGCAGTTCTCCTTCTTTTCAATGCAAGAGTGCAATGTTTTGAGAGAGGGGAAGTATGTTATATGTACATTATGTGTGCTATGTTATATGCACATTATGTGTGTATATACTAGGAGGCTAACCCACATTAGGCTTGTGAGCATGGGAGCATGGGAACAAGCTCTAGTGGAGCATGGGTTAGGACTAACCTTAAGGGTTAAGGTTAGGGTCAGGCATCCAAGGGTCACACATGGGAAATGGAGAGTCAAGAGTCACTTGAGGTCCCTCCTATATAATATAGGGACATGGGGCACACTCAGGAGGCTTGGGGGCTTATAGGCTTAGGCTATGGTCTCTTGTGTAGAGGCCCATATCTACTCACCTACCATTTCACACTATAGCTACATGCTATTGGATTGGAGTTATACCTCTTGATGGTATGGGACATCAAGGTAGAGGTATGGTGTATTTCATTTATAATTCATGTGTGCATCCCTTGGGCGGCTCAGGGGGTGGTTGGGTGGTTGAGTTTATGCCTAATTTATGCATGTTTATGCATAACAATTATCTAGAGAGATCTTAGGGTTTTAACACCTAGTTATTGCCAACATCACTCGTGCACATCATCAGCCAAATTGGAATACCAACACCATTTTGGGTGGGCAAAACAACTGCATAGAGAGGTAGACTGAGAATATTTGTCTTAAATGTGATATGCATAGCCCAAGCGTTATGGTGCAAAAAATACATTGCCATCTCCAACATCCATTCATCTTTAATGATGAGGACGAAGGATCTTTTTTCCTTTTCACTAGCATGTCGATTACAAATATGAACATAAAGCACCTCAACAATTTTGAGCCACAGAAGTGCGTAATTTTGACATAGAAAAATGCCAAACAAAGTTGCATGACATTGATTTTTCTAGCTACCTTGTCTTGCCTTTAAACAAAGGGCGTCCCTATACATTTCCCCCCAATATTCACATGAAATTTTCTCTACAAAAAGCAAGGAGAGACAATCAAAATCGTAGTGCACTCGTGACTCCCAAACAAGTCATAATTGTCTAGCATGCTTGACTACACATTTGGTAGGCAACCATCTGAACCTCCTTAAAGATCATGAAGAAGCAAAAGACCATACGAAAACAAGGGGGATAGGAAATCTGTATATGGAATCTCTCTTTTGTTTTGAACATATTGGCTACATGATGACATATTCCGACATCAAACAAGTCATCCATGCGGTAAGCTATGACACGAGGGTGGACAGGAAAATAATAAAGGTCAGCACAAGTCCTTGGAACATGCCCTTTATGGACATCCTCTAGGAGGATGTTAATCTTATTTGTGGCATATGCATACTCTAGGACCACTTTGAGAGGTCAACTACTGAAAGATCCCTGTCCCCACCACGCAACAAATTCTGGGGTGCTAGCAGCGGAAGTATCACTTCTTACACAGGGCAGGGTCCCTCACTCGGGGCCTCGTCCACGTATATCTGGACAAGAGACTTATCCCTCGGTTCTTCCAAAAGCAAACCTGGAAAAACTTCCCTTGCCCCCGAAAAACACGGGCGATTCCTCCAGGATATTTTTACTCTAATGTAGTCAAGAGCCTTAAAACTAACTGAACTGATCTAACCGAACCCATAAGTCCCATAGTCAAATCAAGGAAAAGATTGCACTTAGATCATAGAGACCAACGCTTTTTTCCTCATTGAGAGGCACAGCCATTAATTCTTTTCCATCGAACAATTTTCATCCAGGATTTACTTCATCTATCGTACCATAGCAGAATTGAGTCTCATTTTAGGAATCCATCAGTCCAGCCCCTAACCCCATCCAGTCCCGTGGGTTAGCCAACCGCCCCCAACCACTGTATTGATGGGATCCATTTAAGAATTTTTGTTAGGTTTTGTCTCGGGTACCAGGGAAAAGAGTTCCCAAGCCCCCTAGCCGGATATTCATGCAAACTTAAAACTAGTCACACCACTTACACACCCAATATGAAATTGCCTTTTTCATAGATTCAGCTTTCTTTAAAATAATCTTTTAATGAAACTATAGTATCACTGATCATAATCCCCCAAAATATTCGGTTGAATCCTAATTTCTAATTTTTCCTTCATTTGTGTATCTATAGAATCATTGGCAACTAGAACGCTCACCAGCTATCCACTCACAGGGGCCTTTTCGATAGTTCTTAGCTCATAGTACCCAACAATATATTCACTTATAAAAATCAAAACGGAATATCTGTTGAATATCAGCAAGATCAACCAACAGATCCATATAAAAGAGCTATGGACTCATCCGTTTGAGGACCAGCAAGGTCAATCAACCAGATCCATGCCCGAATTCAGAAAATAACTCTTACTCCTTGTTCCAATATCTTCTTGTTCCAATATCTTCCACCATGTACGTGTGGATATCTTCGGCGACCCAAAGCCCGAGCACCGTATGGTCAGCACCCTCTAGGATCCTTCACAGGTCACCTAGCGCTTCACTCATAGGCCGCTTCCTTGGTCCCTCATCCACCATACCGGAAGCTCACCATTTAAATTGAACCGAGGCTGCTCAAGACCTCAGCCAATCTTGCTACGCGAGACATCCTCCGTTGACTCTCCGCCGTCTGTCAGCTATTGCAACTTTATCAGATAGGTCTCCACGACCTCATTCATAAGACGGTCAAAATGATTCCCCAGCATTCTTGACATAAAACAGTAATTTAAAAACAGGTCATAAATACAGTTTCTATAACAAACTCTCATCTTTCCACATTGTTCCACATTAATCCACATCCATTTCATATGTATTCCCATTCTCATCCAATCACATCATTTTCATCTCATCACATCTTTCCTCATTTATCCTCATCAGATCTCATCCACTCGCATCTACCCATATCCACATCTCATCACATCACATTCATTCACATTTCATCCATTCATATCTACCCCGATCCACATCACATCCATTTCACCTCACATCTCATTCACATCACATCCATTTCACCTCACATCTCATTCATTCACATCTATCCCGACTCACATCCCATCACATCTCATCCATTCACATCATATCTCATTCATTCATATCTATCCCGACTCACATCCCATCACATCTCATCCATTCACATCATATCTCATTCATTCACATCTATCCCAATTCACATCCCATCACATCTCATCCATTCACATCTATCCCGTTTCACATCACATCACATCACATTCATTCACATCACATATCATCCACTCACATCCCATATCATTCATTCACATCCCGATTCACATCACATCTCATTCACTCACATCTATCCATTTCACATCACATCACCTCCATCCATTCACATCCATCACATCACATTCATTCATATCCATCACATTCATTCTCATCACCATCCCATCACATACATTCTATCCACATAACATCACATCACATCTATCCGCATCATATCTCATTCATACACATCTCATCTCATTCATCCACATCCATCCAATCGTTCACATGTACGACTACCCACATCTATCCATACATTCATATCTATCACTTCACATCCACATATATTCATGTCACATCACATCTCTTTACATCACATCACAATCTTTCACATACATATCCACATCCTTCTTTCACATACATCCACATCCATTCTTTCACATACTCATCCACATCCATTCTTCACATACACATCCACATCCATTCTTCACATACACATTCACATCCATTTTCATCACATACACATCCACATCCATTTTTCACATACACATTCACACCCATTTTCACATACACATTCACATCCATTCTTCACATCCACATTCACATCCATTCTTCACATACACATCCACCTCCATTTTCATCACATACACATACACATCCATCCATTCATTCACATCTATCTGATTCACATCACATCTCATTTCTATGCAAGTTTTCAGTTTAATTTTCTTTTGAATACAAGGAGTATTTCTTGAATCAGAATCCCCAAAACTTCTTGATCGAAATTCTGAATTTCATACTAGATTTCCTTGAATTCTATACATCATAAGCTGAAAATGTATCAATCAATGCACTTATGAAAGCGGTCCAAGCATTTCCATTTTCAATTTGTGTATTCCCATTGATCACAGGCACATTGGTGATGATTTGTCGAGAAAGAATCGGCATCGAGATATCCTCATTTAATTGTTGTCCACAAATTACAGCAAGTGTCTCACCCACTTCAACACCCACAATGTGTGCATAAAGACCCACATTGTCATACTCTATGCAATGACCAAATGTGATAGTGAATGAAAGTCCTATTTTGCATTTACTCAAGACAAAATCTTGCAATATTGAGTGCATAGTGTGGATGACTCCAGGGAACTCGCGGACTACCAACACAAATACTAGGGTTGGGGGGGAAAGGGAGCCTGGATCCTCTCAGGGAAGTATATCTGCCAAAAGGATGAATCAACCTCACTAGCTACATATGCAAGACCTATGCTCTACACTGTCCACCATGCTCTCTGACCACCACCTAACACCACAGTATCTCTACAAGCCTCTCATTCACACCACATCCACCACTGACCACACTCACTTCACTCACACAAAGAGATTGACAAAACACCACAAGAGCATAACATTGTATACCAAAATGTGGAAAAGAATGCTACTACAAGAGAGATTGTTCTCCCACATAGAATGTGATACACTAGCAAATGTGCTACCCCATAATGTCTACATTGCGGAGAGAGTGCTCCCCTTAACTCCTCCTTGGGTGTCCTCCTCCTTGAAGTCCCAACCCCTCATCATGTTGCGTAGAGGGAAGAATTTTTGTCGAGAAAAGGGAGATGTGCTCAAAAAGGATCTCGAAGAGGATCTCTACCTTGGGAAAGGGAGAGGGGTGTTTCCTCCATGAGTACCATCAGAGTTGACCATGCACGTCGTAAGTGCCACTGGTAGTCAAAGAACCCAATGGGTTGGAGATGTCCGATGGCAACAATGGTGGTGATGGCAGTTGAAGCTGTTAGAGGGCACTAGTGGTGATGACGGTTGGAGAGCAGTCGAAGGGCACCGGTGGTCAGAGGGGATAGTGGGAGGAGTTTCTCTTGGTGGAGTGTAGAGAACCTAGCTTCCTTTCCATAGGTTGACTTCGCTCGCTTGGGAACTCGCAAAATACTGACACAAACACTAGGTTGGGGGAAATGGAGTGTGGATCCTCTCAGGGAAGTATACCCACCCAAGGAAGAGTCGACCTCACCGGCTAGACATGCAAGACCTATGCTTTACATTATCTACTGTGCTCTCTGACCACCACCTAGCACCACAATATTCCTACAGGCCTCTCACTCACACCACACCCACCACTAACCACTCATTCACCTCACACACACACACAGATAGAAAAAACACCACAAGAGCATAACACTGTATATCAAAATGCCGAAAAGAATGATACAAGAGAGACTATGCTCCAAGAGAGAATGTGATACATGAGAGAATTTGCTACACCAGAGAATGTCCTACATGCCAGAATGTGTTACACGGAGGAGAGAGTTCTCCCCTTAACTTCTCCTTGGGTGTCCTCCTCCTCGAGGTCCCAACCCTCATCATGTTGTGTAGAGGGAAGATCTTCTGTTGGAAAAGGGAGATGGTGCTCACAAAGAGGATCTCGCCCTGCCTTGGGAAAGGGAGAGGGGTGTTTCCTCCATGAGTATCCTCGGAGTTTGCCATGCACGTCATAAGTGCCACTGGTAGTTGGAGGACCTAATGGGTTGGAGATATTGGAGGGCACTAGTAGTGATGGTAGTTGGAGGTGATAGTGGGAGGAGTTGTTCTTGGTGGAGTGTGGAGGACCTAGCTTCCTATCCACACATAGTAGATCTTCTATCCCCACTTAAAGCAAGAGGAAGACCAAGTGTAGGTACCAAAAATTCACATATATTACCCTTCTTTATCTTGGCTTCACTTGTAGAGGTTTTGCATCAATCATTGCACATTGCCTCCTTACAATCACTCCCTTTGAAGAAAATATTGTTTGACTATGTGCCTCATTTTTGCTAAGCAAGGATAAAGTATATTGTAGATCCTTTCATTTTTGCACACCTCCGCTTGAGCAGCATTAAAGGACCTCATTAGACTACTAAATGATTCACCATAAGTGTTTTGACTTGTTGCAAGAGCACCATTGCCTTTTGCTTGTATTACATCAAACCCATTGCCTCTTACTTGCATTAAAGATAAACCTTGCATAGGTGTACTCGACACATTTGGACCAACTTGATACATATACATATCAAACTCATTTGTCCCACCTTGTTGCTTAAGCATCCTGAATGCACTTGTCCCCCCTGTTGATGCATCAATGGTGGAAGCCAATTCTTCTTCCTAGAAATAGAACCCCACAATTCCGATCACCTTGTTGCAAATTAGCTTGAATGCTATGTATTTCATTTGCATATGAAGTGTTAACAAGAGATTCATAAGCTTGCGGTTTGATTATCATAGCTTGAGACTTTTGTCTCCTTGTATCAAATAAGTCTTACCTAGAGGACATCCAAGTTCTCATTTCTCCTCCATCATTAGGCATCGACAATGCATAGATCCTTGCTTGCATTGCATCAAAATGTTCATATTCCTCTTCTTCATCAGTCTCATCAAATCTATCCACAAGGTCATCCACATTGTTTCTCTCACACCAGTGTCAGGTGAATCTTCTTCACTTTCATTGGCAAGTTTTAAACCTTCTTCACTTTTGTTGTCCCAATCCTCACCATACATGCCCTCATAAGAAGAACCATGACTACCATGAACATCATAGACATAGGTATGGTTACTTTGATCATAGACATAGGTATGGTTACTTTGATCATCGTTAGCATAGACCACCACTTCATTGTAATCGCCCTCTATGCTCGTAGAGTCTTCAAGACTATAGCTCTTGAAAGCATAATCTCAATACAATTTTCCTCATCATTGGTGTAGCTTCCGTAGAGTCGGTGCTATAGCCATCTTCCTCCGCATAGTAACAATCATCATCTTCACTTTCATAGTTCCCCATGGCTTATCACATCCAAACCTGTCCAACTATGCCCCAGGTACAAGGTTTGATGCAGCAAAATACGATTGGCATGGTTGAAAGCTTGTTGTAAAGCTTATGAAAAGTGAAGATTTAATCCCAATGATTGATTTTGGATCAGCCCCAAACTCCCTTGACTGAATTAGGGTTTAGTGCTCTGCTATATGTGATCAAAAGTTATCGAAACACCAAATTGGTTGTATTTTCTCAAACACACTCCAACTTTGATGAGCTTTAGTTTGTCATGTCTATAATAGAGAGAAGAATGCATATACCTCTTTGTTTTGAGATTTGTGACGCATGCCTATTTTCTACTACACCACTCAAATGAATCCCGATTTACGTGATCATTGGGTCATTGGAATTCTCTTGATGGGGGTAGATCAAGGACGTGTGAAAATAGATTTGAAAAGTCAGCTCCCCATGTTGACCAAAGTTGACCAATAGAAAAGTCAATCGCTTTAAGTTGACCAGTGGATAAGTCAACCGCTTTAAGTTGACTAGTGGAAAAGTCCACCGCTTTAAGTTGACTAGTGGAAAAGTCAACCGCTTTAAGTTGACCAATCAAATGGTCTCCAAACCAGGCATACTTGGGCTTGATGGAAAGCTCATGATGTTTACTTTCATGCTATATGATCACTTTTCCATCAACTCAATGCATTTATGACTGGGCCAAGATTTTGTACGATCTGCCCCAAAAAACAAGGCGATGGAAAATGTCAAAGTTCACCACCTTTGCAAATTCCGAATCGGGAGTTCTAATGCTTGTTAGAAATCTCTTCAGTAGTTCTATCTTACACTCTAAACCCCTTCAAAACAGCCTGCATCGTTTGTGATTGAATTAAGCTTTTTTGTACTGCCTAGTCAAAATTGTCCCACTAGCCTCCAATGCATCAAGCTTGACCACAAATGAACTTACCAATGTTAAATAGCATGTATTGACTCAAGAGAAGCATTTGGCATCACATTTTGAAAAAAAATTCAACATGACCTTTGGGTAATTGCTATTGAAACTCAATCCAAAATGTGACCATAAACAATGCCCAACCATGGGCAATATGCATATACCAACAATTGCAATCCTTTTCACTTTGTTTGTGCCATTGCTTTGCCCCAAATGTAATTACCAACTTATGTCATGTACCCTTTCTTTGCCCAAATGCAATTACCAATAAGATGATTGTCGATGAAGTGCGTTGAAGCTTGTTGGATCTCTTGGCCAAGCTCTTCCAACCCCCTTAGTTTAAAATCCAAGAGCAAGGACTTGGGCCATGTGTTCGCCACCTTATACCTAATCCTCCACCTTACTCCTTTCCCACGGTAGTCACAGCAAGGTGGATTCAATCCATGCTCCCCATTGGCCTCTCCTCCACATGATGTTAAGGTTAGCCTCACACACATTCTAACTAGCTTTTCAATTTCGAGGTGTTTACAAATGTGTGTGTGAGAACCAATGATTCAAATGCCGATGAGAAGAGACTTACATCCAAGGCACTTACAGATGCATGCCATACTACTCAACCAATACAAGAGTTTAATGTACATGATGAAGCTCAATGGTCACACAGCTTCTTCTTTCTCAAACTCCTCTCCAATTCTTCATCGTCTTCATCAAGTAGCTCAATGCACATATGCAATAAGCTTGCTATGCATGAATGCATGAAGAAACCCCCAAAGATGAAGAGCACTTGGTCTCAATGAGCAAAACTTGATGAATGTTATTCCCAAAGTAAAAGCAATGTACGGCATAATCAATGAAGTCAATGGAAATGTGATTATGCAATTGAAGCCAAGAAATCCCCAAATGTAACCCTATTGCCCTAAAACCCCTTTTTAACCAAGAAACCCTAATGTTTCCATCATATTGATGCAATGAATGCATAGATGATGAAAGGAAAGGCTAATGAGCAAGATTATGGTCATGGATCCCCAAAAAGAAGAGAGCAAACCTAATTTCTCAAGAATTCTCAAGATATGCAAGATAGAGAAAAATCCCATGAAATCCCATGCTTAAGCAACAATTAATCACATATATGAGTAGAGATAATCATGAAAAATGAGATTATTGAAGAAATTTTCCAAAATTTTTAATGTAACTAATTTGTGAAAGTAGAGCTCCAAATCTCCACAAATTCGTGCATAGCTCACGGCCCTCCTCAAGGGTAAAATAGCCAAGAATCACACCATTGCCAAGCTTGGGATGAAGCGTGTGCTTGCTTTACATATTTCCAAGCTTAGCCAAGTTTGAATGTGACCCTTAAGCTACAAAATGCCATGTAATTAAGCAAAAATGGCTACAGCCTCAAGGTGAAAAAAATGCACTGAAATTCGTCTCCATTAGTACCATTGTGAAGCTTAGCCATACTAGATATCTTACTAGTTGTTATAATGGCTAACATAGTGAGTCTTGAGCTCCATAGTACTCCATAATGAAGCGTGTAGCAGTCGGTCTCCTAACAACAACGAAAAAGGTGAGCAAGAAAACCTCCATATGACCTTGAAATAGAGCTTATGCTCTGCCTAACATAAACCCCAAGATTTTACAAGCTAAGATTGCAAGGTGAAGGCATCGTAGCTCACAAAAAACAAGCACCGAGAGAGAGAGAAGTGAAAAACATTTTTGATTAGCAATACTAATTAAGATTGGTGATTTTCCCCCATCTTTGATCTTGAAATTTGAAATTTTTGTGCAACTCTCTGAAAATTTGGTCCCCAGTAAGCCCATAGCCCAAAAGCTTCAAGAATTAACCATAGAAACGTTACTTTTCACCATTCAAGATCACTATAGCCATCTTCTTCATCAAGAAAACTCAAGAAAGTGCTAGAAATGGATCAAAGGCATGAGCTTTGATACCAATGAAAGAAAGAAGGAAGAGGATGACTCGTTTATGTGGAGTCGGGAACACGGGACATTGTTTACATGGAGTCCAATACATAGGTTTAGCATGAGCACCAAGAAGACATAGATATCTATAGAGTAAAATATGATAAAAAAGATACAATTCCCATGAGCCCTATGCCTAATATATCCCAAGGCCCCTAAAACTACGCATGTAAATGACCATAAGACCAAGTGCCTAGGCCCCATCCCCCATGTGCATGTGCATACCAAATCTACTTCATTACACCATCTACACTTCTCTAAAGTGAATTAGCCACGTGGGACCTTTTTTGGCCGTTTTAGCCACATCAACAGCTCACTGGAGTTTACTATGGGTGTCATAGTTTCCCAGATTACAGTCGAGAAAAGTGATTGTGAGTGCATCGTTGATCTTGTCCCCTCTTATTAAAGATCTCGTGCCCTTTAGTCAAGATGCTAGCCCACCTTTGGTGAGCTTAGGGCCTAGACCCACGCTACCTCCATAGATATAGGGGGGCTTCTTAAGTTGTCTCATTCATGTTCAAGCCCCATGCCGCCCCGCATACATAACGGGCTAACTGGCAACAGCAAGTAGGCGTGTGTGTGTGTGTGTGTGTGTGTGTGTGAGAGAGAGAGAGAGAGAGAGAGAGAGAGAGAGGTTTTGCCTCCATCAGTCTACATGTTTGTGTTTTCAGAGCGCTCATTCCTAGGTTTTGTCCTAGTTTACCATGAGCTGCCCTAGTTTACCTTGACTTGTAGCCTTCACGTTGGACACATAATTTACTTTAGGACACCATACACAAGAAAAACATTGAAGTGCCTCTCCCTAAAAATCCCTTCTCATTCCAAAATTCTGCATGTTTCAAAGTTTGATTATTCCTGCTATATCCACCTAAAAGTTTGTGCATGCCATTTTATTTCTTCTATATTTCACCAACTAAAAATTATTCCTTCAGCATGTTTTCCCACGCTGTTCTTGGTGCTATGCAGTTATCGGCCCTAGTTTACTTTTGAATTGGCGGCCATGATTTGCACGCCAACTTTTGCATCAACCCTTCGCCGATTGATTTCACCTGACCGGGGTCTTTAAGACCCCATGGCACTTAGTTCTGAGGGTAGGCCGAGTCCTTGAAATTGTCGACATAAGAGTCTCAACCCACTCAATACTAACAGTACCAGTAGCGAGGGTGGACCAGCCTAAACACTATCTCCCATGGGGTCGTAAAGATCCTTGTCACATGCATCGATGGATGGCATTGTTCAAAATCACGATGCCTTTTTTGGGCCGTTGGATAAAGTAAACTCAGACAAGTAAACTACGCCGAGTAAACTATGCCAAGTAAACTAGGAGTGAAAAACATAGAGTATACTAGCTTAAAACCACATGGTTTTGTTGCTTGAAGGTATTGTGTAATAGTAAGATGTTTCCAATGGGGTCCCAAGGTCATGCGTTTAAATCATCTTTTGCACATAACATCTTGCTCCAAATTTTTCTAAGTCCCAAACCCAAATTCATCCTCATCCCATGATGTAAATTGCAAACCAAACTATGATTTGCTAAGAAAACTATGCCTATTTATTAATAAACGATGCCCGCGTTGTCGTGACGTGTGCGGTATAACCAGGAAAGTACGAGACTTCTAGCTGTGAGAGTAGGTACCAAATCTAACAAGGAAACTCACACACAAAATTCCCCAAGGAGTATAGGACATCTCCATTTTTTAATGACATATACATGTGTCAATTCACCTCAATACATCCTTGAATTCATCCTGATGATTGCACAAAATTATATACCAAGTGCTTGTCCCTTTCCAAGCATAGATTCACTGGCTCCTTTTTCCAAATCCTTCAAGCCCAATCACATGTAGGCATAGCTTAACCTTCAAATAATTCCAACATACATGTGACCATTTACATTCCGTACATCCAGTGTCATCAATTCCATCGTTTCAAGATGTTCTTTATCACCTGAAAACCTGCTTTTAAATTCTAACATCTCACAAGCAAAGATGGCATACGGCATAACTATAACATGCTCATGAATTCCAAAATTCGATCGAGTAGAAAGTAAAACCAATTTCCCACGGCTTAGATGTATTTTTGATACCTTTTTCCCACAAATCTCCAAGTTCCCAAAACCTTTAACTTGTTCTCCAAAGCCTTTTACTCATTTTCCAAAACCTTTTAGGATATATGAGTTATACGATTTTTCTAAATCGTAGGAAGTGATAATAAAAAAAATAAAAAAAAACCACTTATCTGAAGGTATTCAAGTGAAATTTTTCTTGATTTTATTTCTCTAATCTCAAAAGTCGCTTTGCTGCAAACTGCGCGATGAAGGAAGCGTGGAAAACTGAGAGCATCTCTTAATGTAGTACTCAAAACCCTCTTCAATTCTAGCACCTACAAGCTATGAACAGTAGATGTAGCTTTGATTTGAAATTCTCTAGTAGATAGCGCACTGGTTCTCCTCTTTTTTGCAGACCCTGAACTCCGATATGCGCCCCCCCTTCCACTCTGGTTTTTCCTCCTTTTTCCCGCAAGGAAAGCGGCGCCCCACCACCTTTTGCAGCCCAGAATTCGGGATTTTCCAATTTAAAAGACTGCGCTTGCTTATATTCTGCATAATATCTAGAAATTTCCAATAAAAATATTCTTTTTTATACCACGCAAGCTGCCACCCGCCACCTTGCATAAACAATTCCAGCTGGCGCTTGCTTGTTTTCCATTCTCATTACCTCAACCTTGCACTGCATGGACCCGCATCTTGTTTATCATCAATACCGCTTCCTCTAGTTGGCCAGCACAGCCAAGGAGATCAATAATGCAAGCATGGTGCTCAAGAGTTGGGGTAATGCCATAATCTTTGCTCATGGACTCAAAGTATGCCTGGCCCTTATCCACTAAACCTGTGTGATTGCATGCATTAAGTACACTAATGAAGGTGACCAAATTTGGCTTTATACCTTCTCCTATCATTTTGTCAAAGAGATGGAAAACATTTTCACTTTCTCCAAGCTTAAAGTCTTCTGGCATCAAACCTTCCAGCAGTTGAAAAAAAAAAATCCAAAGTATTCTGATTATATCGATTCTGAGCAAGCACAGAAATCATGGCATTCCAAGACACAATATCTCAAAAGGGCATTCTTTCAAAATCAAACCTCACATCTTACATACCTTTGCATTTCCATACATGTTAAGAAGGGTGTTCCCTACTACAAGGTCCACCATATGCATAAAACTCCATAATTCACACCACACTCATGTATAGAGGCTTCGAGACCTGGCAATATGAACATATGTACTCAGGCATCATATCATGACTCGTCATGGCACTTAACCCCATGCATCTGGCTTTGCATTTAATGGTCTCATATGCATGGTTTCACACCTTAGGCGTGCCATGGCACGACATCCACCCCCTCTAAACCTGCACATCCTCTGGTATGTGCCAAATCATCATCAAGATCCACATATAACTGGATGTCGTCTTCATCTTCTACATTACCAGGAAGATCATCCTCTTCCTCTTCAACCATATCCATACTACCACTATCAAGCCTCTCATCCTGAGTCTCCTCTGAATCAAAAGGATCACTATCATGCCTTCTTTTAAACATCTTGATTCTTTTGCCTGCCACAAGATTCTTTATCTCTGTTCCATCAAGCTCACACAGAGTATACGTGGCATTTCCATGCACATGCTTGACAATGTAAGGGCCAAACCATCTTTTTGCAAACTTCCTTTGAACAGTGAACTGGTTGTCAAGACTACTATCATACATCAGGACCCAATCACCTTCTTCAATAGGTTTTGGCCGGAGTCTGTGTCTTTTATCAAATCTTTCTTTATTTTTCAACCTTGCATCTTTCAGGCCAGCTTTAGCAAGCTCTACATCTTCAGGCCTCCTCTCCAACTGCCTTATTCGCAATGCAAGGAGGTCTTCCCTGCTCAATCCTTCCATCCAGGGCAATACATTCCAAGTTGGAACTACTTCTTCAATTGGCATTACTGGCTTCTGACCATACATTAATTCTGCAGGCATGTATCCTGTCTCACTGAGCTATGAGTTGTACGGTCAGCCCACAAGGCATATGGTAGCAGCCTTGGCCACTCTCGCATTCTTTCTCTGCATGCCTTAGCCAAAGCTTTAATGATTGGAGGATGTCCTCGCTCACTTTTACCATTGCCCTCAGGATTGTAAGCACATGTTAGGGACAGTTTAATGCCAATTCTAGAGAAGAATTCTCTTGCTTCTTCAACATCTAGCTCACCCCTATCAGCTGTTATTTTCCCAACACAACCATACCGACAAATCACATCTTCCAAGAGAAATTTGCATACTGTTTCCGTACTCTTTGTTCTAAGAGCACGCCCTTCTACCTGATTTGTCAAATCTTCTCTTGCAAGTGCTATGTACCGCATCTGCCAAATTCCAAAAGGCATTATAACTAGATCCACTACCCATTTGTAGTGCATGGCAGGTGGGTAGGTTGGTTGCAAGCCATCACGATGCCGCACATTTGAGTACATTTGGCATACCATGCATGTTTCCACATATTGGGAAATATCCTTGTACATTCCTTTCCACCAATATTTTTCCTTTATTTTGGTAAAGGTGGCCCACACACTTCGATGTCCAGCCCAGAGACTCTCATGGAATTCTTTCACAAGCTTCCCTTGAGACTCTTTATCACATATGACTCTCTGCGGCATAGCATTCCTCTGCTTAGGATGCTTCCAGAGGTACCCATCCTTTAGGAAATAACCATATGCTTTTCTGCGGATCCTCTTAAATTCTGAGTCAGACCAACTTCCTTGTCTTGTCAGAGTACTCAAGTATTGACCAATAAGCAACCAATCTCCTTCATACATTTCCTCAGTAAAAGACTCAAGTGTATTTGATAGGCAAATATGATCCCCCTTTGCATATGCAGTAGTGTAGAACTTTGTACCCACATCATCAATGTCACTAATCATCTCTTTTTCATCTTCATACCTGGCTCTTGATAGCATATCTGCAACTGGATTATCTTTTCCCGTAATATGCTCAAACTCAGGATTTAGTGACTTGATATAAGCAATCCACCTAAGCATAGCAATATCTGGAGTGGTACAACTTGCTATCATCCCAAGAAGTGGCAAAACAAGCAATCAGTTTCCACAAGTACAGATGCCCCAATAAGATATTCTTTTTCACATTTTAGAGCAGTGACTATTCCCCATAACTCTCTCTTGATCTGCGGATATTTTCTTTGTCGGATGCTTAATACTTTTGCTCCAAATCTGCTGATTACATACCTGTGATCATCCTCATCATCTTGCCCTACTGCCCATCCTATCCCAGTAGGACTAGTATCAACTGTAACAATCACAGGCCTGCCACACTCATAATCTGCCTTCCTCAGAGTAGGTGATGATTGGTGCAAACATTTCAGCTTTCGCATAGCTTTAATATGTACTGCACTCCACAGAAATTTTTGATTTTTCCTCAAAAGTTGATAAAGAGGATCTGCTACATGTGCATAATGTGGGATCCAAATAACATAGAAGACACATGCTCCAAGAAATCTCCTCAGCTCTGTAACATTAATGCATGTCTCTTTCATTCTTTGTATTGCATCTATCTTGGCTGGACAAGGTTGGCGTCCACTAGTACTACAAAGATGTCCCACTATTAGCACTTCACCAACCCCAAATACTGATTTCAGTCCAGACAAAGTAAGATTCACTTCTTCAAGTCTGGATAGAATCATATCACAATCCTTTATATGATCTGCCACAAACTTGCGGCACCCCTTTGAATCCAAATCCTCATCTTTGTCTTTCTCATCATAGCCTTTTATTGGCACATCATCCAGAAATGGCATAGTTATTTGTGGTATGAAGTCTCGTAAGACTTTATTCATTCCATTCATCATATGTGCCACCGAGTTGGTGGCTCCCTGTGGTAAGGTACACATCCTTACTAATCCCAAAGGAGTTCTCATTGTGGTCAAGTCCCTGCTCTGTATATCCAGCTGGAACTGATCATATCCCGAATACAAATCACCCATAGAGTATATAGCTTTCCCTGCAAATGCTTCTGCAAACTCATCCACAATCGGACCTGCTCCCACATTCCTGATTGTGACTTTGTTTACAGGTTGCATGTCTTAAATAAAGCGCAATGTCCCATTTTTCTTTGGCACAGTAAACCATCTGTTGGAATATGGGGCACATGATGGCTCCAAGATTCCCATCTTGATCTTTTCTTTTAGTAATTCCATCAGCTTTGGCAAGAGAGCCTTTGGTACTGGAATTGGCCGCAGGTTCCAGGGCACATGTGGAACAGTAAAGATCACCATTGGTGCTGTTACACTTGGATCAACACAGCCTATCTCATGCGGCTGAAAAGCAAAGGCTTTCCCATGTTTTACAAGCATCTCCTCAAAGCATTCCCTTTCAACTGGCAACAGAAAATCCTTCTCACCAATCTTCAGCTCTTTTAGAGTTTCTTGAGTAAACTTATGCCCAATTTTCTTCGGATCTCTAAGATTTGGTTGCATAGAAGCTTCATCTATCTTCTCCTTGCTTCCTGGTGGCAAAGGCAAGGCAACTGGTTTCACCTTCTTTGCAACTGTTTTGTACTATGTATCAACATGAGTATCCATCTCGCAATTCATGTTTTTACATTCCACCCCCTTAAATTCCTGGATTATATCATACATCTCCACATATGACACCTCTATTATCTCATTTCCACCCTGTAAGCATGCTCTTCCCATATCAAAAAGCACATCCATAGTATCTACAAATGACACCTCATCAAGCACCCCTGAAATAAACTCATTCTTCTCCAAAAGACCACACTGCTCAAGACTTTTTTGTTCATTTTGTACATGTCTACGCATACCACGCTTCAAATCCTTGCTTTCTACAAAGACCAGTGACCCATAGCTAGAGAATCCCTGAAAATTTGCTGAAAAGTTATTTACATTGATTGAGTCCTGCGAGAACTCATTTTCCCTTGTACCATTGGAATCCTGCTTTACAATGGCACCTGGCCAAAATCCTTCATCTCCCTGTAATTCATGAATTCTCTATTTATCTTTGGGAGTGACTGTGCTCGAAGAGACTCACGATTCCTTTCATGGTTAATGCAAACTGTCAAGAACTGAACAGCTTTCTTGCCATCTTTACTCCTTATTCTTGCATATGCCGAGCCATCGTCCAAAACTTTCGTTTCCATCCTCACAGCTGTAATGTAGGGTTGCCCAAGGATGAGGGGATACGATGACATCTCCTGAACAAAGAAGTTCTGATCATCTTTCACATCCCCTATAGTTACCCTTACATTTGGACATGCTACATAAAGCTCTCCAGATGAGTTATTAGCTGCTTTAATCATCCACCCATGATCTACATCCATTGGCCACTTGCATTTGTTGTAGAGATTTTTAGCCATAAGATTTATTTCAGACCCATGATCAATTAGAGCGACATATGGCTCTTCCAAATCACCTATCTTGACAAGGGTTTCAGTAGTTGCTCTTGCCCAATGGCTCCTGGAGTAATGACTCTTTGTAAGAACTTCTTTTTCATCATCCTCTTCCACAAAGCGCACTTGTCGTGCCCCATCAGCAGAGTGATTACATTCCACCACATTTTCTCTCTCTTCCTTTTGCTGTACCTGTACTCCATGAGTCTTGGAAGTGCTTGCCTCCCCTTGCGATGGAATAGATTCAATCATGGACTGCCTTTTTCTTCGTATAATATCAATTATCTCATCATGAAATTCTTTCTTTGCAATCCCCAAGACTTCCCCTAGTGTAAATTCCACCCTGCTGTTTAGAATCCTCTCTTCAAGCACCTTTTTGAGATCTGTTGTTGCAGCTTCAATATCAGATTGAAGTTTGAAGAGTGGACTTTTCCCTTTACCCTTCTCCTTCTCATGCTTCATTTTTGCTGACACTTCTTCCATTGATACTTCCTGTGGAGGTCTGCTATGCGGTGGAGGCATATGTGATGGCCCAGGATCCTTCTTTTCACGTCCACGTGTAACTCTTTTTGATGGCCCTCCTTCCTCATTTTCCCTTTTACGCTTCTCCTCTACCTGTGCCTCATTATTTTGGCATTTAGCAATGTAGGCATGAACAGATAAAGAATCCACAGGCTCCTCCCAGCCAGTCTCAAGACGTATACAATCACCTGCCTCATGCAAAGCTTGCTTAGACACCTTCTTTGACGTAATTAATTCCATTGTTGATGGCCAAAAATCCTCATTCTCATAATCTTCATCATTCTCAAATCCCTGCTTTGATTGACCAACCTTTAATCCATCGGTTGCTGCCTCAACCATAGAAATGGCATGACTAGCAGCCATATCCTCAACCAGCTTTTTCATCCCTCCTTTCCCAAAGTTTGTACTCAATGGAAGACCAGTCTCTGTAAGATGGATTTTCCCATCTTTGAAAAACACAAGTTGATTTTTAAGAGCTTCTTTATAGCTAGCATAATCTTTCTTTGCATGTTCTGGGTCATCACACCATATGCATCTGTATGTAAACCCTTCTTTGCTTTGAGGCCTTTGCATAGAAGTCTGCCCTAATGGTAGCCCCTTTTCTTCAATCCTGGACATCTTCAATTTTAGGTCACGCATACCCTTAATAAGCTCATCCATCGGCCCTTCTACCTTTGGGATTGTAGCAGTTGGTTTTGGTAGATTCTCAGGGGTAACAACAGTTATGGGGGTTGCAGAGCCTATCACCATTTTATCCCTCCTCCGCTACCTCTTTGCTAACATGGTGACCGCATCCTCAACATCATTCCAATCACTCTTTAATCCCTGCTCTGTATCTTTATCCTCAAGGAGAATTTCCAATTTCTCTTGGAGATCTTTCCCAGCTGCTTGTAAGAAGAGCTCTGTTTTTTCTCTGTCCAAAGTTGTGCACTCTATCCTTGACAGCTGGGCATAGCGCTTCTCAAACTCTCTTAGCAATTCTGTGGGTGGCAGAAATTCCCATTTTAGGTTTTGTGACCCATTCCAAGAAAGTTCGTTTGGTCACTCGCTCAAAATCCTCCATGAAATATTCGTCCTTTAAAGCAAGCTTGAACTCCTCCCAATTTCTGCCACCATGTGCTATCTGTAATCCTCTTATGCGCTCTCTTATTTCAGGAACACATGCCAGCTCAAAACTTCGAACCATATCCTCCTCAGTCACCCTGTTTAGCTCCATTTCCTTTATGTAATTGCGCAGGTACTTTGTGATATCCTTCCCATCAAATTGATCCACCTTTTTCACAATTGATTGTAATGCTTTGGCCGTGGAAATTTGTCCCCTCTCAGCAGCTTGCTGCTGTTGCATGTACATGGTAAACATCTGAAACATCTGTATAACTCCGGGGTCAAAATGAACCCCCTGACCCTCAGAATTCTCAGCCATAGCTTCCATGTATATTTCACCACACTCTCACCCCAGCGTTTCACGTCGGGTTCACCAAAAAGCTGTCGTGACGTGTGCGGTATAACCAGGAAAGTACGAGACTTCTAGCTGTGAGAGTAGGTACCAAATCTAACAAGGAAACTCACACACAAAATTCCCCAAGGAGTATAGGACATCTCCATTTTTTAATGACATATACATGTGTCAATTCACCTCAATACATCCTTGAATTCATCCTGATGATTGCACAAAATTGTATACCAAGTGCTTGTCCCTTTCCAAGCATAGATTCACTGGCTCCTTTTTCCAAATCCTTCAAGCCAATTACATGTAGGCATAGCTTAACCTTCAAATAATTCCAACATACATGTGACCATTTACATTCCGTACATCCAGTGTCATCAATTCCATCATTTCAAGATGTTCTTTATCACCTGAAAACCTGCTTTTAAATTCTAACATCTCACAAGCAAAGATGGCATACGGCATAACTATAACATGCTCATGAATTCCAAAATTCGATCGAGTAGAAAGTAGTGAAATTTTTCTTGATTTTATTTCTCTAATCTCAAAAGTCGCTTTGCTGCAAACTGCGCGATGAAGGAAGCGTGGAAAACTGAGAGCATCTCTTAATGTAGTACTCAAAACCCTCTTCAATTCTAGCACCTACAAGCTATGAACAGTAGATGTAGCTTTGATTTGAAATTCTCTGGTAGATAGCGCACTGGTTCTCCTCTTTTCTGCAGACCCTGAACTCCGATATGCGCCCCCCCCCTTCCACTCTGGTTTTTCCTCCTTTTTCCCGCAAGGAAAGCGGCGCCCCACCACCTTTTGCAGCCCAGAATTCGGGATTTTCCAATTTAAAAGACTGCGCTTGCTTATATTCTGCATAATATCCAGAAATTTCCAATAAAAATATTCTTTTTTATACCACGCAACAAGCTGCCACCCGCCACCTTGCATAAACAATTCCAGCTGGCGCTTGCTTGTTTTCCATTCTCATTACCTCAACCTTGCACTGCATGGACCCGCATCTTGTTTATCATCAATACCGCTTCCTCTAGTTGGCCAGCACGGCCAAGGAGATCAATAATGCAAGCATGGTGCTCAAGAGTTGGGGTAATGCCATAATCTTCGCTCATGGACTCAAAGTATGCCTGGCCCTTATCCACTAAACCTGTGTGATTGCATGCATTAAGTACACTAATGAAGGTGACCAAATTTGGCTTTATACCTTCTCCTATCATTTTGTCAAAGAGATGGAAAACATTTTCACTTTCTCCAAGCTTAAAGTCTTCTGGCATCAAACCTTCCAGCATCATCAGTTGAAAAAAAAAATCCAAAGTATTCCGATTATATCGATTCTGAGCAAGCACAGAAATCATGGCATTCCAAGACACAATATCTCAAAAGGGCATTCTTTCAAAATCAAACCTCACATCTTACATACCTTTGCATTTCCATACATGTTAAGAAGGGTGTTCCCTACTACAAGGTCCACCAAATCATGGCATTCCAAGACACAATATCTCAAAAGGGCATTCTTTCAAAATCAAACCTCACATCTTACATACCTTTGCATTTCCATACATGTTAAGAAGGGTGTTCCCTACTACAAGGTCCACCATATGCATAAAACTCCATAATTCACACCACACTCATGTATAGAGGCTTCGAGACCTGGCTCATCTTATTGAACCTCATTTACAATATGAACATATGTACTCAGGCATCATATCATGACTCGTCATGGCACTTAACCCCATGCATCTGGCTTTGCATTTAATGGTCTCATATGCATGGTTTCACACCTTAGGCATGCCATGGCACGACAGCGTAGTAAACTACAAAGTAAACTAGGAAGTAAACTATAATCGCTTAGTAAACTACAAAGTAGACTAAGATGAAATTTTCCTAGTTTTTGTAGTTTACTCGACATAATTTACTTGTCCGAGTTTACTTTATCCAACGGCCCAGAAAAGGCATTGCAATTTGGATCAATGCCATCCATTGATGCCACCTGACAAGGGTCTTTATTTAAGACTCCGTGAGGGATACTGTTGAGGTTGGACTAATAGTATAAACTACTAGTCCCACCAAACACATGCGATGATCGGCTAAAAACTAGCATGGCTAGTTCAAACATTGAAAGCTTCACATTTCCCCAAAATATGGGTATTTTGAACCCTCTCACTCATTTTTGCAGCCAATGAGCCAGCTAAAGTAAAATAGGAAGTAATTTAACTAGAAAAAACCTGAGAATGAGAGATTTGTATAAAGTAAACTAGAAAGTAAACTAGGCCGGCCAATAAAGTAGAAAAACCTGGGAATGAGTGCTCTATGTAAATTAAACTAGAAAGTAAACTAGGCATGGGTGGTAAACTAGGAAGTAAACTAGGCATGGGTGGTAAACTAGGAAGTAAACTAGAATGGGTGGTAAGTGGGCTTCATTCCTCTTCTCATCATTTGTTTCTTGTTTGATATCTTGTGTAGACAGATGGATTGGCTTGAAGATGATTCAAAGAGGACTTAGTTGATGATACAAGCTCCTATGATGAAATGAGTGATGATGCCGATATTGAAGAGCTTCTCGAGAAGAAACCCTCAAAAGCAAGGAAACATCAAGTAAACAAAGCATTGTTTCTTCATTTGATCCAGATCTCTATGTCTCTCCTACCTTTTACTCTTTTGATGATAAGAAAAGTTAAGAAGCAATGAAAAGTGTAATCTAAAGGGTTGTTACTATAACCTTGGAGACTTTGAAGTCTTGTGATAGTATAAATGTGCTTGACCTACGGAGAAGAATTAAGGAAAACATTTTCTGAGGACAAAATAGGGATGGTTTATTAAGAGACTAAGGTTATGTAAAAGGGGAGGAGAAGGGTGTGTGTGTGAATGGACTTATGGTCCACTAGCTCACCTATTTAAAGGTGGAGCTAGAAGGCATTGTATGGAGTAAGAAGCCTAGTTGTATTTTGAGCAACTTAATAAGCAAGATATTTTTCTTGTATTTTGTGAGTCTCTCTCCTCCACATCTTTGATCTAGCATGAGCACCACAAAATTCTAACATGGTATCTAGAGCTTGGAAAGATTAGGCCTCTTTTGTGGTGTAGAATAGGTCAATTTTCTTCTTTTTTCTTTTGTGGAGCTGAACCTCCTGCCAGTGGGGAGGAGCTCTAGCAACTCGTGGAGGCAAGATCTCAACATGCTATCAACTAGGAAGATGAAGGAGACTCCTAGGCGCTCAGCCTCGTATAATCAATTGTGAGCTTCACTCTCAGGACGCCGTGGCATTGACCTCTGAGCAGGCCGGCGTTGTTTTTCTACGCACCTGATGCCGTACAACCATTCGCCGTGTGTAGGCGATTGTAGGCCTAGAGAGCATAGGGCTTTTGAAGCCCATGGTCTCAAGATCTTACAGATCAAATCTTATCCCTAATGGCTAGCTGAATCAACTGTGGGAGTGAAAAAACCAGGCGCCTACTATTTCTCATCTCCATGAAAGCTTTCTCAAGCTTGTTAATAGTGTTCTTTTTCACTAATCTCCCTTCTTTGCTCTAATCACTTAAGTGCTCTTGTGAGGGCTTGTTGTTGATCCTATTTTGAGTTTGAAGTGGTGGGCATACACCATGAGGTATTCATGAGCCTCATTCTCATCAAGCTTCATCAACAACATCTTCAAGTGCACAAAGTGTGCTTATAAGCACTAATAGTGTTGATTAACACTAATGAGGCTTCTAATCCAGCAAAGGGGAGTCATTCCAAAGTGTTTCTAAACACTAAAAGTGTTCTTAAACACTAATGGTGAATCTAATCACCAATGCAAGTGTCATTAGATGCTAAAAATGTGCTTTTAAGCACTAATCATGTTTTCAACACTAATGGTGATCTTAATCACCAAACAAAGTGTTCTTTGACACTAATGAAACTAATCTCCATCAGAATTAGTGGTTATGCACAAACCCTAAGTGCTAAGCCATAAAATTTACCATCTTAATCTCCTTTTTTATGCAACATCCTTGGCTTGATCAAGGGTTGTTGCGCTCTCATAAGCCTCTCTCTTTCTACTTAAGCCAAAATATCAAAATTTTTGTTTTCCTCTTCATAAATCGGCCCATTACTCTCTAGTAATCTCCTTGGATGCTAGAGATGACAAATGGATGCTAGAGATGACAAATGGATGCTAGAGATGGCAATTCACTTTTCTAGGAACAATGCATGGGCTATTGATAGCACTTTCAAAACAAATGTTTTTGGTCTTCCATTATATGTAGTTGTCTTGCCAAACCAACAAGGGGTTGGTATATCAATTTGGTTCATGATTTGTACCAAATATTCGGGAACCAAACACGAAAGTATTGCCCTAGAGATGAAACTAAAGATGGTATTATCTAGGATGAATGGAGTACAACCCACGGCCCTTGTGATAAATCCCAGCCAAAACTAGATGCTTTGCTCAGGGTTGTCAATGAAGACCCTACATGTTGGCATTATGAAGGCCAAGGAATCTATCAACAAATTGCATGTAATATCATTGTTTGGTTTCATACAAAAAAGACTTGGGTGGAGAATCTTCTTCCAAAGGTAAGCATGCCAATCTTTATTAGTCAATGTTTATATAATTTACTAGGCAAGAACTTATTTCAAAATGTTTTTCAAAGTGTTTGAAAGTGTAGGTTCCAAAGGATTCACGAGATCATCTCTATAGTGCAATGACAAATCTAATGCATAGTGTTATAGAATTTGATTTTGAACAAAAGTATCAACAACTTCCACAACATTACCAAGCATATGACAGTGTTCAGAAATATGTCACCAATGGATGGTGTGGGCATGATTGTCTTTGGCAAAGATGATGGCCTAAGTTTGGACGCTTATTCAAGTATGGAAATGTTGATGCCACAAACTTGGTGGAAAGGCTATGGCAATATATACAGTACACGCTATTGGATGCAAGGACCAATAAGTTAGCCTTGGACCTTCTACATGTACTTGTCAGTGATTCCACAACTGGCTCTCGCATGAGTGGAACATTATTAGAGTTTTTCAAGCAAAAGAAAGAGATAGGTAAACTTTAAAATTCTACATATATCATTCCTCTAAAGTTTTTTAGTTTGCTAGAATAAGGCAACATGTTTTTGTGGTGCTAACCGATTCGAAATGGTTCAACATCCGTAGCTCCTCACAGAAGCATGTCTCAAGGTTACACGAGGGGGAAAGACTTTTACAACGCTATGAGAATGATCCGTGCACTTTGCAAATTATAAATGACATGATCTCGTTGTTTAAAATTTAAAGTGCTTCTAATCCACATCATTGGTACTATGTGAACATGCAATTGTTGTGATTGTCCGGATTGGACAAGTGATTACAGGCACCTATATGGAGTACATCTGATTATCTTAAAGAAATTTCCACAATTACAACTAATTCTTCCAATTGTTGATAATGCTCATGCATTGAGCACCATTCAACCCACAGAAGATGCCCTAGCATTAGAGGTGATGATGCTGAGGTCCCTAGCATTAGAGGTGATGATGCTACATTAGAGGAAACTCCAATTGGTGAAGTGCAACTTTGTATCAAGGAACTAAAAAAACTTCTTTCCAAAATTGAAGCATACCCTGAGGACTCAGCCCAAAAGAGTTCACTACTAGAGCAACTCAATGTTTGCAAAGAGAGCTTCATGAATTCCAGCATTTGCCAATTACAAGCCAATGTTACACAAACAAGGCTTGGCCATGGAAAGAAGATGGATTCTTGTAATATCACGTAACCCCTTCAAGATAAAGGAGTTTTTTTGTAGTTTACTTCCAAGTTTACTTTGTAGTTTACTTCTAGTTTATTTCCAATCTTTTTATTTTCATGGCAAGACATAAGGCTACGTTAGCAATTAAGAAATCTAAGAGCATATAAAATAAATGATGCTCTATGTGATGTCATAAAAATCACAAAAAGTGTTGTGTGTGATGTCACAAACATCACAAAAATCTACATATCCAAGATATATGATTATATATATATATATATATATATATATATATAATCACAAAAGCTACATATTTGAAGGAATGTTTTTCCAAAATGTGTCGTATGCAAAATGATTTGTAGTTGTTACATATCCAAAAAAAAATTTACACACCTTTCCAAAAAGGAATGTATCCAAGTATGCTACTTTGGAATTTTACTTGTTACATATCCAAAAAAGAAATGTATAAGTGTATCCGCTTTGTATTACGCAATCGAAGATCCTCTCCAACGAGATCTTTCTTCAAAGCCTCCACTTCATCGTGCTTAAACCATCTTCTTGTTAGCTACATCGGATGGAAAATTGGTAAGTTTTTAATCAAGTTAATAGAAGAAAATAAAAGATATCTATTAAACTCTAAAGTCACTCAATTCTTTGATCTTGTCTTTAGAAAAACTCCTTCAATAAGGCACTTCATGTATGCCATTATATAATAACCACAATCAATGGTATTTGGCTGGCATGACACACACGTAATCAATTGATGTGTTAATGTGTATACCTTGAGAGCTATTGGTAAGCTTGCAAAAAAATGGACTTGATGTACCTTAAGTGTCTACAGACACAAAACATAATTCATCACTTGGGGCCTCCAAAGATTTCTTCAAAATGGGATTTGTGCAAGTTTGTGAGATAAGTGGAAGTGCACTGAAAAAGTAAGAGTATTGAATCATACTAACAATCACTAAGGAGAAGGGGACATAACACAGATAAAGTATTCTCACTGACGAACCACAAGAAGATAATGTTGAGGGTCACTTAGTGGCATAGGGTCCAAAAAGATAATGCTATCATTATCCCATGGCAAGCGTTCATTCTCTTGATATGATGATTGTACAACACATAGAGAACCCAATGTCCCCTTCAAAGGAATCCAAATGTTAAACCAAAGATGTCTACAACTAAAAAATTAATCACAAAGAGGAAGGCTATTCGGGAGAGTACAAGTATACCTATCGACAATTGGACGGAATATGAATAGATGCTCCTTCATGTCAATGTTCCCAAGAAAATGTAAGATAGCTCTAGAGTCCTTGGAGAGATGTGGGGATACAAAATCATACCAAAGGGCATCTAGGAACCACACTTTCTCTAAGTTCTCCTTTGGTAGAGTGTTCTCCATCCACCTACCAAAGTTTTATGAATTGTATTGAGAAGTAGTTCACACACACACACACACATGATGTACTTAGAAGTTTACCAAACTTACATGGTAAAGATGTTAAGAGTTCTTGTGGAGGCTTTTTCTTTTGAGATAGACTTAATAAGTTTCTTATCCACCTCAAAAACTATGCTGGATCTGTGAGATTAGAAGTGAAGTGACGTACACATTTCAATCTATTGAAAGCAAAAAAACAATTCATAAAAAACACACTATACATAAGACTGTCAACATTTACCCAAAAATCTTGAGATGCACCTATCTCTCAATGTAAGTGCATTATCTTATATGTTTTAAGGAGACGTCAGCTTAGTCTCGCTATATTGGAAATCAACAAAGTTAATGGCATGCTAAAACTCGAACAAGGTGAGTCACTTAAAGATTCACATGGCCTTGATTCAACCAAGAAGAGTATCTAAATAAGTACAAAGGCATAGTACAAAGCATTACTAATTAAAACCAATTTACCATGTGTAGAAGGAATAAATAAAATGAGACATGGGAGGTTTTCCAAAGATTCACGATTAACTTATGAGGTATTTATATGGGAGATTATAGAGTCTCCACAGAGATGTCCATGCACTTCATATCATCTACAAAATTCTCCTTAACATGTCTTCGTCGCAAGTTTGGTTTTGAGAGTTCAAGGGGACCAAGGGTATCTAGACTCAAGAGATTTTTCTACAAAATAAGCTTCTTAAAAGTCATTATATAACACACTCAAGTCTGATAAGCAAACAAAGACTCATTAAATCTACATACCGGTGTAAGGGACTCATTCACATTGTTAAGATCTTGGTGGTGAAGATCGTCCCATGCATGATCATCATTCTGAAGGAAATCATCATCTCTAGGCACACCAAGTTTCCTTTTGATAGGTTGTCGTTTCCAAATTATGGGAAAACATTTTAATTTATGTTTATGGTATGAACATAAATGGTAAGAAGATCACTCACATGTTTCTTGTAACCCTCAGCAATTCTTTGTTGAATCGGTTGAAGCCATTGCTCATTGGATGCCATGTACGTTTCCATAGCCTTATTGACGAAGTCATCAATAAATTTTTCCCTTGAAGTGCCATGTGACTCCGCCATGTTCTTCCATTCATGTTTAGCCTTCAACCTTTGCAATTTTTCAAAATTTTTCCTATTGTTCTCCAGCTTACACATCGCATCATGGAAGCGTACTTGAGCCTGCTTTTGAAATTGGAGACTAGGAGCACCATGGCCGCCCCTATCCTTAGGTCGGCCAATCTTTCGCAAGGGAATGTCTATGGAAATATTGTGAGCCTCCTTTAAATGATCCATCATATCTAGCCTCTTGCCATAATTTATAGTTCTCTTAGGACATTCCTTGCAAGCTCGACATTGTCAAACTGCTTCTCCATTTGCTAGTGTAATGGTCACATAAGGGTATGGAGAAGATCCCATGAGGAGCTCGGGTTTTAAGAAGAATTATGTGAAAGAGTGAGGGAGGAAGGGTAAAGTCAGCCAAGCCTCACCGATTGGGATTAGAAGAAGGGAGTAGAAGAACTCTTGGGAATTTCCCATGAAAAAAAGCTTATGAATAATCTAACACGCTCTCTGAAATATTGTTTTTTTTAGTAAACTAAGTGCATAGGAGACTAATACCTTCAGTTGGTCGTAGCAGAAGCCGGGAGGCACTGCTGCATGGGAGATGAGGGGATCGTGCCTCCGCAACCACATTCTTTGATAAATGAACTAGCTTTCCAACGCATAGAATCATATAACAACTTTGTTCAGTTGGTCGTAGAGCAGAAGCCGGGAGGCACTGCTGCATGGGAGATGAGGGGATCGTGCCTCCGCAACCACATTCTTTGATAAATGAACTAGCTTTCCAACGCATAGAATCATATAAGAACTTTGTTCAGTTTCCTTTAGGATCATCAGTTATTTTGGCTGCATGAGATAAAGGGAAGAATCAATAGAAGAAAGGGAAAGGGGGTTCTAATAAGAACTCCACAAGGTCACCCCGCCGCTTTTTCGACATGTGGCACCCCTTTTCTGGCAATAAACAACGACCGTCAATTTTTTTGCATCAACCCAATGGCCGTCCCATTTCACCTGCAGGTCTTTAAGACCCCTGGCACTTAGTCCTGATGGAGTCCTACTCCTACTTAAGGAGAGGTACCCTCAGGGCCTAAATTTGACGGCTGTTTTTCCTGTCAAGGGCCATTTTGCCTGTCAAAAAAGGTAGTTGAAAAAAATTCATGTCAAACGACAAGCCCGAGAAAAAAATTTGCCTGTCACCTCGACAAGCTATTCCAAATACTGCCAGTCAATTGAAATTTGACATGCTTAGTAATTATTACTAAATTTCCAATGGCCATGTGTGGGCACTGAATGATGCATTTATGGCAATTAAGTTTGGTTGTTCCAGCAAGTACTGCTGCATGTGAGCGCGGATTTTCTCGCCAAAATTTCATCAAAAGTACCTCAAGATCTGGCTTACGACTAGACACTTTGGATGCTTTGATGTTTCTATCTATTGATGCACGTGGGAGTTCTTTGATTGACTGGGATGATATGTTTGATATTTGGGGTAAAGCAAAAAAGAGGAGAGCTATGCCATTAGAGTGATTTTTGGATTGCACAACTTTGATGATTGTGCAAATTTTCAGTCTTTTGTCCGAGGTTTATTGTGATCTAGTGGTTTTTTATTTGATATCTTTTGATGATTAGGGATTTTGCACTGGCAAGATATGCATGAATGTGATTTTAAAGAGAGCCGGTTATTCTCTATTTTATGTGTCTTCTTTTTATGGTATCTGTGTTGATATAAATTTACCTGCTGTCATTTGACAATAACTTTTTTTGTTGAAACATGTCAAGCGAAAGGCGGGAAAAAAAATTGCCTGTCATAAAAAATTTCATAGGCACCCGTCAAATTTAGGCCCTGGGTACCCTTACAAAAACTAGCCGTTGTCAATATTTTCACAAACAAATTGTCTGTCTTCCTCCTTTCTTCAAAGCTAAAAACCACAATGGTGGCCGCTACAAGATCAAGGTCCTCCTTGCGCAACTGTGTGGCAGTAGCAGCTAATCAACTGGTAAAGCATGAGAAAGAAGACGAAGAAGAAGCACATGCCACAAAGAATTTTGTTAAACACACAGTCAAAGACGAGCTCCCAGATGCACTCACAGAAGACGACGAAGAACTTGATGATGATAAAGATGAAGACTATGAAGATGAAGATGAGCAGGTGAAGAAGAAAGATGTCAAAGTTGCTGCTGCTGCCGCTGCCGCTGCCGCCTCTTCTCCTTATGAATCTCTCAGGCTACAGAGGATCGCAGAAAACAAGGTAGTTTGGGTTACCTTAGCTTTGGTTAACTGCAGATTAGCCCACCGTAGCGCTCAAACCAGGCAAAAGACAGCGTTCTATAGCTCCGGTGAAATGCAGAAATTAGCGTGATTAGGCTTTAATAGGGCAGAAAGCATGGTGATTATGCAAAATATCAAGGCGATTAGGATACCCTAGGGGAAAAATCAGGGTAATTAGGCTACCTTAGGACAGATTTAAGGTCATCAAGAAATCAGGGCAATTTGGCTCAGGAATATCAGCTAAGCCTAGCTGCAGAACTGGGTAATTAGGGCTTTTGCCTTCTGCTTTTTGCTTTCTGAGCTTTCTTGCTTTCTTATCCAGGCTCGTATGGCCGCTCTTGGGGTGCAGAAGCATGCGGCGAACCTCACCTCCTTCTTCCAAGCTACGAAACCGGGGAAAAGGCCTTGGAGGAAATCACCCATCACGCCCATCGAATTGAGGCGCCGTTCTGAGCGTTTGAAAAACAACAGCCCTGCGCCAGGTCCATACCCAACAACTCTCTCTCTCTCTCTCTCTCTCTCTCTCTCTCCCCCCCTGCGAATAATGAACCCTTTTTCTTGCTTTCTTGATGTGGCGTAGGTTTCTACAGCCCTTCTTTCTCACACAGCTATGGCGATGAGATTGATGAAATCCCTAAGTTGCAGCTTGTACTTCGAAACAGAGTGTGCAGAAACTACCAAGATGAAGACGCCATGAGACCTGCAAATGCCCCCATCCCTAAGAACTGCCCCGCAGACTTGCAGATTTCCCCTGCTGTATCAGCTCTCCGTTGCAAAAGTAAAGAGAGGGGCACCCTATATGATGCCATTGTGGGCATCTGTTGCCATTTTTGCAGGTACTGGGTAGCATCCCGCTATCGGGTTTCACACAGACATCTCTCTTTTCTTACTAGCTTCAATAATGGGTTCTCTTCTTTTACTTATCAACCAGTGGTGCTGGACTTGCGGCACTCTTAAGCTAACTGTGTGCAGCTTGCTTCTGAGACAATGTGGTTTTTATCCATGCATACAGACAGAAGAAGCTTTGTGGTGAAGAAGACTGTGAGAGATGCGGACAAAGAGATGTTACCAAAGCTTGCTCAGGTGGAGGCACAGCTATGCTCAAAAAAAGCTTTGTCAACATATATGACTAGTGTGTTAAGACAATAAATTTTCATGATTATCCCCTTACCTTAAGTGCAGTTTTTGGTCTAAGCAGGAAAGACAGACTGCTCCAGATGCCATTCCAGTACAGGAGTGTTTTGCAGGGCTTGTTTGAAGATCCGGTATGGAGAAGGTAAGGAAGAATCAATGCCATTTTGGTATATACTTGTATGTAGATTCTTTTTTTTTTTTTCGTACACACCCGGGGCCCACTCAAGTGGGTGGAGCCGATTTGCCCTTCCAACAATTAGCCAATTATCATGGTCGGGCAAGGGCCACGTACCATCGGGCAAGAGCCACGAATTAGGCATCCCCCATGACCACCGCGATGAGTCGAGCGCTGGAACAGCGGAGGGGTCTCGTATGGATCCTCCTATCTCGGGTGATCCACTACCCGAGGAGGAGTCACTGGAGTGTTCAAGGGGCAAGAGCCCGAGCAACCAAACACATCAAGCGAGCATAGGTGTCCCTTTTATAACATGAGAGAGCCTAGTGGGACTTGAACTCATAACCTAGAGGTTACAAGTCACAAGCTTGACCACTACACTAACTCAGTTGGGACACTTGTATGTAGATTCTTGATATAGTTGATATAAAATCGTATGCATGTACTTAATATGCTTGTATAGATAGGATCCAAATCTTTAGTTGGACTCCTTATGTATGTATATTTATTTGTATGTATGTACTTGATATACTGTTAATATGTGTACTTGATTCAAACACACCATATTTGTATGTTTGGACTTATATGTGGACTTGATATACTTGAATGTATATATGTGCAGAGATAGAGCAAGTAAGACAGAAAGCTGATTGGCTCTGCCCTCATTGCTCTGAGGAGCAAGGATTGAACCCCTACTGGATTTGCAACAGGTGAGCTAACAAACTTTTCCTGTCATTAACTTTTTCCTGTACTGTGTCTTCACAGCATCTTATAGTTGAGAAATGCATCTTCCTGATTGTGATTATGCTTCTTGCCCAGCTCCATTTGTCTCTCAAGGAGGAAAATAGCCCCCACTGGCATTGCCATTTATAAAGGTATTCAATAAAGTGTGGTTCCCCAAGAATATGGTCAATTGTGCTATGGCTCTCCTGTGTTACAGGACACAACGGTTCTTTTGATTATGATGATGACTCTGTGTTTGTTTTTTATATATTCTTTTGGGCAGCTAGAGAGATGGGTTATAAATCAGTGGCTCATTATTTGGAGGACCTTCTTCAGAAGCAATCCATTGGGTGATGAGCCTCTCTTAGCTCTTAAACATACTCCTCAGTCACCTCAGCTACTATCAGCACTAATGTCTGCACTACTCATACACCTCAATCAGCCCCCCTTGTCTTGTTTGTATCAACAGTTCTAAGAATCAACAGCTGCTAAGTTCAAGTTCCCACCCCTCCTACATTTTAATGTCGCCATATGGATTATAGATGCTTCTCTGGTTTGGCTATGACGGCAATGCATGTGTGCGCGCGTACGTGCATGCATGTCTGCGTTTTTCTTGGATTTGGGCCCATCTAGTACACTTTGGTGTCGTCATACAGATCATATGTGGTATGCTTGTTTAGCTAGTATGCCAAAAGATAGATCTCTCTCTCTCTCTCTCTCTCTCTCTCTCTCTCTCTCTCTCTCTCACACACACACACACACACACACACACATTGCATTAATCCACAACACATACATACATAAGTGGAGATGGATATGCATAGATACTTGTGCACACACATGCATGCCCAATTTGAGAGAGAGAGAGAGAGAGAGATCTCACATACATACATAAGTGGAGATGGATTTTCATAGATGTTTGTGCACATGCATGCATGCACAATTTGAGAGAGAGAGAGTCTTAGAACCAAATATAGTCCGTGCATTTCATGGGTGGGTTACCATTGCCAACCCACACACCATTTGACACTTACTACTAGACTTTCAAACCTCCTCCTTCGAGGGTGTCATCTAAGAGAGACCTTTAGTATGGATGATTTGGGCTCTAAACTGCAATCATGTGATATGATGATGTTAGCACCTAAAACTCTCATGTCATTTAAGAGAGAGATGCCTCCAGTCTTTTATAGAAACAAGGCTTACGTATACGTAAAAAAGATATCCAAAATATTCATATTTTAGGGGATTTCCGGATAGGCAACCTATGACCGCAAAATATTAAGATTGTGGGGGACATCTCGGGCGGCAGAGGACCCTTAACTAAATACATAACTAAAAGATGATTTTGCAAGTTTGAAAAACTTCCCACACTAGTGTAATGTAGATGAAGATCTTCTTTTGACGTGTTGTTGCTTGTTGACACTTAGGCTATCACTTTTGTCTTAGGGGCCAAGACAGAGTGCTTGTTAGTGCTCAATTTGGAAGCTATAAACGAAGAATAACCAAATTTTTGTTGATGTAGCATGGTCTTGTTGACACTTGGGCTATCATTTTAGGCGTAGGGGCCAAGGCAAAGTACCCAATAATGCTCGATTTGAAAGCTGTAATGAAGAATCACCAAATTTTTGTTGATGCAGAATGCTCTCTTGTGGAGAGCCTCACAATGCAAGGTCTTTAACTTCTTGATTTTCTCAACATTTGAAAGAAAACCCAAATTCTTGATGGGGTAAATGCTATAATGAGATCAACTTTGCCCTAATTTTTTAGAAACCCTAGTTTCTTGTGTCTTGAAAAGCTTCAATTAGCATGTACCAACAATTAGAAGACTTAAAAAAAATTGATCAATTTTACATGTAACCCTCGATTTCGGGGGTTTTTTTGCACTATGTTTTTTTTGCATCGATTTGTCTACTATGTTTTTCACCATCTTTGCTTCGAGTTGGATTGATCTCCTTGAGGTGATAAGATAGAGCTCTATATTAGCTTCATAATGTACTGAAATATGAGAAAATGACGCTTTATAGAGGGAGAATAAAGCAAAACATTAACAGGGGAGGGTGTTTAGGCAAAGAGGGAAAATTGGGGTTTTGCTAATAAAAAGTGATTAATTGTAGTACTCATGGATCAAGGCTCTGATACCATGTTGGTATCCAAGCTCATGCTATGGTGGATGGAAGATATCCATGATGTGAGTGTAGGATTAATCTTGTGCAAAGAGAGATGGACATGGAGGTAATGATCGTATTATAGTAATACTTCCATCATGTACAAAGCTTTATATAGGCACCAAGGCCCTATCTTATGTTCTCTTAATAAGAGGGTGTTCACACCTAAAGTGTTCACACACACCATTGGACACTTACTAGACTCCAATGAATAATGAAAGTTATTGCTAAAAAAACCAATTAATGTTCCCTATTGTTGGTCATATTCCCAAGATGAAAATTAATTTCACAACTCAAGGAAGAGAAAAAATAGGGATAGTCAATCATTTTGAATGTAAGTTCACATGATATCTTTTTTTATATATCTTTCCTTAAAACTCCAAAAAAATAGGGAGGCCAATGTTGGAGTGGAGACAAACGTAGAAACACACACACTGATGCATCGATACAGAGAAGCGCTCAAAGTAGGTAGATCAATGAGAATCAGAGTGAAGTACAAGTGAAGTGGAATAATAAGGTCACTATTTGGCCCGGTGATAGTCATGTAGATCAAACTCCCTATAATGTGTCCTTAAGGACATAGTAGGGTCCTCTAAAAGATCACCTGTATCTACACCCAATTTTGTGTTATTCTTCAATGGCATTGAGATTGGCTTACAACTTGTCGTTGTGTACTTTGGACAACATGTCTAGAGCACATTGCCTATGTAAAAGCTAAATCTCATCACATGATCTAATTACCTCTATATCTATAAAGTATCATAGATCACCCAAATCTTTCATTTCAAACTCCCTCTTATGTAGAATCTTCATCTCATGAATGGCATCATTACTATCCCCTTCAACATAGATGGCTACTAGAACAATTCCCATAGATGGCTACTAGAACAATTCCCATACTACTATCAATCTTTTTCTCACTGTGAAATTTGTTGTAGATATATGAGATCCAATAGTGACAAGATACTCTGTTATCTTGTTTGACCATGATCTAGGTGCTATTTTTTCAAGCGATACAAGGCTTCATGCAACTTGCAAACAAACTTGGGTGTGCATAGTCCTAATATCATGTTGGCTACACCAAGTAGACCTCCTTCTATAAATCACCATGCAAAAAATCATTCTTTAGATTGGAAAGACCATCCTTTACATGTAGCCATATCTATGACTACTCTCACAGTCACTATCTTATTGCACATGGGTTGAAATTCTCTTCATAGCCAATGCCATTCATTTGTGCATATCTCTTGGCTAACCATTCTAGCCTTACCTACATATAGACCCATTTGAATTCTGCTTTAAACACCATATTAGATAATTTGGAAAAAATCATATTCCCATTTAAAAAATGGGATCATGGGTGAACCTATCCAAGATTATGCCAAAACCTCCTCATGTGATATATCCTTGAAAATATATTTAATAGAAGAATCTAAATCTATAATATCTAACAAATTTGGAGCTAATATGCTCAAGATATGGTCAAAACTATATTGAGAAGTGTAAGATTCCTCCCTCCAGCTTTTGAGGTGTAAAGGTGTAAGAATCTCCCCTTCTGTTCTTGTAATTATTCCCTTCTCTGAAATAGAAGAAAGATCTTGTTTTACCCTATTTTGGCCTAGAGAGAGAAAATATCTAGAGAGAGAGATAATCCAAAATTGAGATATCTTTGGATATAAAAATCCTCCTAGTGTCTAAAATGGATTTTCCTAAAACAAAAGTTCAAAATAAACTTTTTAATATACATTAGGAATTAATTGAAAATGGTATAAGGGACCTTAACCTAAGGGTTTACATTTTCAAAAAAAAAAAAAGATTATGATCCAATTAAGGTTCCAATGGGCCAATTGGATTAATCCGAGTGTTGGGATGAGATAAATATAAAAGAATAAAAGAAAATATCCAAAAATGAGTAAATGCTCACACAAGATGCAGAGTTGACTGAGTACAAGGTTTATTAGTTAAAAATTATGAGATATTACTAAAAAAATGAGATATTTTAGAATAATGATGCATTTCTGACACCTTGGTAAGGAAAGGGAGACTCTTGAGGTAGACGCCTCTTTCACATGTGTGAAAGGGTTTTTAATTCAAAAAAATTGTGATATTTTTATATCTCCTCTCTCCTGGATCAAACCCAATCAAAAAGGGAGCCAAACTGGTTCAAATTGAGTCAAACTGAACCTAGAAAATTTTAGAACCCAGTTGGACTTGGTTAGTGGCCTTCCTCACTTATAAATAGACCCTTAGTCATTTGTAATTGAATATTGGAGCTATACTATGCCAGTATTATATTAAAATAATCATATTTTCTATTATCCCTTAAATTTTTCTCTCTCTTGCGAGCTTGGAGCTCTCTCTCTACAACAGCTCTTGGAGTTGCTTATTGGTTTCTAGAAGATATAAAAGAGGGGTGTGTGAAGGTATGCATAGAACTAGGTCACTTCGCCCATTTAATTGGCTAGGATTTAACTAAGAGTGTGGCATGATAGTGATTATTGACATAAAACCTCTTTACTTATGAGTGAGATAACTATCTATTTATAGTTAATTAGAGATTTAAACCTAGCAAAAGTAATTTGAGTAAAATGCATTCCTTGTTATATTACTAAAATGTGTACAACTGTGTGCTCCAATATTTACAGAGTAAGAATCACAATAGTGTTACTTTCCTGACTGTTTTTGAGTATATTTCTTCCTCCTTTTACTTATTCTTTATATCTCCATTCTAGAGTGAAAATAATGCAAGGGAGTGGGTGAGCTTGAGTTCCTTACAAGCAAACACACACACATACACACACAAGAGTAGATAAGCACACATATACAGGAGTAGCTAAGCACACAAGAGAGATAGATGGATGAACATTAGGCAAAATATGGACTCTCATCTTTACCCCTTAAGGATTTTCACACCTCCTCTCTCTAGGAAAATGGGCTCATGGTGAAATGTTTGAAAGGCTTCACTCTAATTAGATAATCAAGCCAAACTTGGAGGTAAAATTAAATTTTATGATTTTTTTCCAATTTTCTCAATATCTTTCTTCTTCTCAACCCCTCTCAAGCTTGAGAAGCTTTCAAAATGATTGTTTTAATTCAAATCAAGCTTTCTCTTAAAGTCTTAATGCTTAATTAAGAGAAAGTTAATCTTTATGCTTATTTGTAATGCTTTCTTTAAGTAAATCTCTCTCTCTAAAAGAATAGCCATCTTTATGGCTAAATCCCTTGAAAAAGGATGCTTCTCAATGATAGTCTCTTAATTCAAAGCTAAACTCTAGGCTTGATAAGTTAGAGATTAAGAAAATGGTATTTTCACGATTTTGTGTTAACAAAATAATGATTATTCTTTTAGATTATTTATAAGTAGTTAAAAACTACTTTGATTGATTCTAAATGGGAAATAGATTATCCTACCAATTTGGAAAAAGAGAAATAATGGAATTAGATTAATCTAGTGAGATAATCATAATTAAGTTTATGATTATGGTTAAAATTATGATTTAAATTCATAGTTTTATTTCAAGCATAAAAGAGGAACTACTATCATATTTTCATGACAAGCTTTTATTCTTTAGAAAAAAATTGAGAATTATTAGTAATAGCAGCGAAGCTATGGTAACATTTTTAGAAAATAATACATATCTTATTTTTATGCATAATGCTAAAAGAGGACTTCCTACCATATTCTAGGATTGGATTTTCTATGCAAAAAGAATGAGTTTCATCATATTCATCATGAGAAATAATTTTTTTTATAATTATGCATAATTAATTAATTATGAGAAAAGAGAAATTTTTGGTAAATTTATTTTTATATAAAAAGAGAAATTTCCATGATATTTGAGATCCAAGTAAGTAAATGGTAAAAGAGGAATTTTTAGCATAATTTAAACTATGAGTATTTATCAAAAGTGGAATTTTGAGCATTATAAATTTTATTAGGAAATATGGGTAGAATTAATTTTTGTAAATCCCATGGGTTTTCTACTAAAAAGGAAGAACATTGAATATATTTCACTTGAGAAATTTGAGAAAGAATATGAAAATATTAATCAAGAAAAAGTATTTTTAACTAGGCCAAGCAATTGGTAGAAACTTAGAAAAGTTTCATCGGTATCGACAGTAGAAAACGGTACTAAATGTGAATGCGATATGATTGCTATGTGAATGCGATGTGATAAGATGTGAATGAGATATGATAAGATATGAATGCATAAGATGTGAATATAAGATGTGAATGCGAGGTGATAAGATGTGAATGCGATGTGATAAGATGTGAGTGGATGTGATGATATGTGAATGCGATATGATAAGATGTGAATGCGATATGATAAGATGTGAATGCGAGGTGATAAGATGTGAATGTGATGTGATAAGATGTGATGAGATGTGGATGAGATGTGATGTGATGTAAATGGATGTGGATGTGGATGTGATGAGATGTGGATGGGATGTGATGTGATGTACATGGATGTGGATGTGAATGTGATGAGATGTGAATAAGATGCGATGATATGTGAAAGGATGTGATGTGATGTAAATGGATGACAATGAGATGTGATGTGATAGATATGCATGTGAATGAACGAATGGATATGGATGAATGTGATGAGCTGTGAATGGATGTGGTGTGATATGGATAGATGTGGATGTGATGTAATGTGGATGGAATGAATGAGATATGATGTGGATGGTGTGAACAAGATGTGATAAGATGAGGATGGATGTGACGAGATGTGAATGAATGTGGGATGTGAATGAGTTGATGGATGTGATGAGATGTGAGTGGATGTGGTGAGATGTGAATGTGTTGTAATGAGATGTGAATGGATGTGACATGATGTGGATATGGTTAGATATGAATGGATGAGATATGATGTGGATATATGAGATATGATGTGATGTGGACTTGGGTAGATGTGAATGGATATGAAGTGATGTAAATAGACGTGATGATATGTGGATGTTATGTGATATGAATGGATGAGATGTGATGTGGATATGTTGTGATGATGTGATGTGATGAGGATAGATGTGATGAGATGACTTGCACTTGGATCATAGAGACCAATGCTTTTTTCCTCATCAAGAGACACAGCCGTTGATTCTTTTCCATAGAACAAGGACTATCCAGGATTTACTTCAACTATCGTAACTTAACAGAATTGAGTCTCATTTTACTGATCCGTCGGTCTAGCCTAACCCCATCCAATCCCATGGGTTAGCCAACCTCCCAAACACTGTAGTGATAGGATCCATTTAGGAATTTGGTTATGTTTTGGGAAAAGAGTTCCCAGGTCCCCTAGCTGGCACTTCAAGCAAACTTCAAGATAGTCACACCACTTACACACCCAATATAAAATTGCCTCTTTCATAGATTCAGCTGTCTTTAAAATAATCTTTTAATGAAACCATAGTATCACTAATCATAATCCTCCAAAATATGAAATTGCCTGTTTCATAGATTCAGCTGTCTTTAAAATAATCTTTTAATGAAACCATAGTATCACTAATCATTATCCTCCAAAATATCTAGCTTGAATTCCAATTTACAAAATCATTCCTTCATCGGTGTACCTATGGCATCATTGGTAAACTAGAACGCTCACTACCTATTCACTTAGCAGCCTTTTCAAAAGTTCCTAGCTCATAATACGCAGAAATATAATTGTATAAGAAAACTCCAGATGGACTCTCCATTGAAGATCAGCAAGATCAATCAACAGATCCGTATAAAAGAGTCATGGACTCATCTGTTGATGAGGACCAACAAGGCCAATCAACCAGATCCATACCCGGGTTCAGAAAACAACTCTAATTCCTTGTTCCATTTTCTTCCTTAACGCACGCGTGGGTATCTTCGGTGACCCAGAGCCCGAGCACCATATAGTCAGCACCCTCTAGGCTCCTTTGCAGGTCACCTAGCGCTTCACTCATAGGCCGCTTCTTGGTCCCTCATCCACTGTACCGGAAGCTCACCATTTAAATCGAACCGAGGTTGGTCAAGACCTCGACCGACCTTGCTACGCGAGACATCCTCCATTGACTCTCCGTTAGCTGTTGTGCAACTTTATCACTTAGGTCTCCCACGATCTCATTCACAAGATGGTCAAAATGCTTCCCCAGCATTCTTGATGTAAAACAGTCATTTAAAAACAGGTTTCATAAATACAGTTTCTAACGAACTCTCATCTTTCCACATTGTTTTACATCATTTCTCGTTATACCACATTCTTCTACATCAATTCACATTGCTTATTTCACATCCAGTCATATGTATTCCCACCGTCCTTCATCCATTCTCATCTAATCACATCATATTACATCTCATCACATCTATCCTCACATCACATCATCACATCTCATCCATTCACATCACATCACATCCATCTACATTCATTCAGATCCACATCACATCATTTCTCGTTATACCACATTCTTCTACCCGGATCAGTTTGGTTAGTTAAGGATCTTGACTATGTTAGTATAGATTTTCCTAGAGGAATCGCCCATGCTTTCTGGGCAAGGGAAGTTTTTCCGGGTTCGGTTTTGGAAGAACCGAGGGATTAGTCTCATGTTGAGATATCTGTGGGTGAGGCTCTGAGTGAGAGACTCTGCCCCTTGCAAGAAGTGCTACTTCTGCTGCTAGCACCCCTGAATTCGTTGTGCGGTGGGTCAGGGATCTTTCAGCTGGTATCAGAGCAAATTGGCTAAAGTGGATCAACCGAGAAGCAAGAAATGTCAAAATTTTATGAAGTACCAGTAAAAGATTGTAATTGTGTGATGAAATTCATACAAATTGATATTCAGAATCAAGATTCATAAATTGATATTCAGAATCAAGATTCATAAATTGGAAATCGGGTCTTCAGATGGAAGTACCGCAATTGTATGGAACCCTAACTTGCTTGAGGCCTAGATATGATGGTATTTACCTTCTAACTAAAAAGATCGTGACTACCCGTATATACCATGGGTATATTTGGAGCTCTTTACTGACAATATATACGAGTAAATCTAAGACCTTGAAATTATAAGCAAAAATGCTATCTAGATGATGAATTTGAATACTGCTTGATATGATTTTAGAATTCTAGTTGAGAATTGATGAGTTGATTTGGATTCTAATTGAAAGATGATGATTTCCGAATTCTAGTTGAAAGAAGATAAGTTGAACAAAGCCACAATGTGAGGATGAATGGGATGAATCCCAGTGAGATATTAGTAATTGGAATGACGATTATGACTTTAGCAAAGCGCTATGAGATTAGTGGATTGTGCTGACAGAGTGTTGCTGTTTGACCTTTGACCCAGTGGATCTAATTAAGGAATGACAAATTAAGAACCTGCATAACTAAAATTCCCATGGAAGAATGTTCAAATGGAATTTTTGGTTTGATGGTGGACCATTACTGTGTTAAGAATATGAATGCATTATTCTTTGATAATGAGTTCTGTATGTTCTTCTTGTAGAAGGGATCTTTATCCCAAGATTCTGTGGGGGGCTGACCAATCTAAAGAATCCCAAAATCAGTTGGATCTAAAGTCAAATTTGAATTATAAATAAAGTGGTCTTTTCACCTGAGCATCTTGGTTAATTTGAAAAAAAGGGATTTTTAGTATTGATAGGATCATGGATCGAGGTGTTGTGGTACGAATGTTAACCCCCAACTCGATGAGGAAGAGCTCGACCCGGATGTTCGTAAAACTCTTCATAGATCGCAGCCTAGACCTTTCAAGGGTGAAGGGAAAAACTTGGGCGAGGCTGTGGAGAAGTGAATTGAAGCAATGGAAGAATACTTTGATATCACCGGGTACAATGAGAAGAGTAAAATGGCTCTTGCAAGGCTGAAGATAGTAGAAACAGCTAGAGTGGCATGAAGAAACCACTGTGAGACAAACAGTCTGGATTGGAACACCCAAACATGAAATGATCTCAAGATTTACCTAAGGAAGAGATTCTATCCTCGTGGCTTTTTGGAAACCAAGATAAATGAATTCTTAGAGTTAACCCAAGGGAGCAGAACTATTCAAGTGTATCACCAAGCGTTCGCTCTCCTCCTCAAGTACTCGCCACCGCTGGATGAAGAACAGCTGATGGCCAGGTTCATTCGGGGACTGAACGAACCTTTGAATATCCTAGTGAAGAATGCCAAGCTAGTTTCCATGGCCGAAGTAGTGCAGATGGCGAAGGATTTTGCCAAGGTCTTTGATGTCAAGGTCCCGCCGAAGCCAACACCATCATCTTTCAAAAGATTTCTAACTCTAGAAGGTGATTCCAACTTTCCACCGCCTAAGAGACAACAAGGTAAAACTCAGGATATGGGAAGTTCCAAAATGGAAGAAAGGTCTTTTTCCCACAACGCAATCCCCTAGAATTCAACTTCAGAAGTTCCACCCTTGAACAAGGAAGTGAAATGCTATAACTGTCAAGGATTTGGACATCGCAGTATGGATTGCCCAACTCCTTTTGGATCAAGGTTTTCGGGGTAGGGAAGTTAGGGAGGACCAAGATTCCAGACTCCAGCTCCTTCCTTCCAGAGTAATCAGGTTCCTTTTCGTCAAAATCAGGGAAATCCTAGAGGTAGACCCTCTAACCAACCCTTAGTTTCAATCCAAAGTAATGCAAGACCTCCACCGCCTTAGAATAGGTGAAGCCAAAGAGAAATGTTTCCAAATCAGCCGTCCACTTCCAAGGCGGTAACGCTGGAAAAGAAGAAGATGAAAGAGATTATACTCCACCTGCGAGATGAGGACATCTCGCATTTTTTAAGTGGGGTAGGATGTAAGATTCCTCCCTCCAGCTTTTGAGGTGTCTCCCCTTGTGTTCTTGTAATTATTCCCCTCTCTGAAATAGAAGAAAGATCTTGTTTTACCCTGTTTTGGCCTAGAGAGAGATAATCCAAAATTGAGATATCTTTGGATATAAAAATCCTCCTAGTGTCTAAAATGGATTCCCTTGAAACAAAAGTTCAAAATGAACTTTCCAATGTTCATTAGTAATTAATTGAAAATGGTGTAAGGGACCTTAACCTAAGGATCTACATTTTCAGAAATTTTTGGATTATGGTCCAATTAAGGTTCCAATGGGCCAATTGGATTAATCCAAGTGTTGGGATAAGATAAATCCAAAAGAATAAAAGGAAACACCCAAAAATGAGTAAATGCTTACATAAGATGAAGAGTTGACTGAGTACAAGGTTTATTAGTTAAAAATTATGAGATATTACTAAAAAAATGAGATATTTTAGAATAATGATGCATTTCTGACACCTTGGTAAGAAAAGGGGGACTCTTGAGATAGGCGCCTCTTTTACATGTGTGGAAGGGTTTTTAATTCAAAAAAAATTGTGACATTTTTTATCTCTCCTCTCTCCTGGATCAAACCAAATCAAAAAGCGAGCCAAACTGGTCCAAATCTTGTCGTCTAAATTGAGTCAAGCTGAACCTAGAAAATTCTAAAACCCAATCGAATTTGGTTAGTGGCCTCACTCACCTATAAATAGACCCTCATTCATTTGTAATTGAATATTGGAGCTATACTATGCCAGTATTATATTAAAATAATCATATTTTCTATTATCCCTTAAATTTCCTCTCTTGGAGCTTGGAGCTCTCTCTCTCTCTCTCTCTCTCTCTCTCTCTACAACAACTCTTGGAGTTTCTCTTCTCCTCTTGGTGGACCAATTGATTGGTCAAGGGCTTCACTGCTGTGCAATTAGATAATCAAGCCAAACTTGGAGGTAAAATCAAATTTTATGGTTTTTTTCTTATTTTCTCAATAACTTTCTTCTTCTCAACCTCTCTCAAGCTTGAGAAGCTTTCAAAATGATTGTTTTGATTTAAATCAAGCTTTCCCTTAAAGTCTTAATACTTAATTAAGAGAAAGTTAATCTTTATACTTATTTGTAATGCTTTCTTTTAGTAAATCTCTCTCTCTCTCTCTCTCTCTCTCTCTCTCTAAAAGAATAGCCATCTTTATGGCTAAATCTCTTGAAAAAGGGTGCTTCTCAATAATAGTCTCTTAATTCAAAGCAAAACTCTAGGCTTGATAAGCTAGAGATTAAGAAAATGGTATTTTTATGATTTTGTGTTAACAAAATAATGATTATTCTTTTAGATTATTTATAAGTAGTTAAAAACTACTTTGATTGATTCTAAATGAGAAATAGATTATCCTATCAATTTAGGAAATGAAAAATGATGGAATTAGCTTAATCCAGTGAAATAATCATAATTAAGTTTATGATTATGGTTAAAATTATTATTTAAATTCATAGTTTGATTTTAAGCATAAAATAGGAACCACTATCATATTTTCATGACAAGCTTTTATTCTTTAGAAAAAAATTGAGAATTATCAGTAATAGTAGCGAAGCTATGGTAAAATTTTCAAAAAATAATACATATCTTATTTTTATGCATAATGCTAAAAGAGGACTTCCTACCATATTCTAGGATTGGACATCCTATGCAAAAAGAATGATTTTCATCATATTCATGAGAAATAATTTTTTTATAATTATGCATAACTAATTGATTATGAGAAAAGAGAAATTTTTGGTAAATTTATTTTTATACAAAAAGAGAAATTTCCATGATATTTGAGATCCAAGTAAGTAAAATGGTAAAAGAGGAATTTTTAGCATAATTTAAACTATGAGTATTTATCAAAAGTGGAATTTTGAGCCGCTTATAAATTTTATTAGGAAATATGGGTAGAATTGATTTTTGTAAATCCCATGGATCTTTTACTCAAAAAGAAGAATATTGAATATATTTCACTTGAGAAATTTGAGAAAGAATATGAAAATATCCATCGAGAAAAGTACCTTTAACTAGGCCAAGAAATTCGTCGCAGAAACTTAGAAGAGTCCCATCGGTAGTATCGAAAGTAGAAAACGGTACTAAATGTGAATGCGATGTGAATGCGATGTGAATAGATGTGAATGCGATGTGAATAGATGTGTGAATGCGAGATGATAAGATGTGAATGCGATGTGATAAGATGTGAATGCGATGTGATAAGATGTGAATGCGATGTGAGTGGATATGATGAGATGTGGATGAGATATGATGTGATGTAAATGGATGTGGATGTGGATGTGATGAGATGTGGATGGGATGTGCTGTGATGTAAATGGATATGGATGTGAATGTGATGAGATGTGAATAAGATGTGATGATATGTAAAAGGATGTGATGTGATGTAAATGGATGAGAATGAGATGTGATGTGATGATATGTGAAAGGATGTGATGTGATGTAAATGGATGAGAATGAGATGTGATGTGATGTGATAGATATGCATGTGAATGAATGAATGGATGTGGATGAATGTGATGAGCTGTGAATGGATGTGGTGTGATATGGATAGATGTGGATGTGATATAATGTGGATGGAATGAATGAGATATGATGTGGATGGATGTGAACGAGATGTGATAAGATGAGGATGGATGTGACGAGATGTGAATGAATGTGGGATGTGAATGAGTGTGATGGATGTGATTAGATGTGAGTGAACTCGGGTATGGATCTGGTTTAATGGCCTTGCTGGTCCTCAACGGATGAGTCCATGACTCTTGTATATGGATCTATTGGTTGATCTTGCTGATCTTCAATGGAGAGTCCATCTAGATTTTTCTTATATGATTATATTTTCGGGTACTATGAGCTAGGAACTATTGAAAAGGCCCCTGAGTGAACAGGTGGTGAGCGTTTTGGTTACCAATGATGCCATAAGTACACCGATGAAGGAATGATTGTAAATTGGAATTCAAGCTAGATATTTTGTAGGATTATGATCAGTGATACTATGGTTTCAATAAAAGATTGTTTTAAAGACAGCTGAATCTGTGAAATAGGCAATTTCATATTGGGCGGTTGGCTAACCCATGGGATTGGATGGGGTTAGGCTGGACTGATGGATCCCTAAAATGAGACTCAATTATGTTAAGTTACGATAGTTGAAGTAAATCCCAGATAGTCCTTGTTCTATGGAAAAGAATCAACGGCTGTGTCTCTTGACGAGGAAAAACGCCTTGGTCTCTATATTCCAAGTGCAAGTCTTTTCCCTTGATCGGACCATGTGACTTACAAGTTCGGTCGGATCAGTTTGGTTAGTTAAGGCTCTTGACTACATTAGTATAGATTTTCTTGGAGGAATCGCCCATGCTTTTCGGGCAAGGGAAGTTTTTCCGAGTTCGGTTTTGGAAGAACTGAGGGATTAGTCTCTTGTCCAGATATCCGTGGGCGAGGCCCGAAGTGAGAGGCTCTACCTCCTGCGCAAGAAGTGCTACTTCCACTGCTATAACCCCTGAATTTGTTGTGCGGAGGGGGCAGGGATCTTTCAAGAAGTGGAGTCCCAAAGTGCATTAGGAAAATTCTGGACTCAAAAGAGGGCTATTTCAACAATAATATAATAATAGACACATAGATTGAGTGACATGTAATCTACGAACGAGATTCACCGGTGGTGGGACCTCTGTACAAACCCACCCAAAACGTGGAGAAACTCTTATCTTCATGAAATATTAAAAAAAACCATCACCTTGTCTTAAAATATTCAAAACCGTTTTTTTGTCAGAAACTAACGCAATAAAAGAATGTTTTCCACATTCCTGTGTTAGACGTGGAGCACTAAAAAATTCTTTCCACCACCCCTAGAACTAATGAAGCTTGAATGCTTGGAATAGATAGATACACATTCTCCCGGTTATTCCCTCAACTTGGTTCCACTTTTGAATCTTGAAACATCTTTGGCGCCCAAAAGAACACACCGTCCCTCATTTCATCCTCCCTCCTTGATCCACAAAAGCGGTTAGCCCAGTCATCCACTTTCTGCTACTTCTTCTTTCTCATACGTCTGTTAATCTATCATGGCACCCGAAAGTGGACTGAAACGAGCAAGGAGCAGTATCTCATCTGTTGTGTTGTATAACATAAAAGACGAGAACGAAGAATGGATTCCCCAAGTATACAGGAAGTACTCTTGGGTCACTATGCAGCCAGGAAAACAAGGCCACTACCGAGTGAAGGGAAAGGCATCTGAAGACTTGGCCAAACATTGGAAAGGAAGGATCCTTGACTTTAAGATGGCACCAGGAGGGAAAACTGTCAAAGAAGTGTTGATCCAGCATGTATTCATGCAAAAAGAGATCAACGTGGGACCATTGGAAGGACTTCCAAGACACAGACCACATTGTAAGTGCTTGTGTTTTGTATTTCAATGTTACAAATAAGGTGATTGATATACATTTTTTTGCCTTGCACAGATTTGTACCCATCCAATCTTCAGGAGTGGGAGCCTGCACGATGCTTGACGGGGTTCTTGAATGTCGTACATGGTGAGGTGGGGGAACTTCAATATGAAGGTCGTGCACCAAGTGATCTCGCAAGAAGTAGAACATATTTCTATGACTCATTTTATACCTTGCCCACTCAATCGAGTCGACATGGAAAGTTGGAACGTATTCCGTTGCCCGCACTTGATAGTCCGGAGTGGCCATTGCTTGACACAGAAGTGATAGAGTCATACAGAACCAAAATGTTTAATGATATTAAATGTGCTATGAAGCCTAGCATTGGTGCAAGAAATGTGCACTTAAGTTTGTTTGTTCCAATTGCATGCTTTGTTCATTTATTTTCTGATTGTAAACAATTGAGAAAAACTAGAACAACTTTTGTGTGCAAAGATGTAGATGAAGCCTGGCTTGATCATTTGTTTGACAAAGGTTGGAGAGTGAAATCATCAAAGGGAGATGATTTGATCGAACGTCGATTGAACACCTCCGACATTGCATTTCGGTGAGTGTTAAAACATTAAAATGTATTTTTGTGAAATAGTTACAACGCTTATTTGATTATACTCGGAAAATTATCCTAATGATATTTTGGAATCAGATACTATATTGCCAGGCAACATCTGTGCATGTCATTTACTTATAGAAGGTGGCGATGGATCAACAACAACTGGGAAAGCATGGACCAAGATACAAGAGATGGCAGCCACTCTTGCTTGATAGATATAGTTATGATTCGACAGGGTCACCCATCTTTGACATTGGAAGTGGAAGAGAATTGGAGTCTCGAATATGTTAGGAAGGAATTAGAAGTAGCTATTCAGAATCCTCCAGATCAATTTTGCTTCAAGCTCGATGGTCGGAAGCTAAGTAAAAGAAGAGAGCATCAGATCATTTGTAAAGATGTTGCAGCCCCACATGAATTGGAGGCACTAGAAGATATATGATGTGACCATGTATACGGTGACAATGTATTTTCCATATGCAATAAACTTATCTATTCAGAACATTGCTTTTGTAATGCTTTACTGTTTAAAACAATGTAATGAAGGCAAGAATTCCCCAATTGAATTTTTATGTACACAAAAAAAGGCTTAAAGTAAGAAAGCAAGCAGTGAAGGAACACAGTAGCAAATTTGATCCTCTGATTTTCAAATGATAAGTGTATTTACATTTGATGTTCTCTCTCCAATACATGTATAGCTGCATATTTACAAACGTACATTTGTTGGAAGAAGGAAAAAACTATTTATTGCTGGAACCCATAGGTATCGGCTTCAGGATGGAGCCAGGGCTCTTCTCCCAAGTATGGAGCCCATGTAAGAGGCTCAGGGGGGCCTATCCCCCCTCGTGGATTGGGCTGGCCCGTCTGGAGGCATAACTTCAGCGACCTCGATCAATTTCGCAATCGTTTCCTCCCTAAACATTTGGACGTCTAGGTCCACGTAGCGAGACATTGATGGAAACTGCCATCACAATTCATCAAGGCATAAATAAGATCAACATGACAATATATAAGAAGATAAACAAGAGCACAAATGCGTATGGGAGCTGAAAATGCTTACATCCTCTGAAGGGAGCTGAAAAATGCTTCGTAGCAGCAACATTGCATTAAGTGCAACCCTCCACCCACAGCTGTAGCCATCTTCTTGTTTGGGGACACTAACCCTTCGGATGGTCGATCGATCCAAGGTGTCGATGTCCATGCTGAGGCTCTCGTAAGCTGCCATTAGTTTCCTGACTCCACTGTAAACAGAGACCAATCATTATCCTGATCAATCCGGACTTCTAACTCAAACAATAATATGTATCTTAATGATTTTTACTTACAGCAAAACATTTCCATGGACACCAGATGTCGAATTTGCAAGGTAAATGACATTTTCTTGCACGTCGACTAGTAGAAGACTCCAATGGGAACTGCACAATAGAATTCTATTAGTTTCAATCCAAAGGAAGCACTATATAACTCGTGTACGGTGATTCCTATAAACATCATGCGATAGAGAGAGAGAGAGAGAGAGAGAGAGAGAGAGAGAGAGAGAGAGAGAGAGAGAGAAACTCACTTTTCATGATATGCCAAAAAAAATACTCGGGCATCGTCCAGCTGGACCTCCCGAAACCAGTTCAGCACATCGAGGTACGGAACTGACTCTACTAGCAACAGTGTTGAGACCAGTGAATCAATCTGGAACACTCGTTGCTGTACATCCTCGGGCAATAGCGAAATAACAAAACTTCACAAGGAAACATATCAAGAGTGAGGCATCAACTTTAAGAGCCAAGAATGAAAAATTGTGGGAGGACAGAGAAAAGAGTATACCTTAAAACACATCTGAGCACTTTGTCGTTGACTTCAGTTTTGGGATCAAACAAAATGTTGATTTCTTCAGCATGAATCGGGAAATAACATCTATGCCCTCTAATATTAAAGGGTACATAGAACTCCGGCAACAAAAATTGAAGCGCCTCCCGATTCATGGCGTGGAGTGCGCGAACATTTTCCCTTTTTGTTTGCAATGCAAGCATTGCAGCTTGATGTTCCCTTTGAGCGCTTGTCATTAAATTTGCCCGAGTCTGATGCTCATGATCTGGACCTCCCTCGGTCACCTCTTCAATTCTCACTTTTTGTACAGGCCGGACATCCAAAATTTGTAACATTCGTTCATCAGTAAACGTAACTGGTCTAAGTGACTTATCGTATCTGAAACGAAGGGCTATTAGGCTGAAAAAATCGTTGTTCATTACTGTCACCCTGTGTGCGTGGGCAGCAAGAACGTAACTATCCAAAAAAAATTCGATCATCCAATCTTCTGTGGCCTCTTGCAAGCAAAACAAGGCCGATGCCTTCCACCTAAACAAAATTCCATTCTGCTCACAAATTCTCCTGGCAAGCCTCTGGAAAGGCAATCTGGGAATAGCAGCTGTCGGGTGCTTCATAAACTTTTTGATTTCTCGCAGGGCTGCCGAATGCTCTGCGAAACGCCTGAGTCTAGGCTGCGTTTTCGACAATCGGGAAGGACTGCTTGATTTTCTTGATCTTGAGGCTTTCAGAACGCCCATCTTCTTCCCAGTAGATGAGGGAGCTGCATTGTCAATGGGTCTAGCTGTATGCCTTACACGAGCCATCTGAAAACGCAAGAAAAAGCAGAAAACTTTGCTATTCAGTAGCACACGATTAACAATTCACCATAAAGCGAGAGAGGGGGGCCAAGTAAGCAATATGCACTTCCTCGCGTTATGGTGAATCCATTCACCATAACGAGAGATGAAGGTCCACAGAAACACAATAATCCTTCTCGCATTATGGTGAATTCATTGACAACAATAAGAGGCGGATTATCGTGCATTCTTTGAGCTTCGATATTGCGTTACAGTGATTTGATTCACTATAACGCGAGACTAAGAGCCAGTCAAATCAAAACAATCCTCCTCGCGTTATAGTGAATCGATCTACTACAACGGGAGGAGGGTTCTCCCGAATCTCTTACCATTCCGTCTTGCAGTTTGGTGAGTCGATTCACCATAACACATAGAGCAGTATTGATATTCTAATGACTCGTCGTTTGCTTTACGGTGAATCGAATCACCATGACGGAGGGCAAACAGTCGAAGAGAAAACAATGGCAGGGGGCAAACAGTCGAAGGAAAAACAAATTAAATCAAGTATTATACAAGAAACACAAAACAATCAAGTAATACACTTTCATCACATTCTATGAGTGGGAATGGATGGAGACTGTCGTGTAGGAGGTGATTTAATTGACACCAATAAGAGGTGGATTATCGTGAATCCTTTGCCCCTTGGTCATGCGTTATGGTGAATTCACCATAACGTGAGTCTAAGGGCCAGTCAAAGCAAAACAATCCTCCTCGCGTTATAGTGAATCGATTTTCGCGAATCTCTTACGTTTGCCTTCTGCCATGGTGATTCGATCCACCATAAGACATGGAGCTTATTGAGATTCTAATGGCCCGTCGTGTGCTTTAAGGTGAATCGAATCACCACGGCAGAAGGCAAACAGTCGAAGAAGAAACAATGGCACAGGGCAAATAGTCGAAGAAAAAACAAAACAAACAAGCAATATACAAGAAACTTACAAAATAATCAAGTATTATACAAAAACTTACATTTCTTGCGTGTGAATGGATGGAGACTGTCGTGCAGGAGTTGGAAAGTCGGTTCAGTACTGTGGCGGTAGTCGGAAGTCACCTGGAGGCAAGCAGGAGGACGGACAAGGCAAAATCGATAAGAGGACGAAAAGGTGGCGTGATTAATGGCTTTGATTAGTCTTTAGAGCGAACACACGTGCTGGCGGGCTGCCAGGGCGACTAGGCGGCGCTGACGTGTCGTATAGCATTAAAAAGGGCTTTGATTAAACTTTATAGCTTGTACACGTGCTAGGTACACGGCGGGATGCCACGTGGCATTCATGTATTGGTGGGTGAAAACGCGGCGCTGACGTGTCGCCTCGGGGGGATCACTATATGTAAATCCTCTATATCATGTGCGTTCAAGGCCTATTTAAAAAGTCCCTTATCTGTGAATTTTTTAGTGAATATAATGTATCCTTTCCTATTCAAATCTGTAAATTTTTTTTAAAATACAATAAATAAATCCCCTTTGTAAATATATTTCTGTAAGTTTTAAATATTTAAAATGTCCTTCTGTTGAACCCACGTGATACTCACATATTTATACGAGTGACCCCCCCGAGCGTGTCGCGTAGCATTAAAAACGGATTTTCTAGGATACTCATCTCATTTATTGCCTCTCTTGGAGTTTGTATTCTCATTTATCTCCCCACCAACGGCCTTTATCTCCATCAAGACTGACTATCTCCTCCAACCCTCCTTCATCAATCATCCTCCTGTATCCAACGTCAAAGACAAACCTCCAACCTCCTTCATCTCCATTTCCTGCGACGATTGTATACAATTCGTTTTCCTGGTATTTTTATCTCCTTTGTGCTTTTTTCTTCTTTTGTTATTTCGTTGTTTTGGTTTCAGTCGTGGAGAAATTCTTGCTTTGTCTTTTCATCGCGTTAAGGTGAATTGAAAACCTATGACTCCTCGCCTTATGGTGAATTGACTGCGAAGAAGAGTATTTTAATTCGTTTGACACCTCCTCTCTCAGTATGGGTACTAGAGAACTATCTTTATTTTTAATTCACCATAACGTTAGAGGCATTGCCAAAGGATGATAAAGTCGTCATATTGCGGTGAATCAATTCACCATAACGCGAGCGAAGGTCCCATAGGAAGCACAATACTCCTCCTCGCATTATGGTGAATCGATTCACCATAACGCGAGAAGAGGTCCTTGACTTAGCTGCAATTTTATTTGCGTTAGGGAAAATAGATTCACTACAACGCGAGGAGGAATACCTGGATTCCTCTGGCATCTCCTCTCGCGTTATGTTGAATCCATTTACACCACACAGAGATTTGTTGTTTAAGATCGACTGTCTCTTGATTCATTGCCTGAACTAATATTTTCCATGTCTTTTCTACAGACTTGAATTCAGCCATGGCGCAAGTTCAAGTCGAATTTGATGTGGACGAAGAGATCAAAGAAACACCTGCAACTCTATTATATGACTTCCTCTACAAATGTCGACATCATGATTTGCACCCTGCAATTTCGTTGATGTTCAATAGCAATTTTTCTCTGGAGGATACATTGTCTAGCCATCATGGATACTTCAAAGAGGCAAAGCAAGAGTTTGACGAGCTCACAAATGAAGAACCAATGATGATTGATGGGAAAAGTCACATTCATTTTAATCTCAAGGTGTCGCCGGAGAAGAAGCAGAGGTTAAACAAGGATTGGCACAAGGTGCCATGTGATAAGAAGAGAGCCTTGCTATGCCCTTTTCACAAAAGAAAGTGCCGCTTGATGGAATACTCCTACGCCTTCTTATGCTTCTGGCACATGAACGTGCAATTAACAGATGAAGAATGTACAGAGCCGCCTGCAAAAAATGAAAGTGAAGACACGATTTCTCGTCAGGCAAGTCCCACCGTTGAGGATGCTGCTGAAGAGGAGGACACTCCTCATGTCATTGAGGAGTTCAATGTTGAAGAAGAGAGGAAGCTCAGTTCGGTGGTTGATATTGAGGCAGTTAGAGAACAAAACAGTGATGTAGGTCAGCTTGTTATTGAATCAGATGACTCCTCCCCCATTCCAACGCCATTACTCCCCTCCTACCAAGTAGGAGATTCAGAGTATATATTGCTGACAGACATACAACGTGTATTTAACTTAAGGGAGGATCATTGCATAGCTTTCATAGCCCAGAATCTGGAGGTCGATGACAATTTTGTAGATGATGATGGGATAGACAAGTACCTACTAGTAGATAGCCATGTGAAAGACACCGAGTTCCTTTCTGCTGCAGCAACACTAAATATGCTCTATGCTGATGCCCTTAGATATGAAGGAAAAGATGCCACAGAGGAAGAGCTACAAGAAGCAAGGGACAGACTGAATATCACCAACATGGGAGGGTGTAGGGATGTGCCAAATAAGTCATCGGAAACCGTTCCTAGTTCGAGCACTAATTTATGGCAAGACGCCTTGCTTGAAGCAGATGAGAACCAAGAGGTTAGTTTTTTTTTGTTGTGGATTTGGCTTTATCAACTTTGTCCTGAAATGTTTGGTGATGTTGTTTCTGGCTAATGCTCCTTTATTTTTTCAGTTGGAAATATATGAAGACACATTCCTCAAACGTGCTTCAGGCAAGCGTATGGCGGGATTGGGCCACGATTCGACACTAGGAACATATATACACCGCCTAAAATTCCCTCAAATTGTGATATTTCACGCTAGCTACTCCAAGGACAATGCCAGTTTTCCTCTGATGGCGATAAAGACTTTATCCAGGTATTTAGGTGGCTATCACTTAAGGCTGAATGCAAACAAGGCAATACTTCTGGAGCGGCAAGCAGCTGTTCGAATTTTTGGAGAGGGACCTGGAGTATATTCGTTAAGATGTAAATATTATTTAACATATGCTGCTTACGGGTTGGCATGTGGAATCACTGATCCTAATCTGTTGAGTGATTTTGCGGGAAGAAGCATCTTCTTAGAACAGCAAGGCCAAAGGTCCCTGTTGTGCCACTGATAGAGGATGAAGAAGATGATGCAGAAACGTCAACAAAAAAGGCTCGGCTGGGGGAAGTCTCTGTTCCAGATTAACAAATTTAGATTGTTCCAGTTGCTAAGAAGTTTCGTCATATTTCTCAATACTCTTCTTGTTTACCATTACAAACTATGAAATGTATATATATTGGAAACATTTATATGGGACATAGATGAAAGCTCTTGTTCTTTTAAAATCTTTCACAGTTACATCATTGTTTTACAATATATATTTCAATGATCAATTTTCTTCCACACTCTGCCCTGTCTTTGTCGTTGTCTTAGCCATTCAGCATGATTCTGCTTTCCCTGTGAGGAGACATATATTGAACGTCTCCGTTCAGCCTGAACCTTTCTTATTGCACATGACACAGCTGATTCAGCATGTTTGATCTTCACACGAGCCCTCACTTGAATCCGCCTATACCACCACTGACATAGTTGCTTCATGGGATTACTTTTCTTTATTCCTCCTCCATGTTGAGTGGCCCTTTGATAGGCACAACGTGCTTGCCAATGAGATCTTTCCATGCCTTGGGTAGACCAAATCCCAAGGCTTCCAAACTCTTCCGCAAAAAAGGTTCCATGTGCATGCAAAATGTGCTACAAATGCTCAACAACAACAAGACATTTAGTATCGTACAATATTTTTTGAACAACAAAAAATACTCAAAGCTGTAGGTTTTCAAGTAATTACCATGTATTGTGTCAAGTTTGTCGCACCCCATGCCTTTTCATAGCTAGTGTAGAACTCTGTCACAACTGCCTCAAATTTCTCAACATCCCCATCTTCAAACCTTGCTTTTTGCAACAAAGGTGCTAGGCAATCAAGTGCCAACCACGCTTTGGCCTTTGCCACCCTTGCTTGTCCTGAAGAGCCTCGGTCAGGTACAGCTGCATGAAGCTTCCTCCACACCTCAAAATCTGTACCCAGATGACCTCTCTGGGTATGATTAGATAAGAACTTTCTGGCTTTTGCACCTCCAAAACATGGTTTGCTAGGAACATTTCCGGTCTTCCCTGATCTTCTCAAGTCCTTCTCAATCTTTACTTGACCACAATGTAAACCTGCATCTGAAAGCACTTGCTCTATTTTTTTAATAGTTCTTTCACTCTCTACTGCTGGTTTCATATTCCATGAAAATTCGATGTACATGTAGACTAGTTTCTCAATTATTCTAACCAGCGCATGCAAAACACAAATATGAACTCTGATCAAAGGGATAGGAAGAATTGGATCCCAAGTAGGATCCACTCCTGGAGCATCACGATTTGGGGGTTCACGCCTATTACTGATTGCATTTGGGCATTTCCATTCTCTCTCTTTTCCTCCTTTGGAGACACCTCGTTCGGTCATACAATACAGGCAAGGATACTTGGCCATTGCTCCTTGGGAAATACCAAACATGCATTTCAAGGTTTTAAGATCTGCAGCCAGGTGCCATTCAACCTCATATTCACCATATCCTTCTACATAAAGCTTTTCGCCATTCGACTGCTGCTGGATAGTGGAAGGAAGCTCAGTCTGGTTGAAGTATCACTTCAGAATTTCATGGGTCTCTGTTGGAACCTGTTAACAACAACTGTTAGATTGTCTACAACATCATAACAAGAGGATAGCAACATAATATTCTTTATTTAAAAATGGATAGCACGTCACCTCAAATGCAGCCAGCCACCAAATCTCATTTTCGGATTGTACACTAAAGTGCTTCTCATCAGCATTACTGATACTTGCATCCAAAGCTCTATTCATTAAAGTAATGCTAACCCTTTCCAGCTTCTGTCCTTTGATCACCTCACTCTCATCAAGTTTCAAAACAAATTTCAGCCTTCCATTGCACTCATGTACACTGATGTCATAAAATTTCACCATAGCCATTTGTAATTTCCGAACATCCATGATGAAATTGTTGAACTCTGTAAGCTCTATAATTTTCTGTTCCCCGCTCTTTTTAGTCACTGTCAATGTGCTAGACACGTGACAAGGCTCTCCAACAAGTTCGACCATTCCCAAGTTGAGAATATTTCGAGCTTTGTTTACGTGAAATGGTTTTGGAATGGGAATTACTGTTTTTTTTCCAAGCTTGCAATTGAAACCCTCTTTTACTTTATTAAACAACATCCTGTAAGACTTTGTGCTTATACCAGCCATGTCACATATACCTTGTGCATCTACAGGCGTGAATGCTTCACTCACCTCCTGCAAGGATTGCTTTGCTATGTCTGATCGAAGTCTTGCAAACTTAGGATGCTGTATTGCTGACTCCACGATGTCTTTTGTCAAAACTTTGCCAAATATATCAGAACCTTGCTCTTTTGGACCCACAACATCTGTGACCATCCTGAAGCAACAACGATAGCTATTTCAGTCCACCATTCATCTAACTATACCACCCCCACACCCAATCCCCCATCTCCAAGAAAGGAACTAAAGATGAAAATGAAAGTGAGTGCTCAAAGAAATTTAAGCTCAAAGAAATTATAGATCCCAATACCTGCAAGCTTTTACACGACGCTTCCATTGGCCACCTCCAACATTGAGTTCTTCCAATGGTTTGATCTGTCTCTTGCGTAATCGAGCACCTAATGGCGTGTCTTTCAAATATTGCAATTTTCTGTTGAACTTTTCAAGTTGTTTTCGAAGGTGTGCATTCTCACTCTCCAATGTGAAATTGTTGATTTCTCGAACTGCCAAAATTTCATTCTTCTCCTTAATAGTGTCCTGCATCTTACAAATAGTCTGCTGCAAATGATCAAACTCTTTTTGTAACCCAGCACAAACTTTTGCCTTGTCCTCGTTTGAAGCTTGCAAAGCTGTTGTGATCGATGCCAAGTAAAAATTCGCACCTTCAAGCATTTTTATCCTGGCATCTCTATCACTCAAATGTCTTTCAAAGATACTTTGACATTGGCCAAACAGTCTTTTGCAATACCCAAGCAATCCATTTTCACCCTCACACACAAACTTGAAGAAACTTGTCAACCCAAAGAATGATGGAGATTGAGAGGAGGTTGGATCTGGTGGGTAAATACTACCATCCAACCAAAGGTCCATATTTTTCTTTCCTTCATTTCGAAGCTCAGTAATGCAGGCTTCGCATGCTGGCCTAGACCAGTTTCTCTTACAGAAAGCAGGGAGCATAATCGGGTTCTACTTGGAAGTGGATGTCCACCTTTTTCCTCTTTTGCTGCACAAGTTCCATTGCATTGTTCTGTGCTTTAACAACACCAAAAAGCATAATGAACTCACACTTTAACCAAAAAAAACCCAAAGATATTACACTTATCTCCCGTGAAGAAGATTGCTTCATTAAAACCAAAAGACAACATCACTAAATAATACCTCCTTGTCCATCAAACAAACTTGTTGGTATCCTGGATGAACCAAAATGTACAGAGTACTTGTAAGCACAACCCTCACTTGAAAAAGGTAAGAAATGGGATTGTTATTCATGCACAAGCAGGTATGGTGCATGAAGAACAAATACTTTTCCATCCTTTTTCAAAACTTGCCGCCTTGAGAAGAAGAGAAAATCAAAAACCTCCCGCTAAAAAAAACTCAGATTTGGAGTGATAGTGGTTGTGCAATCGAGAAGACAATGAGGGAGACAATGCAAGATGATGGGTTGCAGGGACGAAGTTCGGTTAGCAGAGTTGGATTCGTTACATTCAAAAGTGTAATGAAGAAAGAGAGTGGTGTCTTTTTTCAATAAAATAAGGCACCATAGTGGGAATAAAAAACTATACTCAAGATGCATTGTTTTGAATTAAAAAACACCCTACATGTCAGTTAATGGAATAAAGAACTCAAAAACGACGCACGTGCCCTCCAATATTATATGTGGATTTATTGGCTTGCTTTGTCCACATCACCATCCCAAGGGATCTCTTACAAGGCCCCTTTTTGAGTCCAAATTTTCCCTAATGTGATATTTTCTCCAAATTATCTAATATTGACTTTTTACTTTATAGACCCACTTGCATCCAATTGCCTTCTTCTCCTTAGGTAAAGGGAGCAACTCCCATGTCTCATTTGTATCCACTGCACCCATCTCTTCATCCATGGAATCTTCCCAATGATTATGTCCAAGTGACTCCCTAAAACATGTGGGCTCTATCTCTCATATTTCTTCGACATATATGCATAATGATGGGCCATGTGATTGTTGCTTTCCATTTCCTATAGCCACATTGTGATTGTTGCTCTCCATTCACTGCATAATGATGGGCCATGTGATTGTTGCTCTCCATTTGCTATAGACACATTGCAATTGTTTCTCTCCATATTCACTGTAGCCACATTATTGTTTATGCTAGCCTCTATGTAATCTTTCACTGGTGCATACCAACTACTCATCACATCAAAAACAACATTCCTGCTCACTCACATCTCACACATAGAAGAATGGACTAGCCAATGAGACTGTTGGGATTCCATATCCATGTAACATAGATCTTTTTGGTAGATTTGACTCCAAATCTTTTAAGGGATCTAGGGTTGGCCTCCAACCCTAGCCCTTGGTGAACCCTATATAAAGGGTAGGAGGCCTCACTTTTTGTAACACAACACAACCAACACATGAAGGTGAAGGTTAAGCCAACTTTGGAGTGGCTGAAATAGAAGGTAATATAGAAGCTTTCTATACATCTTGTATTCTTGCTCTCTCTCATATATGTTTTTCTATCTTGCCATCAACAATTGCTTCTGTTGTGTGCATACTCCCCATTATTTTAACAGCCCCCTAGGAAGAGCAGTCAATGCCTCTGCCAGCTCCTCTATAGGCAGTGAATGGAGTCAATAAGAAGGACTAAAGAGTTGGACGAACCACCTCTTTCGTGTGCCACCAGATCTTCTTGTGCACGTCCATCACCTATGGGGATAATGGGGTACCAATGTAAGAAGAGATCAAAAAAAATCCGTGGTGATAGCTCTCGCATGGGGAGAAGTAGAAACAATAGCTCTATCTTGGCTATGCAACCAATGAATACCATTGCTCCTCCTGTGGGGGCTAGCTATCTCAAAGAAATCCCCCGTGACTCTATCAAAAGGAGGGTCTGGCATGGTACCTGTACTCTCGTCTCCTCTCCCCTTGATGGATCTGATCTCCATGCGAGCAACAGCAAGCTGACTCTCAATCCAAGGACTATCTGGGGAACTCTCCTAAAGTTGCTAAGAGAAGCTAGAACCCTCCTCAAACTCCTCTCCTGCTCACAAAATCCCTCCAATCTATTGTGGGCTACCTCTTGCAAACAACTGTTGATCTCCCCTAGGCCCGCATCCACAAAGTGCATGCGACAGAGCCTGAAATAAAATCAAGTCCCACCCATATCTGCTCTATCTTACAACAGATCTCGGGGTCTTATATGAGGCTGTTTGGAATCCTAGAGCTTGCATGCCTATCCTGGCTCCTAGGCTCCTCTAAGGACAGAATAACTAGAGCGTGATCTAAAAAAGTAGTGCTCGCCAAGATACCAATCATGCCCCCATGGCCACAAGCTCACTCATCCACATAAAACTTGTTAAGTATGGAGAGGTTGGGGCCACTGCCCCTCCTATCAGACCACAAGAAGCATAGGCTCCTAGGGCTCTATGCCCAAACTCTAGAAGATGCCAAGGATCATATCCCCTGAGTGCCACTGCCCCTCCTATCAGACCGCAAGAAGCATAGGCTCCTAGGGCTCTATGCCCAAACTCTAGAAGATGCCAAGGATCATATCCCTTGAGTGCCAGTATCAACTCCTCCAATGCATAGTACTTTATGCTTGAGACTATGGTCGTGCCTCCTCCGAGTCTATCCTTTGCTGCCTCAATCATGTTAAAGTCTCCATCCATGCACCAAAAGTAAGCCTGAGGATGGGCCTGTCGGACTCCGCTCCATTAGATGGCTCTACCTGCTATAGTGTTTGGGGCATAAACATTGATGAAGCCCACGCAATCCTCTCCAATCATAATGGTAACCCACTGTGCTTGCCCAGAGACTATGACTCCTGAGTCTGTCATTGCGTTGGTAAAAGTTGATCTCATTGACAAAAATACAAACTCCTCCTTGTGTCCCTAAGGGGTCCACTTTTAAAAAATATGGAGTTATAGTATCTATAACCTTTCTACTCAAGGGATCAAATCAGCTTCTCACCTTCTCGAGGGGTGCACTACTAAGAAACCCTATGTATCACATGCGTTTCAGATTATTCAAAAAACTCCTTACCTATACATTTTTCATGAATAAAATAACCCCTTTTTCTTTATGGACTATTAGCCCAATTCTAGGGTTAACAAGAGCTATGACCATTATCTTACATCAAGGAGTAATGATAGATACACCAAAGGGTCATACATTCAAGATATGTAGCAATAGTGTCCAAAGCTAGAACTTGGATGGGCGCCCGTAATGGTGTGATGGAGTATTTATGGTGATTCCTGCTTCAAGAGCGTGTGGTGGCAAGTTAGGATGAAGTCCTAAGTGATGTACTTCATAGATATATTATGAGAGTAGTCATTGTAATAGCATTAGGCCTCTTATGAGCCTAAATTGCCCGGTCGACCACCACAGTTTAAGTGAGTGTGAACACTTATGGCCATGTATATAAGTGAATATCTCTCATAATACAAGATACTCTCCCATTTTGCAATTGAGTCTTGCTCTTGCTAATCTCTCTCTCCCTAATGCATGCTAGTGAGTGTGTGTGTGTGTGTGAAGTGAGGTGAGAGGAGGGACGAGTACCCGTAGAGCGCAATGCGGCGGTGTGACAACGCTCGCGGGAGGTGCAGTGGAATTGCTTCTCAAGGAGTTGTAGAGTTTGGAGACCTCAAGGGCCAGTGGAAGGATCCTCTCATGAGACAGTTGTGGTTCACCAGCTAATCTCTTTTTGGATGTGTTTCAAGGAGGGTTAGGGTGAGCCTTAACATGGATTTACGATTTTTTTTTCAAAATCAATTAAAAAGCCCCTTCTGTGTTAATGTATTTCTGTAAATTTACCTTAAAAGTTTTAATTAAAAAACCCCCTCATTTGAACTCACATGGTATACTTACATATTTTTAGGTGAACCTCTTGATAATTTGAAGTGTATCAAATTTGATTTTTTGCCAGTAAATTTATGTTCAAGTGTCATGCTATGAACTACTCTATAGTAGGGGTTATTTTCATAATATGAGCTACAAATTCTACTACTTTGGCACAAAAATAGTGACATGTTTCTTTCTCATTCATCAAATTTTACAATATGCATGTTCTTTTTTTTCATAACTTCATTTTGATGTAGAGTGTACTTGCATGTAAAATGCCTCTTTATTCTCCATGCTCTCTTAGAGCTCTTAGATCACCATTAAATTCATTGGAGAAATATTCTCTCCCACCATTTAATCTTTAACCATTTCATATATATGCCTTTTTCTTTCTCAACCATAGCGTTGAAGACATAACATCCATGAGGTTTAAACCTCGCTTATAGACCTTGTTCAATCATCCAAAAGCATCCAAGTTTTTGGTAAGAGAAAATACATTAGGAGAAATATGGACTCTGCATTTTTCCCTTAAGGAGTGAATAAAAAAAGATTGGCCTGACCAATGAGAGAGCTGGGATTTTAGATCCATGTAACATGGATCTTTTTGTCATATCTTTGCCCAAATCTCTTAGGACAACAAAATAATAGAGCCCATAACTTTACAAAATAGAGAAATGTAAAATTTCATGTCATAAACTATTCTTTCATGTCAGATGTACCTTGTGGTCAGCACATGGAAGTTTGAAAACTGAATTTCCTTTTTTTCCTTTTTTTCTGTTTAACTTTTTACTTTCCCTCCTTTTTCATTTCACTGCCTTTTCATTTCCCCCCGCCTTTTTTAGCGGAAATCAATTTTGCCGTATCTTCTGCAACTCTAGTTCTTTCTTCACAAAATTTTACAGGTATGTTGTTTTCCACCATAGCTCTCTCCTCATAAAGTTTCATCTCATTTAGACAAAACCTCTATGAGTTTTGTACGTTTTCTCACATGAACTTTCTCTTCATTGCGCCACAAATAGCTATCTTGATCTAAAGCGGCATCAAATTCTTATGAGTAATGATCATATGTTTAGGGTTTGTCTATGTTTTGTCTTGATGTAAGATAGGTTTAGGGTTTGTCTATGTTTTGTCTTGATGTAACATAGGTTTGTTTATGTTTTGTCTTGATATGTTGTTGTTTATTTTCACAAGATCAAGGTTATGAGAAACAAGATTGTGCAAATCAAAGCAGTAAGTTGGTGTTTGTTTCGTGTTGTTTTAATCTTTATTTGTTGCTTATAATCTTCTCTACACCACAGATAACTATCTTGATTTTAAGTGGCATAAAATACTTGTGAGTAATGATCATAGGTTTAGGGTTTGTTTATGTTTTGTCTTTATATGTTTATGTTCATTTTCATAGGTTGTAAGCAACAAGGTTGTGTGAATCAAAGCCATAGGTTATTGTTTATTTTTTGTTGTTATAATGTTTATTTGTTGATTACAGTCTTAACATAGATATTTAGTAATCATGTAGTCTAACTTTAATAATTTGGTGCTTTGTTTTTTATTGTAGATGTCTTAAAGGAGGAGGAATATCAGTAATATTCACACAGTGGAGGTGTTTAATAGGAGAGATGAATGAAGGTAATTAGATCCCTGATCAATATAGTAAGTTAAATTGGATTTTAATGAGACCAAGTACTCGTGGGAGTTTCAAGGTCAAGCTCAAATATGTAATAGACCCCAACAAACAATGGAAAGGTAGAATCATAGAGTTCAGGAGACGCACCAATGGTACAATAGCATAGGCTTTCATTCAACATGTTTATATGCACAAAGAGATTCGAGTGCATCATTACAACTTCAGTGCGAGACATAAGCCTAACAGTAAGTTTATATCTCTGTGCTTTGAGTCCATGGTTATTAGATAGAGTTTTAATATAAGCATGTTTGTTGCTTGCAGCTTTATATCCATCAACTTTGCATGAATGGAAAAATGTAGAGTGCTTAAGTGGAAAGCTGAATGTTTTACATGCAAAGATAGGTGCATTGATCTATGACAACAAGAGTGCAAGCAAATTGGCATCTTAGAATGTTTACTTTTATGTGGAGAGATATATTTTGGAGTACATTCCACCTACCACAGTTGTCTAGCCACACGAATGGTATAATCCTAGCTTCGACATGTCACAAGCATGTAGGGTAAAGATAAAAGCTGATGTCCATGCTGCCATGAAACCCTCCATAGGCTCTAGAAATGTGCATCTAAGTTGTTTTGTTTCAGTTAGTTAGTTTACACATTTGTTTGGATCCTATGAAGCAGTAAAGAAAACTAAGATTACGTATCAATGCAAGTGCGCAGCTGAGGATTGGATGACTCAATTACTAGGTGAGTCATAACATCTCAAGAGAACTCACCATGATGATATCATTGAGTGCAGAATCACTGTGCTAGATGTCACCTTTAGGTAAGATTACACTGCTGTTGATTGTTTATAGTTTTTATTCATAAGTACTTCATTGCAAGACACCGATCGAGTCGTTGATTGTTGTTGTTGTTTTTATGTTTTTATGTTTGTTGTTCATGTTGATTGTTGATTGTTGTTTTTATGTTTTCATGTTGGTTGTTTGTTTTTTATTACAGGTACTTCATTGCAAGACAAACTTTGTGCATTCGCTTCAAGTATAGGAGGTGGCGACTTCTACGAGGGGAGTGGCTCATCTTGAACCAAGACATGCGAGATGGCACGCATTCAGCACTCATTGATGTGAATATTTTTTGGGAGGGTCATGACCCTTTTAGCGTTAATGTAGAAAGTCATTAGTCCCTTAGTTTTCTGAGGCAAGAAATCCAACTCATGTCCAATGATGCCCCTTGTAATTTTTATTTCAAGTTGGATGGTAGGAAGGTTGGGAGTCGAAGTGAACATTGCAAAACATGCAAGGAGTGTGTTGCTCCACACATCCTTGAAATTTTAGAGTCCATGTAATTCTTATTCTTCCAAGTGAATATTAAAAACTGTTTCTCTAAAGTGTTGTAAATTTATTTTATTTCATTTTCATAAATTGTAGTGGTTTTTTTAAATCTACTGTGTTTCGAACCCATTAATATGTAAGAAAATAAAGATAAGTATAAGTAAGTACAATTGTAAATATAAGTAGTGTAAACAATAATATAATTAATTATCTTAGAAATATAAATATGATTTATGATTTCTTATATTTTAATGAAGTGTCATTAATTTTAAGTCTATAGATATAAGTATAAAAATAAATATAACTTTAAGTATATATTTAAGTGAAAATAATAATATTAGTAGATTTATAAATAATATAATAATAATAATAATATGTAGCAAGAAATAGAAGTATGATTTATTATTTATTATATTTTATTGAAGTATCCTTTATTTACTAAAGTATAAACATAAGGTATTAAAATAAATATAAGTTAATAGATATTTTAAGTACAATAATAAACATAAGTATAAATTGCATCCATCCAGCCTCATGAAACCCAAAGTCATGACCCACCACTAGCTTCATTGAGTGCCATCACCATTGAAGGGGTGGAGTACCTCCTCATGCAGGATGTGTTGGAGCTCTTGGAGTTTTAATGAAATAAATATTACTCCATTAAAATCTTAATAAAATATATATTACTTTATTAAAATTTTATAATAAAATAATATATAAATTTATATTTGTAAGTATAAGTAGGGGTCATTTTCATTCACTTCTATATTGCATTCTCTATCTCTCACTTTCTATCCACCTTGCTTGTTGCTCCCTTTATGCCTTCACCATGGCTTCTCATCATGATGCGTTTGCATAGTGGATGAGTGAAACCCGTTAACGGTCAGATGTGGGACGTGATTTACCCTAGGTTTTGTTATAGTGTTGAGCTATAGAATATATTTAGGGCTCTAGATCCCGATAGCTCAGTGTTGCTTGCATATTTTTGCGCGGGATGTGATGATATCACATTTTTTTATCCCTGACTCCACTGCTCGGTGGATACCCCTAGAGTTTCTCTTCTCCATGAAGAGTGGTGACAACCATAGGAAGGTTGTGCAAAGAGCACTTGCACATGTTTCCCCCCCCCTTCCGATCTACCTCTTTGCCCCTCACTTTTGAGGAGGTAGACCCGATTGATCTCATCGAGTGGAATATTGCATTTCCTATTTGTATATTATGCTCTCATTTTGAAGAGGAGAATGGTGAGGAGCCAGTGGTGCCTCTTCTTGCCTATATGAAGAGAAGGAGCCAGAGGAGATAGTCCTAGGGGTGGACAAGCAAGAGGAGATAGTCTTGGGGGTGGACAAGCAAGAGGAGGAGGCACGTAGCTTGTCTTTGGACTTGTTGACTATCCACCCAGGAGGCAGCCCATCCTATTGAGAATGCAAAACTTGCATCATTGAGTGCCATCACTATAGATGGTATTGATGAGTACTTGCTCATGCAGGATGTCCTTGAGGTCTTGGATAAAGAGTTGTACTACCACTTTGTGTGGGATGTTGATGATGACCTTATTGACTTTAACACTGTGGATGTCCCTCCACAAGTAACTGAGATTGGCCAATACGATGGTATGAGCATGGATGATGTCTCTGCAATCATCCACATCCAAAGAAGTTCTATAGAAGCTGCTCCTGACTATGATATCTCAGATGTAAAATTTGAGAGGTTGCAGGAGGAGCTCTTTGGACTGCGACCATGCATTGACCTCTCAGACCCTCTACATGGTGATAGAGCGATCACTAGGACAAACCTAGATGCACTGGTCGAGAAACAGAATGATGAGGCTGAGAAGGTACGTAAAAAAAAAATTTATCTTCTCAAAAATTTTGGTCAAAAATTTTGGTGCGGGGCCTCAGGGGCCTAGGGACCCCACACATGTAATCTGGCATGCATCGAGGCCCTCCAGGCATGCCAGCCGAAGGCTGGCAAGGATGACCCTGATTCTTCGCCATCCTTCGGCCATCCTCCGCCAGCCTTCGATTGGCATGCCTGGAGGGTCTCGATGCATGCAAGATTACATGTGTGGGGTCCCCAAGCCCCTGAGGCCCCACACAGACAATTTCAACTCATTTGAAAATATTTTTTTCATGCAATTGTATTTTGAAATTATTTTTTGATATTTTATTTTTACATGCAAATATTTTCTTCAAGAAATTGTCTATGCCGATGAGTTTGCATTAAGAGCTGGTGGAACAAGGGGTGGCAGAGGAAGAGTCCAAGATGCAGATTTGAAGGAGTATATTGGCAAGATCTTCCAAGACATCATTGTCTTTCACAAAGTATGCTCCCCTAATGGACAAATCTCTCTCATGAAGATCAAGGCTTTAACAAAGGGTGCTGCATTCAAGTCTATGCCTGTGAAATCAAGATTAGAGAAGGTGGTGCTTGTGAAGCGCTCCAAGCTCCTATATTTGTTCGAAGCTCAGCGTGGAGGGAAGATTCATTCACTTGTAAGCCTAGGCCTTGCTATACTAGGAAGATTGATCTTCATGCTATCTTGATGGAAATTTTGTTGTAATTCCTTCGCTTAAAGCTCCTACTGACTCTGCTGAGCCTAGTACTAAGAGGTGCAGAGTTTAGGGTTTTTGTACTTGCTTCTATGTCATGATGTAACAGTTTCTATATTAATAAAAATATATTTTTGAAGTTTTGTTTTATTCGTACGATCAACAAATAATATTTAATCATTAATTTGAAATCAAAATCACAATACAATTATGATTGCCAGATATAATCAAGTAGACACTTGGCAAGGATTTTTAAAAAAGATATTTTCATGAAGTAAAGCATTTACATCATGATCACATATGAGATTACATTGTGGCATATACATGAGATTACAAGATCTCCCTAAAATTCGGCTCATCACCATAATCTTCCCTCCACTTCCGCAAGCATAGAACTAGCTGCATATCTTTGTCAGTGATGGTGACTCTCTTGGCATGGACTGCTGCGTACACTGTGTCACCATATGTGTCCACTAAAAAGGCTTCAGCAGCCTCTTGAAGAGCTTCCAAAGCTACTGTTGTCCATCGTGTGGGAGCCTCACTAATACTGCCAACCCGAAGATGCCATCGAGATATCTGGCTCTCGTTCAAATCATCCATGATCTCCCTAACAAGGCGATGAAAAGGTCTCCTCGCGGGATCAGAAGGTCTGTCGTCTTTTGATACTTTCTTATTTCTCGAAGAGCAACAATGCCAGGTCTCCACTAACGTTTGTGATGTGTAGGCAGTGCTGGGGGCCTAATCTTCACGGGATCAACCCTCCTGGTGGCAGTCTGCTTGGTGCGAGCCATGTTCTTGAAGAAGATAAAACAAGAATAGAATGAAAATGAAAGACTCTAAACTTATATTTATAGCTTCAAAAACTGAAAATATAACTTATATTTATATTTTTATAGAATGAAAATAAATAACTCTTAAAATTTTTTAATAATTTTTATTATATTTAGTAATTTCCTTATATATAAGAGCCCCTCTAATGCAACATCTCACTAATTCCCTAGGGTTTCTAGAGCTTCTTTCCATGTTTAAAGTAATCTAATTTTTGGAGTAATTTTTATTATATTTTTTGGAGTAATTATTTTTTTTTAATAAAGAAAAAATTTCTAAATTCATTGAAATTTTATACACTTATAGTCTTTCATGCATACATGTTGTGTGAAAAATCGTAAATCCATGAGACTTGTGAACAAAAAAATAATGCTTTCGATAAACTTAAAAAACTATACGAGAGAAAAAGATAATAACACACAAGATATTGAGAAAGAAACATCAAATTGTACTTGTATTAAAAACACTTCTCATGGATTATAAGTATATTGAAACACAGGTTTACAACGCATTATATGATTTACTCAAATCATATTATCCATGTTCAAACTGAAGGCATTGCCATTATTACGAATCCTTCGTACAAGTCTCAAATCCTTGTCCATAAGAGTGATGTACTTCATGAATAGCTGCAACTGACCATCATGCATGAGGTCCACTGAATATGCCTCGGCTGCTTCTTGAAGAGCTAGCAACGCTTGGGCTGACCATCGCTGCACATTATTGACTTTAGAACTAAGTCTTGCATAGAACCTATTACGAGACATTCGCTGGAGATCTTGCAATATCTCTCTCACCAGTCTTTCAAATGGTGCCCTCGATATGATTAAGTTTTCACTTGCACCAAAAAATAATTGATATTTTTAAGCAAAAGGTCCAATGACTCTCGTATAGGTGATTAGAAAAGTTTCTTCTTTTTGTGATTCTTTTTTTTATTAGATATTTTTGGGTTTAGAGTAAAATGTAAGTAATGTTTTATGCATTTTTTCACAAAAGTAGTTTTTTTTTAAATGTTTAACATGAAAGTGTGTCTTTTGTCTCCATAAATTTTTAAAAAAGGTGTATTTTTTAGTTTTTTTTCCAAAAATGGAGTTGAGTTGTCGTTTGCATGATTTTGTTGTCTTTTTTCATGACTCGTTGTTACTCTGCATTTGCTGCATTTGACACACCAAACATGCACTTAAAAGTTTTGATATCTCCAGTGCAAGGTTCCATTCCACTTGATACTCACCATAACCTTCCACGTGCAAACTTCCACCATGATTTTGATGTTGCACTGTAGTAGGTATCTTTGTCAAGTTAAAGAAAATCTTCAAAATCTCATGATCTTCCTTTGGTACTTCAAATGCAGCAAGCTACCAAATTTCATTCTCAGACTGTATACTAAAGTAATCAAGATGACCACGCAAGATGTTAGGATCTAGTGCTCTATTCATGAGAGTTAGACTAACAGGTTCTAACTTCTGACCTTTGATAACCTCACTTTCATCAAGCTTCAAAACAAATTTTAGCTTGCCTCCACCTTCTGCAATAGATATACTATAAAATTTTACCATTAGAGATAGTAACTTGCATACATCTAATACAAAATTGTTATTTGTGTGCAAGACAAACAGCACTTCCTTTGACCCATACTTGCATACATGTCTATGACATAAGTGCATTGGCTCACCAATTAATCGTTCCACCTTACTGTTTAATGATTGCCTTGCTTGCACCACATGAAATGGTTTAGGAAGAGGCAATACCCTTTTCTTTTGCAACACTTTTTTAAACCTTGTATCTAAATGTTTGTATATCATGCCATAAGACTAAGAACTTATTCCTACCTTATCACATATTCCCTACATATCATTTGATGTGAAGGAATCACTTACCTCTTGTAAGCATTGTATGATAACTTCATCACCAAAATTGACTTAAACTTTGGGCATTGAAGCGCGGACTTCACCATATCTTTAGTGAGTACCTTTTCAATTACTTGATTCACTTCATTTTCTAGATTGCTAAACATCCTTTACATTTTATCACGTTGTGCATAGATCCTTCGCCTATATTGTCCACCTATCTTTGCCAACATGTGCATAGGTTTATATAACCTTTGGCATTCACGTACCTCCCGTGTCGTTGTGGGCCCATAAGTGACAATCTTCTCTAGCATTATCTTCATCTTCTTATTGTTGCTAACCTGTAAATCATTAACCTGGTTAATCAAATTGGCATTTTGCATTACCATGTCATGCATAGCATCTTGCAAAACATTGTTCTCTTCTTGTTTTGACAACAATGATCTATTAAGTTTCATGACCTGTCGTGCGTAGAAACATGGGCTTGGGTTGCAGGTCTCCAAGTATAATCCTGTAACTCTCTATTACCCTCACAAACATACTTGACAAATGATGTTAGTCCTGAGAATTGGGGAGATTGTTGTGTCAATAGGATCAGGTGGATATATAGACCCATTAACCCAAAGATCTATATGTTTTTTCCTTACTTTTCTGTGTAATTGTATCACCGATGGATTCATCATTGAAACCTCAATTCTCTTATACAATGGGACATATTCTTCATCTAGCTAGAAGTGTATACTTCTCTTCTTAGAGCTTCTTACTTCCTAAAGCATCAAAAAACTAGAACCACTCAGATACATCACTATCTCCATTGAGTACAATCAATGCCTACAAGAAAACTTACACGAAATTTCATGATTATTAACACATATGTGTAACTTAAAACCAACTTTAACACATATTATTATTATTAACCAACAGTAATGCACATATTATTATTAACACATATGTGTAACTTAACACCAACTTTAACACATATTATTATTATTAACCAATAGTAATGCACATATTATTATTATTAACCAATAGTAAAACATATCTTACTATTAACTTTATTATTTACAAATAGTAATGCACATAACCAACTGGAAAACATAACTTATAAAACTCAATTGAACATAACCAACATCAAAACATAACTTATAAAACTCAATTGAACATAACCAACATCAAAACATTGCTAACCTCCATTTTTGTTCTCTATTGCTTCTCTGTGTTGGCTTTGTGTTGTCTCTTTGTTGCTTCTTTCCTTGATAACAAGATTAATGAAGAGGGAAATGGTTTGTTGGCTCCAAGAAAATGGCACCAAAAAATCAAATCACTCTTCATTCTCTAGCTTTGTAGTAAACAAGTACAATAGAATAGGAGGGAAATACAAACTGTTTGGAGATGGAGGGAAATACAAAATGCTTGGAGATGGAGGGAAATACAAACTGTTTGGAGATGCAAATTTAAAAGTAGAAGAAGAAATGAGCTATGGAAAGAAGAAATGACCTAAAAAGAAGAAGAAGCTCTATCACAAAAAAAGGAAAATTCGTAATGCACTATTCTCTAAAATAATAAATCTAAACACGTTCTTAAAATCTTAAAAAATGTCTATTCTCTTCAAATCTCTATAAAAAAACATAAAAATGCACCAGAATGTAGATAAAGCACGGATCTACATACTTGTAAAAAGAAATTATGAAATACAAAGTACAAATCAAGATATTACATTTTTAAGATAAAATCCTTCTAGAATCACGAAATGATTGTTTTTTCAGTCATATAAATGAATCTAGGCATTTAAGAATGTCATATCTTTTGCGATATTCAAAAAAACTAGCTCAAATAAAAAAATAGTTTTTGAGATATTCACGTTCTGAGTAGGTCTGGTACAGTTCTTGGACAGTCAATAAAATAATAAGTGAATCTATTATAAAACTAATATTTTGAGATGTACAAGATTCAAAAAGAGAAGAGAGAGGAGCAATATTATAACAATATTTTAGCACTTTTCCTTGATTCATAGGAGAGAGAGAAAGCCCTTAGAGGGTCAGTTTGTGAGTCCAAATTTTTCCTAATGTTTGTTCTATTTCACTATCTTGATGAAGCTTTTAGAGATCAATATTAGATATCATAGGAGAAGATGGTACATTGTGTTGTCCTTTACAATGTAATAAATTTTTCTTTATGCTCAAATGTTAGTGTATTATGCAAATAGCTTCTTGAAAGTGTTTCCCCCAATGAAAATAACCTTTCTCTCCCAAGAATTACATATGTGGTCACAATAGACGCATCACTTGAAAATCCAAAAAAGCTTCATACTCTTGAATTTTTATCCCAACTTGGTTTACCGCAGTATCCCACTTATCTTAATCATAGCCATTGGCTAATAATACTATATACTTGTGAGAACTTGGGACTTGAGGCAACTTAAGTTTCTTAACCAAGTTGTAATTTAAAAAGTTGTGTGTAGCCGTATCATCTATGAGGATTATAACTTTTTTATCTTTAATGTTTCAATGCACTCATGTGGTCCAAATGATGGTTCCAACATAGATTTTTCCACTATACAACAATGCTTTTCATCAGATGATAAACCTCACGACACCAATTTATATTTAGGAGAATCTTTAAGTGTTAACACTTGAATAGTGTGCACTAATTTTCCTTTAGGTTTATCATTAACACTATTCAAGTGTTAACACTTGAATAGTGCGCACTGATTTTCCTTTAGGCTTATCATTACCATTCCCAGTAACTTCTTGTCCTTTAGGACTTAGGACAATGCTTTTTATTATGTCCCGGCTTAAGACAAGAGAGAAACAAAGTTTTTCTTTAACTCTATCTCAAAATTTTACTTTTTTAGAAACTTAGTAAGATTGGATTTTTACTTTTTTGAAGGTTCTTTCTTTTTAAAGAAAAAACTCTTTATTTTTTAGAGCTAAAATTTTCTCCATGAGGCTTATATGAAAAATTCTTATCTTTTTCTTTACGATTACCATTACCCATGATCTTGTAGCCTCATCTAAGTTTTTGGGCTCTTTGGAGTGAACTTCCTTCTTGTACTTCCTTTTTAGGCCTCTAATGAAGCCTATTACTTTTTGAAAATTGTTTATTCCCTTAAGCTTTAAGATAATTTCTCTATAATAGCAAGCTATATATTGAGGAGATTTAAATTCTTTTGTTCCATAGAACAATTATCCCACTACTCCCAATTTTGGTCTTCTTCATTTTTTGGAAGATATTCCTTTAATAATAATTCCTTGAATGAATCCCAAGAATCAGGTACTTTTCTAGCTTCTGCTACCACTTATAAGCTTTGCCTTCTTGTAAGGATAGGCTAGATCAATAGGGTGGTTACGATCAAGAACATTGTAAATCTTGCCATTTTTGTAGAAAAATATGGACCGCATCTTTATTTCTCTCATCCACTAAAAGTGGGTGCCTTTAAATCTTTGAATACCATACCTTGGTCTCTAGTTTTTTGGACTCTCTTAAATTATGGTATCATTTAACCCTTTTTCTAAAGTATTTTCCCTTCTCTCGCCAATATTTTTAGGTATTTCTTTTACTCCCAATCCTTCCCCTCCCATCAAGGAGATAAAAAGACCCATCATTTTCTCAAGTTTATTTTCTATATTAGAGATTTTCCTTTCATTTTCTTCATTTCTATATCCTCATAATCATTAAGGTCTAAATCTTGCATATCTATTTCATTTGGTTTTGTAATATCCTCTTCCATGTGGAAAAAGTACATTGTGTTTTCCCTCCTTCTCATCAATTTTATCTTTCCCACCTTGAGAAGTCATTTACTCTAACCATCGGAGGTTGGTGCGTTAGAATCCTCTCATCAAGATCTTTCCAATGATATGTTACATGATATAGTTTTGAGGTACTATGGATAGAGTTATTTACAATCCCCCTTTTCGTAATAGAATGATGACTTGGCATTTCTTAGAGGGCCCAAAAATGAGTCCACATTTTCCCTAATGAGACTATGCAAAATGGAAAATTTCTTACAAAGCAAAAAAAAATTCAACACAATGACCTTACTTGGTTGGGTAATTATGAAATGTCCCTAATGATGTGAAGAACAATTCCGTTGATTCCTCCTTGTTAATATTTGCTTCAAAGATCCTTCAAGGTTATCTTGTACTCCACTTGCTCCATGTATAACTCCTAAATATGCCCAATTTATTAGGCAAGAGGTATTTTGTATGGAGAAGATTTGAGAAATATAGAGATTAGCTTGTGGAAATAAATAGAAAAGAGATTAAGGAGTAGAGATTAGAGTTAGCAATAAGTAGCTCAACGGAAACATGGAAGAGAAAAAACTTGGCTCTGATACCAATGTAATTCTCCCTACATTATAAGCTTGAGGACTTGTAAGACTAGTACTCCACCCAACCATATCCCAAATAGTCCCTAAACTCATAGTTATATAGGCCTAAGTGGTGCATAACCTTCCAACTTCAGTCCGTTGAGCTTTCAATGGCTAGACATTGCCTTTTCCTTTCCAATGCCTCTCGTAGACTACCCCTAGAAGGGGGTTCCTACTTCTGTGTCCCTTGGGCTTCCATTGTGCATCATATTTACTTCCTTTTTTACTTTAACTTTAATGCCTATTAACCATTTCTTAGGTATTTCCTATTTGAAATCCCTTGAACCTAATTTATATGCAATTGCTTACATATAAATAACCTTTTCTAGTCTTACCTTAGTGTTTCTTATCAGTCTCATAACAGGTACTTAAAGTACATTAGGCACTTCATTTTTTCATCCTACATAGATTAAAAAAACCTTACCAACATGCATAATATGATGTGTAGTATCATCACTTGTTTTTATATACCCTAGTTTTTCCATTTTTTGCATATCTCTAGACCAATCTCCATGACTGGTGATATGGTTAGAAGCACCCAAATCAACATACCATATATCTCCAAGATTTTGTGCATTTTCTCATGGAACTAAGCATATGTTGTATCACAAAAAATTGCTCACTTGTATCTTTGGCTTGCTTGCTTGAAGATGCATTCAAAGTCATTATTTTTGTTGTTGGAGGAATCCTAATGCAGGAAGGACGTACTCCCATAGCTTATGAGTCTTGGAAATCAATAGGTATGATGCCCATGATATAGAGTTCCTTGCAATAGTGCACATATTGATGAAGCTTTGGTGACACTATATTCTCAGATAGAAGCCTACCTTGGTTACACATCATAAGAGCTTAAAGTGGATTTTCACACAGAACATGGGGCAAAACACTTCAAGGTGGATTGCAAATGCTTCAAGATTTTGATTTTGAAATCAAGTATAGATCATGCGTGGTGGTCATAGATGCTCTTAGCAGGAAGGCTTCTTTCCCCATAACAATAATAACGATAATATCAAATTCTTTACAGGAAAGCTTCCTTTCCCATAACAATAATATCAAATTCTTTACCCAGCTGAGATTAAGAAAAAGATTGGATTAGATAAATTATTTGCCCTTATTATTCCACCAGATTGAACATTCCGGGGGACATGAATTCCATGAATTCCAATAGGAGTCATGTAAAGGAGATTCGATTCCCCAACAAGGTATGCAAACTCCAGCGTTCCTTGTACGAGAGTCTGAGAGAAACCTCGAGCCACCAGAGGCCAGGCCTTCATGTACCGTGCTACAGAGCCATCCGGCTTGTATTTGCGTCGGAGTAGACACTTGCAAAGAGATGATTTGGCATGAAGTTGGAGGCAGGATATCGTTCGAACTTCGGGCCATCCTCTGAGGTGCAGGTTCACCGGGTGGTCGCCACCATGTTTAGGTCAGGTCGCCCGCCGCCGGCGATTTTATAATATTTTGGTGGTAGGCTTTGCCTGTTAATTTTCCTTAGGACGGTTTCACAAGAGTCCGGATGCCCGTTCTTCAATCACAGTTGGCAGCGTTCCATTGATCGCCGGCGCCATAGCTTTTCACACGTAAAAGGTCGTCTACGGACGCTATAGCTTTTCACACGTAAAAGGTCGTCTACCGACGCTATAGCTTTTCACACGTAAAAGGTCATCTCCGGACCTGGAGATTGTGTGTGTCATCGGGCAGACACAAAATGTTGGGCGGCACTCCCCACTCGTCCAAGGGAGTGTCCAACTGATTTCCTGGTGTCTCGCCACTAGACCAGTGATTACAAAGGACTAACTTTAGAATATAACATTTTCACTTGTATGTGAAACAACCAAAGTTCTTGGCACTTATCAAGAGCGAATAGACAGTTTGTGCGGACTTTTTGCATCCGCTTGTGAACCCCCCTCAGTACGATCTGTTTGGTAGGCCCCATAGTTTTTACAATGAAAAAACCTTTTGTCTTAATCTTTATGTGGCACTCAAGTTAGAAACATGTCTTCGATTAAGCGATTCTAAGGTTATACCTTTAGATTAAAATAAAATAAAAAGTATAAAGAATCTTCGAGACATTAGTTTTAGAAGAACTCAAAAAGCTTAATCCCTTTGTAAGGAAAAGTCTTTCAAGTGTGTGTGTTGAAATGGATATATTAGACATAAATATACTAAAATATATACATCATACATATTTGTATGTATTAAATGTAGACATTGTATGTGTTTGATGCAACTCATGATTGATAAGTCTCATCCTTTATATATATCATTTTATACTTTATATGCAACATTTGATTTTTGTTAGTGGTTTGATATATAAATCTATATGAACAATGTCAAGCAAATCTTTTACTCAATCCTCTTCAACGAGGACAAGAACAAGATCATCGACTTCTTCCATTTCACTTCACTCTAACTCTAACTCAAATTCATCATCATTTTCACTGCATACATTTTCTAATAGTGCTTCATGTGTTAACCTCATCAACTTCTTAACATTGCCACCTTGTAACACACGTAAAGGTATTATTTGAGGATTATCCAAGATGTGTATATTAGAGAATACATACACAAGGTCTATAGCTAGAGATGCCTTTAATCTGTTATGCTATAAAGCTAGATCAAGATAAACAAAAAAGAGCTAAAAGTGTAGATAAAATTAAATTGTTTTCATGACTACATTTAATCATTCTAAACATAGAAATTATAAAGCAGACACAAGATAAACAAAAAAGCATTTAAAATATTGATAAAAATGATTTATTTTATTGACTATGTTTGATCATGCAAGTATTTTATTGAAAAGGCCCTAAGTCTTATGATGTGTAGCTAATATATACATTATCATTTTTTGACAATGATATCTAAGTCAAAAGAATTTGTATTTGAGAGTCTCGAATATACAAAAATAAACATACAAAAAATCCCACAAGAAGATAAAATGGAATTTATTAATGTTTTGGAGCTTGGGATTTGGGGTAAGCACAAGTTGATACCCAAGGTATCAAAATGATCTACAATAGATCAAAATGTGCTATAATTTATTTTATATATAATGTATAAAATGCATCACACGAATGCAAAATATGTACATAAAATGATTCACATTAGATCAAAATGTATTTTTTGATTTATTTTTATTTAAGTTAAACATAAACATAAATCACATCATAAAGATGTGAAATATGCACACAAAATGGCCCAAGTAGTGTCAAAATGTGTTTTTAATTTAATTTTAATTATTATTATTAAAAATTATTTTTCAATAAATTTAATTATAAGTGAAAAAGAATGTTTTCACAAACTAAAACACTTGATAAAATAAAGAACTATTATTTTATTAAAATATTTATACTAATAAATCAGAATGTTTTCACAAACTGAAACACTAGGTAAAAAACAAGGATAAAACTTTTACCTAAAGCTCAAGATGTGAAATGGAAATAAGACACTAAACACTTGATAAAATAAATAATTATTATTTTATTAAAATATTTACACTAATGAATTAGAATGTTTTCACAAACTGAAACACTAAGTAAAAAACAAGGGTAATTTCTTTTCACCTAAAGCTCAAGATGTGAAATGGAAAATAGGACACTGAAGACACTATAGGTTCTTTCAACCAAAACATGGTCCTATATATAAAGACCTAAATGCTTTGATTGAAACAATCTTTTGGTGGAAAAAAATGATTTGGTCGAAACATTCTTTTGATCGAAATAATTGGTAAAAATTCCTTATTTATCTACAATTCGAATAAAACCTGAATTAAAGACCTATAATTTAATTTTTTTAATAATTCGACCGTATTAATACAACTTAGATATATACTTGCATACATACATACATGTGTATGTGTGTGTGTGTGTGTGTGTGTGTGTGTGTGTGTGTGTGTGTGTGTGTGTGTGCATGGTTGCAAGATAAGGGTTCTCAAGTTTCAAGACTTTTCAAAAAATGGGACAAGTATTGAGAGCCAAAATTGCTGGTTGGGGGAGGTACATGGATGAATGTGAATCTCATGCATGTCCCCAGAACCTTGATTTTAAGTACCTCAATCAAAGTCTAGTGTACACCAAATTTTGCTTGTTGTCCTTGATTGAGATCCATGGAAGTGCCACCATGGACCTTGATTGTGGTCCACAGAAGTGCCATGATAGACCCTTGATCGAGGTCCAACAAGGGCCACGATGGACCTTGATCGAGGTCCAATAAGCACCATGTGCCTCAATTGAGGTCCACCATGGCCCTTGTTTGGACCTCAATCGAGGTCTAAGAAAGTGCCACAAAGGACCTCGATTGACGTCCATGCATCATACCCTATTATACGTAATAAGCGCATGCATGGACCTCGATTGAATTTTTATAATTATTTTCCAAAATTGGTGAATATTCTCATACCCGAAAGATCAATGCCCGTTATCTGTACCCAAAAAATTGTTGAATATTCTCATACCCGAAAGATTTGCACCCATTGTCTACACCCTCCATACCTCGATCGAGTATGGATGCACACCTCGATCAAGATACGAAGATTGCATCTACACCATCCATACCTCCATTGAATATAGACATCTCACCCCCACCATAGATATCTCGATCTAGGTTGGCCAAGATGAGATATGCACCATCGTTATTCAAGGCATGAGTGGATAGAAAAAAACCCTAAGCAATGATTGAGGTAGTATAAACTTATGATGTAGTAGATACCTCAATTAAGGTAGTATAAATGCATGCCATATTAGATACCTCGATTAAAGTAGTATAAAATCCTCATAAAAATTGGACTCTTCCCCATTCCATCATTATTAGAACCTTATCAATATGGTAACAAGACTTTGCATGTGTGTGGGTGGGGGCCCCTCCACACCCTTGCAAAGTCTTCTCACCATTATATACGGTTTAGCCCTTCAATAGGGCTTAGCTTTTTCTAAATTCTCATGTGCCTTGATAGCTCTTGTAAAATTAGTGGACTCTTCTACATTCTCATTTTCTACATTTGCATTTTCATTCTTGTAAAAATCTCTTCTACATTCTTGTAAAATTCTCATTTTCTACATTCTCGTGCCTTGAGAGCTCTTGTAAAATTACTAGACTCTTTCCTATGCCATCATACTCATAAAGAGAATGTGGGGGAGAGGGAGAGTTTCAAAACCTAGCAAGCAAACACACACACACAAGAGAGAGCAAGACACAAGAGAGAGATGGATAGCTAAATTTTCTTCTATCTTCTTCTCCTCTACTCAACCAACAATAACATAAAGATAAGAGTACACACTATATGGGTTAGTACTCAACTACTACAACATACAAGGGTCGGTCCATAATGTGAACCCAACTAAATGAGCTGCCGCTATAACTATGCCAATCTCTAGTAATCCAAAATGGCTGTCACACAGCCTATCATCCCACTAGCCACATATCACCCATAATCTCACCAACCATGCCAGTGGTGTAGACGCAGAAGCTATCACCCAGGCGTGGGTCATCAACGTCCGTCCCATAGCACTAGTTGGGCTAGATATCTCAACACTCCCCCTTGAGCTCAACTCCACACACTGCACTCTAAATAAGCTCCTAAACCTATGAACACCATATTAGATAATTTGGGAAAAATCCCATTCCCATTTGAAAAATGGGAGCATGGTGAACTTGTCCAAAAGTTTGTCAAAACCCCCTCATGTGACATATCATCGGAAAGATCTTGAAGAGTAGAATCTAAATCTATGATCTCCGACAAATTTGGAGTTAGTATGTTTAAGATATATCCAAAACTATATGGAGTAATTGATTCCCAAAATGTGAGAATTTTTGCAAATTACCTAATATTGACTTTATTGAGCTTCTCTGTGCCCAATGACTTCATGAAGATGTCAGCCACCTGATCCTCTGTGCTGACATATACCAGATCTACATCTCCTGCTAGAACCTTGTCCCTCACAAAGTGATAATGCACCTCAATGTGCCTTGTTCTAGCATGACATACTGGGTTACTCGCCAACTGTATGCTACTCATGTTGTCACAATATATGACAATTGCCCTATCCACGAGCTCTCCCATGTCACCAACAAGTAGCTTCTGAAATCAACCTACCTAACAAGCTGCCATAGCAACACCCCTATACTCTGCCTTTGTATTCATCGACAAGGCAACTATTGGCTGCTTCTTGCTGCTCCAACTCACAGCAGCACTCCCAAATAAGAACATAAAACCACTGGTAGATCTCCTATCTGCTGCAATACTACCAACCCAATCAGCATCTGTGTACCCATCTGTGTACCCATGCAACTATATCTCTATACGGGCCTCAGAAAATTCCATAATCAACTGTGGACTTTATGTAACTAAGGATCTGTCTAGCCGCATCCAAGTGTGGCTTCCTAGGAGCCTACATAAACTGACTCACAAGTCCAACAGCATAGCTCAAGTGTGGCCTTGTAATGGTCATGTAGATCAAACTACCCAGTATGCGCCTGTATGTAGTGCGGTCCCCCAAAAGCTCACCTGTATGTGTGGATGGAGAGACGAAAAACTCTCTCACTTGTAGCAAGAGTAGTATGATCCACGTGTAGCTCAATCCAATGGGATTTGCATCCCTTTTGGAGCTAGGGATTCAACCCGTACCGGTGCACAAAAGCTTATCCATTTGATGGAGAGAATTCTAAGAATACTACTACCATTGACATAGACTTAACACACACACAAGCTCAATCTTGCCATAACTCACTCACTCATCATCCCACTCATTCATGCATCCAATACAAGAAGAAAGCTAAGCTATTGCATACACAAGCTCAAAGCATTCTTCATTCTCATGCACTTACTTCCCTAGCATGCACACAAACCTTGAAACTATCAACAAAGAAACATGCACACTAGAGAATAGACATGAGAAGAGAGACAAACAAACATCATCTCATTGCATTGAATTAACAAAAAAAAAGAACTTACAATAATGTAGATGGGGAGAGAGAAGAGCTTGCACCTCTATGGAAAAAGAGGGAGAGCTAGTCTCAAGAGAGCTCCAACATGAGTTTAGCCCAATGTGTCTAAGCTCTCAAATGAGCCACTTTTTATATAAAAACTCTAAAACTCCCAAAACTTCCCATGTGGGATTATTCTTAAGCCCACTCCCACACTCATCTACAACTTGGAACTCTTTACAAGAGCCCTAAATAAGAATGCCACTTGTTTTCCTGCTTGCATCTTTTTGTTGCATCCTTGCATTGATCTCCACTCGTCATGCAACACTCCCCCCTTCCTATTTTGCGCACGTCCTCGAGTGCGGTAGAAGCAAAAGCTGCAAAAAACAATGGACACAAGTAAAGCCTTTTATTGAAAAAAAACCAGCAATGACAATCTCACACGTGAGCATACAAGTGAAAGGCTGATTAGAGTTTTAAAGAGTGCTAAAAGAGGTGAGTAAAGACTAGTCAAAGTGAGACTAAGTGGTAGATAGTGCTATGCAAAGGCAAGTGTACTTGCACACCACAGGTTATGACCGCAGTCTCAATGTCCTACAAGTATTTAAGTTATTCCTAAGTGGCAAACCTACTCCTAAATATGAGCAAAGGTGATTGGACCCCCTTTTTTTGTGTAAAAGATGATAAAGAGGAAGGTTCCATCCCAATGAGACCCAAGCAATGGCCAAGAGACCTCCGCCAAGAGAATCTAAAGGCCGCTAAGTATCTCAAGGGCGACAGACCCTTTTCTTTCTTTTTGACATAAGGAGTACCCCATGAAGATGAGGGCATCGGTCTCGAGGGCACATAATGTACCCCAGAGTCCTACCAACATCTATCAAGGCGATAGAGTCCTTGAAGGTCTTTTTCTGAATCTTTGAGACGTCAGTGTTCACCCCAGGGAAACCAAGGCATCGGCCCCAAGGTGCTAAGACAACCCCAGGTCCTACCAAGCATTCCACATGGCTGTAGACACGTCATGTCTCGATTCACTTGTATATATTTTTTAGGGTATATTTTTCGTAATTTTTTTATTAATCCTAGCACCTAGCCCATACCTAAGAGGTAGCTACCACTAGGGATAACTAATATACTTCGAGAGCATAAGAACGTGGCATACTCGGTTGGTATATATCCTACACCGTCTTCAAATAGAAATACCTTTTACTAAGTCCTCTAAGAATCTAGAAATCACTCACCACATTTTAACAACTAATCTAAAACTTAAACCAGCCAACTGTGTGTGAACATGCAAACAATATATCCAAAAGTTAAAAGCACATAAAGAACAAAAGATTATGATTTGAATACACCTGTTGTTGTAGTGCTCGTTGATGTTGTGCGTTTGCATTGATGCATTGCTGATGTTGTGCAGATTGCTTCTCTTTGCTCTTTGTAGGCATTGCATGTCTCCCCCCTTCCTAATTTGTGTGCACGGTAGGTGGACTATTGGGGCGTGTTTGTATGCTCTTGTTGAGCTGAGATCTCTGCAAAATGTTTATTAACAAACAAGAAAAGAAAAGAAAGGAATAAAATTTGTTATTGGTGCCAATCACCGATGAATATAGCCGAGGGGAAAAACCCAGTGGGAGAAAAGTGCCCTGGCTTGTTGATCTTATTGTGGAGTCGCTTTACCCTTGCACTGGTGGTGGATCCGTGTCCACTTCTGCTGGAAAGATGGTATCAATCACTTCAGGATGCAGGGACAACCCTGAACAAAAACCGGCCTCTAAAGAAGGTGGTAAAGGAAGGAGTGCTTCCTCACTAAAATATGGCATTGGTTCTATGGGAAGGTTAAGCAGACAATCTCGATTTTGGAACTGCTCAATATAGGTACTCATAGTGATCCAAAATTGACATGTTGAGGCTTGGGGAAGGAGGGCTTGCAAGATAGGTGGTTGCAAGTCATTTATGCATGTATCCCTCCATTGTTGTGCTTGAACCTCCTCAAGTAATCTACGTTGATTTGGTCCTCTCTCTGGTATTCTCACATTAAGAAGGTTATGGCGTTGGGGTGTAATTCCCACAATTTGTTTCATTAAGCCCGTGCCATATCGTCGAAAATAAGAGCGGCATATCCAACAAATGTGTGAAGCTTCTCCTAATACGAGTCGTGCACACTCTTGACAATGTGAAAATGGGTGATGCTGTTGATAGAATAAAGTGACAAAGTGATGCCCACAACAATTTTCACCTAAGGGAGCATAAAAGTACCTAGAATGAGTTTGAAAAGGAGGAGCACTATAACCCCCGCGATATTCAGGTTGAGTACTATCAGGGTCAATGCATGGTGGACATGTATCGCGCCAAGTATCCATCAGGAGGTATCTGGGCGTAGAACAATGAAATTTAGAACACTCATATCCATCATTACAATCCCAATCAAAAACATTGTAGATAAGATCATCTCAAACAGAACACAATCCTCTAAAGGCATAAGGAACCACATTAGTAAATGTGAGACTATTCAAACACTGATCTACCAAAGAGCTTCAATTGTAGTGTTAATGCCTTATCTTTGGTTTTGGGTATGTCCTTCTTAGGAGGTGGGAATTTCAGTAATTGTCAAGGAATTTGAGCAAGATAAGAGGATTTAGGCATTGAAGTGCTAGAATCTATGCTCAAAGGAGACTCATGTAAAGTTGGATTTGTCTTAGGTACACAATTTGATTTTGGAATTGTGTAACAAGGAGAAATTGGGACAACTGGTGATTCAATACATGTTTTGGGAAGGTCAACACAAGGAGATTTGTAGGTGCTATCACAACCACCTATCCTATCTTGAAGAGGTTGTGTTGATTTCCTTTGCACCCACTGATATGGAAAACCAAGGGTGGCTTTTGGAATCTTATTGATACACTCTTTTACCCCTAGCAAACCATGGCATTTAGGAAGCCAATTTGCTGTTGCACCCTCATAATATCCTTGTGCTTTAAGAACATGCTTTGGGACCCAACGAGTAACAATCTGAGGTTTAGACTTGGAAAAGATGTGCTTTTTAAGAGGCTTAGCAACTAGGCTAGATGGTACAAGTTTGTACGCATCTTTGGGTAGCCAAATTGATAATTCCTTCTTGCCTGGCCTTCTTTGAGCAGTGACTAAAGTAGTTCGAACATGCCAGCCATGGCCCTCACTTCAGGACTCATCGATTATCCACATCATTTGTGTTGGAGCTTCAAGAGCAGATTTTGAAAGTGGGTTGTGTAAGGTAGAAACACCACCTTTTTGACATGATAAAGCTCATGGAGTAGCAGATCCCAATACGCAATCAGAATAAATTTGCAATTTGAATTGTCTATTCTTCTTCCAATCTAATGAACAATTGGTAGCACTTAACCATGATCGACCGAGAACAGCCTCTACCACTGCCTTGGACTTACTTGCCACATAAAAGGGAACTGACATCTGGTGTTCCTGAATGGACATCATAATGACACATTTTCCCTCTATAGGGTTATCTTCACCTGAGAAGCTTCGTAAGTCAATAGGAATGTGCACAAGTGTTGGTTGTCCCAAAGCTATCCATGTGTCAAACGAGAGAACATTATAATCTGCACCAGAGTCAATTAAGGCAGAGATAAAGTAGGTAGTCTCATGAAGACGAAGACACACTTGAATATTAAAAGGATCGACATATTGTTCAATCATTAGGAGCCAACTGTAAGGCCAACATAGAAGCTTTGCAACGCTCCTTGGCTTTTGCAACTCTAGCTTTAGCCTCTTCTTGAGCCTGACGTTTAAGTAGGTCATGTGCTTCTTTCCGTGTGTGTGCAGCATGCATTTGTTGGAGCATGGCTTCAGTTAATGGTTCATTGTATTTCTTGAGACGACTTCCATTAATGAAGTTAGGCATTTGCTCACCTTCTAGTGTCTCTAAATCAGAGTCCCATCCATCTTCCTTATCAACATCATTAGCAGATTCGAGTGTTAAATCCTCCACTGAGACTTCCTCTACATGTAGTGCTTTGTGGATGCATCCCCATAGTACAAAACATCTAGAAGGTCACGTGGTTGTACCATTCGTATAGGAATAATGTCATATCCATCCGAGTCACAAAATTGAATTGGCTTAGGTAAAGCACATGTCGATAATGTTGCAAGGACATGACTCCATTCTAGTGGATCAATTAAGTGCTCAAGGAAGGGTTGTGGAATGTACGCCTCATCTGATACACTTCGATTACCCTTAAGTCTCTCAGTGTTGAAATCCCTACATGAGGCTCCACACATCCATAGATCTTCTCGCCCATCTGACAATGTAACTCTTGAGTCCTCAGATGAAGCAAAATCAAACTCATCTATTGGAGACCTTGTTACATCACGATATGAGTGATTCTTTAGGTTGACCCTTGTGATGACAGAATCATGTCGGAGAGGTAAAAATAATTGTATCCCCAATCTTGAATCATTTGAAATTGTCGCATGAATGGTCTACCCAATATCACTTCATAGTTTGGATGTTTTTCAAAATCCACTACTGCAAAGGTGTGCTCATATTCAATCCCACATGTGGTGACCAATATGTTCTCAAGCAGCCCAAGGGGATGTTCTAAGCTTCCATCTGCTAGCTGCAAGCACATCCTGGTACTCCTAATAGCTGGTTTGTCCCACCTTTACCAAATGGACCTTGTCACAATGCCCACTCCTGCACCACTATCAAGTATTGCAGTTGAAGCTACTTTTCGCACTTCTAATGGGAGGGTAGCATTTCCCTGATCGTCCTCACAAAATTTTCCTACTTTGTTGATAGGAACTGGCATAACATGCTTTGTCTCAGGGTGTATAGTACAATGATGGTGACCCTTTTGTAGCAATACTTGCTCTGAAAAACATGTGGCAATATCATTCCACAACTCAGGTCGAAGCTTTATCAAATCAAGTAAAGGTAAGGTACAAGCCACTGGTGCTGACAAAATAGCTTGCACGATACCCATATCCATCTCCTTTGTCAACCTTCTATGCATGGAGGGTATCCTCAAGGTTTGAGAACAGTTCTCATATTCTCCCAAATATGATGGTAAGGTTTTCATTGTATGCTTACTTCTAGGAGAAACAATTGTTTGAACTTCCTCCTGGATGCTTGGGCGTCTAGAGTTGTTTTCAGTGCTCCTGGTAAAATCCACCTCAAAGAATGGAGGTGAAATAATAGAGGACATGTTCTCATTAACTTTCTCATGAACTACTGCCCACATCTCATTTGCCATGTCCTCGTTAGCATCAATAACTTCATCATTGCATGGGAAGACAAGGCTAGGTGGTGGCAGAATACCTTCTTTCAATGGGGTGGCAATTGGTACAGACTTCTCGCTATGAGCTTGTGAGATGAGCTCACTTTTCATTTCCTAACTTGATGACACTTCTGGTATGGTTTCTAATGTTGGCTTAAGAGAGGTTGGGCCCTGAGGGATAGGTGGAGGTGGTCCCTCAAGTATTGATTGAGCCTCCCTAATGAGTTGCTGATGTACAGCTAGATTGATCTTCTCCTCACGAGGGTTTGGGTATTCTTGAAGCTTCTTGGGTAGCTCAGATAAAGCTGTAATGCGACTTCTATGAGCATCAATGATGGCATCTAGAGTCTCGTTCACCTTATCCACAAAAACAGAACCCCCAGACTATCCTCAGTCGTACTAGCCTCATCTTGTTTAGCACTAGGCCCAGGTTGAGGTTGATGCTCCTCATGCACTTCTTGGGATGTAAAAGCTTGATCCCTCATGTTTTGTTTAGAGACTTCTTGAGAACTAGTGGATGCACTTTTAGTTCGCTTGTTGCGGTTCTTTTTCCTCCTAGTGGTCCTTTTTCTATTGGAATGTAGGGTCTTATCCACTAGATTTGCCTTTGCATCCCTAGTTCGAGGTGTCTCATCAGTTTGCATTGCGGCATTTCATGTCTGTGATCTAGTCATGACTCTAAGTGGCATGACATCCTCATTCTCTGATGAAGGTGGCGATGGACTTGCCCCTACAAGGTTGAGTGAGACCTTGGGTTGAGAGGTGCCTTCCTCATGTGGTTTCAGCAAACAATCCTCTGGGAAGTGTTCTACACAACACCCTAGACAATATCTTTCTATTGGTGGAAACTGTGGTACTGTTGTATTGGATCGAGCTACTTGCCTTGAGTGATGTGGACAATCACGAGCCCAATGGGGTTCTCCGCACTCATAACAGGAGCCCATTAGTTTGGCTTCTACTTTCCTTTGCTGCCATTGACCTGAGGGGCCTGGAGTCCTAAGCTGGTAGCCGCCTAGCAACATCAAAGAATTTTGTTCCCCTGGTTGAACCTCCAGTGCTTGGCTTGGATATGCGGGACTTTCAAAGAGATTTTCCTTGGATGAATATGATGCATATTCCTCCTCCACATAGCCTGGGTTTACCAAGTCTCTACACATATTTGAATTGTCGTAGTCAACAACCCTCACAGGAGCAGTCCCAGGAGCAGGAGGTTGAGCTCCAAGAACAGGTGGTGCTTGCTCTTGTGCCATCGGTGGCTTACGTTCAAAATTAGTATACTGTTGATGCATTTGTGGAGTCACTCCACCCCTTTGCTACTCACGCTCCTGTCTCATTCTTGCAATGCACGTACATTCCTGTGTGGTGTGGGTAAAGTTCCAAGCACAGGCCTGGCACCACTTCTTTGTGGGTTGGTTTGTGACTAGAGGAGAAAAGTTATTACATTCTTCGGTTTTATGGTTACCGCCACATGCTCCACAAAGATGAGGACCTGCAGGTCGTACACTCCTCATTCGCTGCTGCTGTTGCTGTTGTTGTAGCTACATGGGTGGGCGATAGGTTTGTCCCAATCTCCTTAGTACTAGGTTAGCTATCTGGTCTGGATTTACTAGCGCACTAGACCCTGAACTTTGGTCATCACCCCACTGATCTCTAGGTTTCACCTCAGGGCCAGTACCATCTTGGAATTTGAAGTTATCTGTGAAATCCATAGCATCATGGCAACACTCATTGAAATTTGTATGCTTCTTTGCATAGAGATGTGTATGCAGTGTTGAATGTTTGAGTCCTTTTAAGAAGAGAGAAATTAATCGACTCTGGGTGGGCTTCTCATCTTCTGGGCAACAATTAATGTACTGCTTCATCCTATTTACACAATCTCGAACACTCTCAGTCTCGCCTTGCTTAAAAGAGTAGATGTTTGCTACTGTGTCATGCTGAATCCCCATCAAGGAAAAAGCAGCAATGAATCTCTCTTCCAGAACTCGTAAAGAAGATTTATCTGAAGCCTCTAGTGCCTGAAACCAAGCAAGGGCCTTTCCCTCAAGAGTGAGCCCAAATCCTTCAATTTGAGTATGCTTGTCAGTCACTTGCTCGAACTGCTTGCCTAAATGCTGCTACATGGTCATATGGATCTCCCGACCCTTCGTACTTCTTTACCAGTTTCTGAAGAGTTGATGGCCTTACTTGTCTTGAATACTCATCATAGGGCCTACGGCCTCTCACTCTCAGTGGGAATTGTTCCTCTCTTTGGTAAGATGGTCCACATGCATCCCAAATTGGTGTGGGTCCCCTATTACTTGCCTCACCAACCCCCTCCAAAGATCTTGTTACCCGCATTTCAGGAGGTGCATTTATGGGAGGCCGAGTTGGCTCCCCTACCCTCCGATTGTCATAGTGAGAGAAACGTTGTTGTGGTGTGATCTGTGGTCGCACTTTTGGTGTAGGACAATGTCTTGGTGCTAGAGTTGGGCTACTTGCAGTGGTCCACTTTGATGGAGGGTCCCTCTCTAATGAACTCTCGTAGGGAAGGAGCAGCAGTTTCTCCAAGAAAGGCTGTCTCTCCTGGTTTAGCTGTATTAGTTGAGAACACTTCCATGAATAATGGTTGTCCTTTCCACGTGAGCTCCCGAATCTCCTTCCAATCTAAGGTTCGGTATTCATTGGCCCATTTATCAACGATTCGGTTCATGTTGTGTCCTGCAAGCTTCTCAACTACCACCACAAGTGCTAGAGGAAGATCTAGCTCTAGCAATCTAGTTGTGGCATAATATCCTTCTAAAGAGTCCTTATAGACCTCTTGAAGTGGGTCATCCTGTAAGACCTTTGTCACTGGAATTTGTCGTACAAACTCCCATTGGTTCTCAGCCCCCTGATCCATTTTGCTCTTGCCTTTCCTATCCCTTTCCAAATTTAGATCTACAAGAAGTAAATCATCTTTGGATATCTTTGAGGACTGGGCATTGGATGGTCCAAGCATGTCCGGCTCAATGAGCCAATCATCTCTAGACTCCCTTGCTCTAGAAAGCTTTGATAAGTCTAAGAACTCGCTTTTAGAGAGTTCCCCTAATTTGTCTACATTCTCTGGATGATAGGTGACTTCGTAGCGAACACCATCTCCACCCATGTACATGTTACCCTGGTCATTGACTAGAGGCGCTCTATCAAGTTCTGAGAAAAATTCTGCGATCTTAACAAGATACCGTTGTTGTGGATCTTAACAAGATACCGTTGTTGTGGATCCCTAAAGATCTCAGCTCCTTGAGCATTCGTGTAGACATATTGGAGTCTCACATTGAGTGGTAACCCCATTGTGTCAGCTTCAAATGGATTAAAAGATCTTGTGGGTGTCCTATTTGGGGCTAAGGGAATACTATTTGACGGCCCTAGATTGTCCATGGACAATGAGCTAGTTGTTCTGGAAAGGGTATCAGATTGGGATTCGAAAAAGGTTTCAGCAATATCTGCCAAATTTCCTACCGATTGGGTCCCACTTTCTTGCGTAGGTACTCTAGAAGGTGCCCTAGGCCCTATGGCAGTGTTTATGTGATGTCCCGACCGCAAGTGCATAAGGTCAAATTTTTTTGTTTTGTTTTGTTTTTCGTTGTTCTTATATATATATATATATATTTATTTATTTATTTATTTATTTATGTATATATATATATATATATTTTTTTTATCCCTACCTAACCACTAAATGCAACTAACCTGAATATGTGTGTAACTATCTTTTTTTTATTTTTTTTATTTTTTTATAAACCCTACCTAACCACTAAATGCAACTATCAGGAATAGGTGTGTAAATACCTATCCTATTTTTTTATTTTTATTTTTTGATTTTTTAATTATTTTTTTTCTACTTACACAAAAATATGAATTACGCTAAAAAAATACTAATTATGCACAAAATTACAAAAAAATTAAAAAAATGCAAGTTACACTAATTATGCAAAAAATTACAAAAATTTAAAAAAAATAAAAAATTACAGAATATGCAAAGAATATGGACTCCTAAAAAAACATAATTTATAAATTTTTTTATTTTTATTATTTTTTTTCTTTTTTTTTCTTTCTTTTCTCTTTTTTTTAAATTATTTTTAAAAAAATTTATTGTTTTATTGTTTTATTATTTTTATTTTTTTTCAAAAAAATGTAAAAAAATGGAAATTAAAAAATAAAAAAATAAAAAAATAAAAAATTACTAACCTTATCTTCGTTATCTCCTCCGCGATTTCTGCAGTCGGCTCCTCTTTCGGCGCCTTCGTCTGCTCTACTGGCCCTTCGCCACCTCAACCTCCGCTTTCTTCACCAACGCGCCTGCAGAAGCTGCAGTACCGCCTTCTCTCACCACCGCTTCCTTCGCTCGCCTCACCACCGCTTCCTTCACAGCGTTAGCTGCAGCCGCCTCTTTCGCCTGCAGAGCCGCCTCTTTTGGCCACTTCGCACCTCAGCTGAGGCCCGGCCACCTCACGTTCGCACCGGCCTGCCCCCTCGGCCAGTCGCCACCACGCCTTCCGGTAGAGCTGAGCCTCCACGCCTTCGAACCAGTCAGCCAACAGCCCCTCTTAGCCGCAAGTCAACGGCCTGCCATTCTTCGTCTCCTTCCGCCACCGCCTACAGCCAGCCGCTCGCCTTGGCTCCAAGCACCCCGCCAGCCACATGCGGGAGAAACCTCAACCGCTCAATGGGTTTTTCTTATCCTAACCTTATCCACTCACACGGGGATCGCACACCCGAACTTAACCTAATCACTCAATGGTTTTGCAACCAAAAGAGGAAATAGTGGTGGTTTCCACACACTCTCAACTGGATTTGAGTCTTCTCCCCGGTAGCGGCGCCAATGGAGAGACGGAAAACTCTCTCACTTGTAGCAAGAGTAGTATGATCCACGTGTAGCTCAATCCAATGGGATTTGCATCCCTTTTGGAGCTAGGGATTCAACCCGTACCGGTGCACAAAAGCTTATCCATTTGATAGAGAGAATGCTAAGAATACTACTACCATTGACATAGACTTAACACACACACAAGCTCAATCTTGCCATAACTCACTCACTCATCATCCCACTCATTCATGCATCCAATACAAGAAGAAAGCTAAGCTATTGCATACACAAGCTCAAATCATTCTTCATTCTCGTGCACTTACTTCCCTAGCATGCACACAAACCTTGAAACTATCAACAAAGAAACATGCACACTAGAGAATAGACATGAGAAGAGAGACAAACAAACATCATCTCATTGCATTGAATTAACAAAAAAAAAGAACTTACAATAATGTAGATGGGGAGAGAGAAGAGCTTGCACCTCTATGGAAAAAGAGGGAGAGCTAGTCTCAAGAGAGCTCCAACATGAGTTTAGCCCAATGTGTCTAAGCTCTCAAATGAGCCACTTTTTATACAAAAACTCTAAAACTCCCAAAACTTCCCATGTGGAATTATTCTTAAGCCCACTCCCACACTCATCTACAACTTGGAACTCTTTACAAGAGCCCTAAATAAGAATGTCACTTGTTTTCCTGCTTGCATCTTTTTGTTGCATCCTTGCATTGATCTCCACTCGTCACGTAACAGCGGAAAGCTTTGTGTTCTACTCCAATGGCACTGAAATAGGCTTACAGCATGTCATACCATACTTGGACAACATGTCCAAGCCATATTGTCTCTCCAATAGAAAAATGCCATGAGGTGATCTCACCACCTCTAACCTGCACACAAAATCTAGATGTGCATCACTCTCATAACCTGGTGGCTACATCATGTACACTTCTTCTTGCAAAAAAGCATTCTTTACATTCATTTGATGCAAAGACCAACCCTTCGCTGGCAGCCATAGCAATGATAGCTCTCACAGTTGCCATTCTTGCAACCGGGCTGAATGTCTCCTCATAGTCTATGCCGCCATAAGTCTGTGCATAGCCCTTGGAGACCAATCGTGCCTTGTACTTGCTCACTGAATCACCAGCATTGTTCTTAACTTTATACACCCACTTACATCCAATTGCCTTCTTTTCCTTAGGCAAAGGCACTAACTCCTATGTTGCATTTGTTACCAATGTTGCTGCCATCTCCTCATCCATGGCATCTTTCCATTTCTTATTTATAATTGCCTACTCAAAGCAAGTGGGCTCAACTTCTTGTATTTCTTTTACAAACGCATTTTGGGCGCGTTAGGACCTCCGTTTTTCGGAAAGCAGGAGATTTCGAGCACTGCGGGTAAGTCATCGATTCCTTGTTTGCGGCTCTCTATTTTAAGAACTGCAGGAAGACAAATTGGTTGTGCAGACATTGTGTGTGCTGTAAGGAGGTCAACAGTTGCCATTGGGTGTATGTATGCACATTGAGGTCACTAGTTGTGACATTTGAGTGTAGTACAGTACTGCTGTAGAAAATACAGCAGTTTGCACAGGACACTTTGGTTTGTGCAGGACAAACCAAAGTGCTGTTTCTAGTAAATTTGTGTGTCTGGCTCTATAACAAAATAAAAAAATGAAAAACCCTCATAACAAACGAACTTGACATACACAAGAACACCCTGCAGTTTCACGGAAACTCATGTTCGTGAACTTGCAGTTTCACAGAACCTATAGTTTCATCTAAACTCACCTTTTCATGGAAATCAACTTTTTCACAGAACCTACAGTTTCACGTAAACTCACCTTTTCACGGAAATCAACTTTTTCACGGAACCTCATTTTTTCACGCCTAACCTTTTCACGCTTAACTTTTTCACGCATAACATTTTCATGCCTAACCTTTTCACGGCCTGTAGATTCAGTCTTTGTGCTGAGACATCCGCTTTGATGTATGAATCTAGACCATGCACAAACTTCTTCAATCGCATGCCTGCATAGACGATGGCCCTTTACCAACATGCACAATGGGATGTGCAGTATCATCACTTGTTTCTACATAACCTGGTTTTTCCATTTTCTACACATCTCTAAACCACTCAGTATGACTGGTCATGTGGTTAGAGGCGCCAGAATCCACATACCAAGAAGGGGAAAGAGATGATGGTGCTCTTACCCGTGTAGTACCGGTTCCTTCCTTGCTTATTCTTACCTCTTTCTCGCCTCCTTAGCTCTCACACGAACCAGGCTGCTCTGATACCATAAAGAGAATGTGGGGGAGAGGGACAGTTTCAAACCCTAGCAAGCAAACACACACACGAGAGAGAGCAAGACACAAGAGAGAGATGGATAGCTGAATTTTCTTCTATCTTCTTATCCTCTACTCAACTAGCAATAACATAAAGATAATAGTACACACTATATGGGTTAGCACTCAACTACTACAACATACAAGGTTCGGTCCATAATGTGAACCCGACTAAATGAACTGGTGCTATAACTATGCCAATCTCTAGTAATCCAAAATGGCTGTCACATAGCCTGTCATCCCAGTGGCTGCATATCACCCATAATCTCACCAACCATGCTAGTGGTGTAGATGCAGAAGCTATCACCCAAGCGACGGGTCATCAATGTCCGTTATAGCACTAGTTGAGCTCGATATCTCAACAACTCAAACCTTAACCCGATGATGATGAGACTTTATATGAGTGTGGGGGGACCCATTCCACACCCTCAAAAAGTCTCATTTTACCATTGGATGATGTTCGAGCATGCAATAGGGCCTAGGTGCCATTTTCTAAAGTCTCATGTATATTGAGAGATCTCGTAAAAATGGACTCTTCCCCATCATACCGAAACCTTGTTTGATGTTGATGAGACTTTGTAGAGGTGTGGGGGGGATATCTCTTCCACACCCTTGCAAAGTCTTGTCACCATTGAATGAAGTTTAGATATTTAATAGGGCATGTGTGCCATTTTATAGAGTCTTTTGTTCCTTGAGGGCTTTCATAAAATTGTACTCTTCCCCATACCATCATATTATGATGGTAATGAGACTTTGCACAAGTGTGGAGGGGGATCCCCTCCACACCACTACAAAGTATCATCGCCATTCGGACGACGTTTGGATCCCCTTCGCATCCTTGTAAAGTCTCATTGCCATTTGGACAAGGTGGTTTGGGTGTTTAATAGGGCCCAAGTGCCATTTTCTAGAGTCTCGTGTGCCTTGAGAGCTCTCATAAAATTGGACTCTTTCCCATACCATCATAGGGACCTCATCTGAGGGTATGATACTTTCCATGGGTATGAGGGGCCACCCCTACGAATTCTTGTGAACATCGAATGAGGTCAACATGTCCTGGGTGCCATTTTCTAGAGTCTTATGTGCCTTGAGATCTCTCGTAAATTGGACTCTTCCCTGTGCTATCATACTCATTGCTCATCCGATGGTGAACTTTGCATTGGTGGGGGAGGGACCCCGTCCACTCTAGTAAAAATCTCATCACCATCGGATGAGATTCAAGCATTAAACAATAGGGCTAGGCTCGCCATTTTCTAGAGTCTCATGTGCCTTGAGAGCTCTCCTAAAACTTGACTCTTCCACATGCCATCATACCTAAACCTATCCCGATGAGACTTTTCATGAGAAAAGACACCCTTAAAAAGTGTTCTCACCATTGAAGGAGGTTCATGTGTTCATAGGGCTTCAATGCCATATTCTATAGTGTCATGTGCCTTAAGAGATCTTGTAAAATTGGACTCTTCACTGTGCCATCATACCCGATCCTCATAAAACTAGACACTTCACCATGCCAGCAGACCCAATGGTGATGAGGCTTTTAAGGATGTGGGGGGGATTCCCTTCCCTACACCCTTGTAAAGTCTCGTCTCACCATCGGAGGAGGTCCAAGCGTTCAACATGGCCAGGGCACCATTTTCTACAGTTTATGTGCATTGAGAGCTCTCGCAAACCATGCAATCATACCCAAACCTTGCCTGATAGTGATGAGACTTTGCACGAGTGTGGAGGGGAACCATGCACACACCCTTGCAAAGTCACTACAAGATGAGGAGGTCAACAAGACCTGAGTGCCATTTTTTAGAGTTTGATGTGCCATAAGAGCTCTCGTAAAATTAGGCTCATCAAAGTGGTAACTGGTCCTTCTCCTGGGGCGAGGATAACTCTGTTGAGATAATCCTTATAAGCGTGGTCAAATCTACACTTATATCATGTGCCTTCATAAGGAATGACATTAGGATTTGGCATGATATTCGAAGTGCTAGGGCACTCATAGGATTTGGTGTAGGGTCCTTGTTGTGAGGATACTCCACAATATGGTTTGGACCTTATATCAAAAGTATTGTATTGATAGCATCCTACTTACCATCATATTGTTAAGGTATCTTTCTCTTTGTTGCACCATAACTTCAAATTGAGAGGCATAGTCTATGGCTAGGGCCTGCTTAGTATACACATAGGGATCATATTGTTGTGTGCTCATATGGATCTTACTATTCATAAGATTCATAGCTCTCCTGTTCCTAGGTTTTTGACTTTACAGTACGTAGAGTCACCGAGTAATGTTGAATTGTTGAGGTTATGGCCTAGCCTATTCTGTTGAGTTATTTTTTTGCCAACTCATCCATGATCATTTCCTCCACTAGGACTCTTTTTGGTGTGCTAGTTAGGGACCGTTTGTGGCCGCCACTAAGGTGTTGAGTGATGTGTCCTCTATCTTGGGTTAGGTGGATATCTTCTATGTCAATCTTTTCCATGGCTTCATAATCTTTATTGAACTTCTCTCCTCTCTCTCTACTACACAGACACACCCCTCTCTCTCTAATACACCCCCTCTCTATCTAACACATGCACACACCCCTCTCTCTCTATAATACACCACCCCTCTCTATCTAATACACACACACACACCCCCTCTCTCTCTAATACACCACCCCTCTTTCTGTAATATCTCTCTCTCTCTCTCTCTCTCTCTCTCTCTCTCTCTCTCTCTCTCTCTCTCTCTCTCTCTCTCTCTCTCTCTCTCTCTAACACACATAACAATATGGACACCACACACAAAGCATCGATATTATGGTCGGTTCACTAAGACAAAAATATGGACGTTCGTAAAAGGCTTTCAATGTTTATATTGTATGGATGGGATTGATGATGCTCGTAAAACGTTTACAAGCACAACCTCAGGAGCTATTCTAAATGTGTTTTCTCTATCTTGTCTCTCCAAACCCTTGCTTTTATTGCTTCCACCTTGCTTGCTAGAGTGCCTCCCATCTCACCATAATCTATGGAGGAGGAGGTCTTCCTTGTCAACATAAGACAAGAAGCAGCTTCATGCAAGCAATTTGCAATAACTTTAGGGTGTGTTTTTGGTTTACGATTTATGTTTTTCTTGTTTAATGATTAGTATACCACATGCATACAATAATTTATTACAAGCAAACACACACACAGAAATACTCATGATATGTGATGCTAGGTTTTTTATCCTACTATATCAAAAAATTTGCCTCCCTCACTTTGCTGATGTTTTCTTTCACATATACACACACAATTTATGATTGGGATGGCTTTTGTTCTTGTGTGGGGTAAACCTATTTTTGCAAGTAATTAAACATCTTTGATATTGTCAATCCACTAAACCATATCCTTGGATGATTCATGGATAAAGATACTAATGTAAAGATATGGGTATATCTTGCTACCTTATATATATTTAACAATCTCATTAATTTTACAAGTAGTGAGCCATTGTAAAGTGATAGTTTTTACTTTTGCAATGGTTTCCCAATGTTTAAGAGCTGTCATCTTTGTAGATGTGAGGACATTGCATGCTTTTAGCATTTGGCTTCCCGCCACTAGTCTATTGACATGCTATTCAATTAGCACATGTGTCTTGCCCTTTTCTAATATGGGACATGATCACATGATATTGCCCGTTCAGTCATCCTCTTATGTTCGTAATGTTTCTCTTGCACTCACTATTACCCTTGACTTGAGTTAGTGGAGTAGCGTGTGCACCCTTGACTTGAGTTAGTGAACCTTGGGCTTACCTCAATTAAATCCATTGTCCACACTAAACCTTGCTTGTTGGACATTGATCAAGGTCCACGGAAATGCCACGATGGACCTTGATTGCGATCTATAGAAGTGCCACGATGATAGACCCTTGATCGAGTCCAACAAAGGGCCACGATGGACCTCAATTGAGGTTCAACAAGCACCACGGGACTTGATTGAGGTCCACCATGGCCCTGTTTGGACCTTGATGAAGGTCTAAGCAAGTGTCACAATGGACCTCGATCGAGGTCCATGCATCATAACCTATTATATGCATCATAACCTATTATATGCATAAGCGCATGTATCGACCTCGATCGACTTTTTATAATTATTTCATAAAATTGGTCAATATTCTCATACCCACCACAAGATATGTACCCATTATCTATACCTTGAATGAGGTGCATCAATGGCATCTACACCGTCCATATCTTGATTGAGTACAGATGCATCCATCGATCAATCTATGTAGATTTCATCTACACCATCCATATCTCCATCGAGTATAGAGGTCTCCCCGCACTCTAGATACCACGATCCAGGTTGGCCAAGATTAGATCTACATTGTCCTTAGGCATTTGAGTGGATAGAGAAAAATCCTAACCCTCAATTGAAGTAGTATAAACTCATGTCGTGGTAGATACCTTGATCCAAGTTAGCCAAGATGAGACATGCATCATCTATACTTAAGACATTTGATTGGATAGGAAAAAACCCTAAACCTCAATTAAGGTAGTATAAACTCATGTTACTTTTTGTTTTCATAACTTCACTCTCCGTTGTTTAGTGAGTATCTCTCCTTCTTGTTTAGGTAATTGTTTAATACTAAGTATCCCTAGTTATCCCTTTGTCATTCCCCCTTTTTCATACATGCCCTTTTGGCCACGTCCATCCTCTTACCACGAAGTCACGCCGTCATGGAAATTTTCTCTTCTATTTTAGCATGAGTTGTTGGCTATTTGTGCAAGCACTATAAACACTCCATCTACACTCCACATCATGGTAGACTTACCACACTTGCATTGCTATGTAGCCTTAGTAGTGTCTTGGTTGTAGATGAGTAGATGACAAGGTAGTGTGTCTCTACCGAGGCTTGGATTATCATGGGGTGCTTGATCTTTCTCAATATCCATGGAGTCAAGCATGGGATGGGGACTTGGAAACCAACAGTTACCATGTCATCCATGATGTGTCATGGTGCTCACATTACAATTGGGATCGATAGTGGGCTAATATATGTGCATACAACATGATTTCTAGAGCCGCTAGCACTCCTAGAGGGACACACATTTGTATTGGCCTATGGAGGCCATGGCATGTCTCCAGCCTACTACCTCCAATCTTCCACAAAATATAAGCTTGGGGGAGTTGAAGATAGGAGAGGTCCCTTTGGACTATATATAACATTTTATCTCCCACGATATCTTTGCATGTTGGATTACTTGGCATTCCTTTTTCCATCTTGCAATCCCCACCATGACCCATCCGATATTTTTATCTCCCTCCAATAGGGGAATCCCCATTCTATCTAAGGTGTTCACACCTTGCTATAATGAAAACACACATCTATAGCCACCAATATGTCACTACCTATGGGAGGATGACTAATCAGGATGTCTAACCATTGTTAGATTCCATTACGCCTTGCAAAGCAGTTATATACAAAGTTTGTATTAGGATTACACTAGCTATCAGCCTGGTGGTCGTGCTAGCAAGGGTCACATATAGGACTAAGCTAGGCAACCTCCACTAGCCCTTCATGGAGCTTAGGCAAATCTGACATATGTCCCCCTCTCATATGCTAAGGCACTAGGTTCTCAGGCAGGGGTGGTGGATGTGAAAAAGCATCCAACATGTGGTGCATCTCTTCTCGACATAAGATATTCAGGATTCTTGACACTGAGGTAGTTCTCTATTTTATTGCTTCAAAAATTTCTTCATAATTGTCTTGATGTTTTTAGCTTATTAATGGTTGACCTTTTGTGTGCAGCATCTAGGAGTATACATCCAACTGCAATGTAGATGTATTAAATAAAGATCTATTGAGAGAGACTCTCAACAAAGATGAGAAAGCGACCCATTTGATGAGGTGACAAGGTGATGGACCGTAGTGCACAGATCTAAGGAGCACTATTCTCAACAAATGCAGCTAGTTGTTTGTGGGAGGGGAGTGTGATGGACTCGCTACCTAGCCTTATATTCTCACATAGCCACCATTAATGTCATAGCATGATGACTGACCGTTAGAGATTTTACACAAGGACATGTGTTTAGTTTGTATGGTTGCTCTCAATGAGAAAGGTTTCTATGGACTATATTCCACTTATCCTACATTAGTCTTGGGTTGGTTTATAGACGTGAGAGTTTTTGAGTTTGCAAATATAGCCACATTCAAGTTTTTGGGCATGGATGACCTCTACCATGGCACATGACAGATCAATCCTAGTATATGTGTGCCAGTCTCTCACGCTACATGTGAGGAAGGAGGCTACTAGTACATGCAATTTTGCATTGATGTTCACTTGATTCCACCTATTGGTTTTGAGGAGCCTACCCACATAAAGTGGAGTGAGGAGGATTTATCCTTGAGGAGAGTAGGTGGACAACACTAAGAGTGTGTTGATGGTGCTAGACCTAGTAGCTCATCACCACCACAATGCTATTAAGAGAGACTACAGAGGAGCCCAAATGAGTGGAACATACACGAGAGGAGTGGGAGACATCGTCAACATGATTACACTAAATCGTTACAATGATATCAGTGACTATAGGGTGAGAGAGATGCTATGTGATGGTGAGGATTGGTAGGCTACCTCCCACACCCTAGGTGGAGTAGCATGGGGCATTGGTAGCATTGCCTCTAAGTTAGAGAGGAGTGAGGTTTACAGATGAGGAGGTGTTGTGTCATCATCATCAAAGGGATCATATGATAGTGACTAAAGTTGGCTTAACACTTATGTTTTGTACTTAGTTGATCATGTTATCTCTAGATGTATCTCATTTCATCTTCTAGTGTGACTAAACCCAAAATATTTGAGTTAGCACTTAATATGCTTTGTACTTCGTTGATCATGATATATTAAGATGTAGATGTATCCTTGTACTTATGCATATGCGGTGGTGTTCGCATTATATTTTAGCTCCTCCAATGTTGTTCTCTCTCTCTCTCTCTCTCTCTCTCTCTCTCTCTCTCTCTCTCTCTCTCTCTCTCTCTCTCATGGCCTTAAAACTTTACAGGGGTGAGCAACTATTCACCTCCATGCCCTTGCAAAGTCTTGTGGTGGTGCCATGGTTAGTTGTTTGGGATTGAGCATTCGCATATATCCAAGTCGTTAGACCTTGGGACACCCTTGCAAAGCCTCATCATAATTGGATAACATGGCCACCATTTTCTAGAGTCTCATGTGCCTTGAGAGCTCTCATAAAAACTCTTCCCCATTCCATAATTATTAGAACCTCTTCAATATGACAACAAGACTTTGCATGTGTGTGGGTGGGGACCCCCTCCACACCCTTGTAAAGTCTTGTCACCACTGTATAAGGTTCGACCATTCAACAGGTCTCGGCATTTTCTACTCATATACCTTGAGAGCTCTCATAAAATTAGTAAACTCTTCTACACTCTCATAAAATTCTACAAAGTATCATCGCCATTAGGGTGGGGTTTGGATTCCCTTCGCACCCCTGTAATGTCTCATCTCACCATTCGAATGAGGTAGTTATTGTAACATGTTTAACAAGACCCAAGTGCCATTTTCTCGAGTCTCTTGTGCCTTGAGAGATCTCATAAAATCAAACTCTTCCCCATACCATCATACGAACCTCACTCAAGCATGCGACTATGGACGGGTATGAGGGGTCACCCCTCCACAACCCTATAAAGTCTCGTTTCCATCAAATGAGGTTTGGGTGTTCAACGCGTCTCAGGTGTGCCATTTTTTAGTCTTATGTGCCTTGAGAGCTCTCGTAACATGACTCTTCCCTATGCCAGCATACCCAAAACTCATCTAATGGTGATGAGACTTTGCATCGGGTGGGGAGGGACCCCCTCCACTCTTGTAAAAATTCTCATCCCCATTAGATGAGGTTTGAGCATCAAACAACAAGGCCCAAGCTTGCCATTTTCTAGAGTCTCATGATGTGCCATGAGAGCTCTTGTAAAATTTGATTCTTCCCCATGCTATCATACCTGGACCTCACCCGATAGTGATGAGACTTTGAGTGAGGGAAGACACCCTTACAAAGTCTTTAAACGAGGTTCTGTGTTTATAGGGCTCCGATGCCATATTCTAGAGCATCATGTGCCTTGAAAGCTCTTGTAAAATTAGACTCTTTGCTATGCCATCATACCCAATCCTTGTAAAATTGGACACTTCACCATGCCAGCATACCCAATGGTGATGAGACTTTTCATGGGTGCGGGGGGAGACCCTTTGCCACACCCTTGGAAAGTCTCATCACAATCAAAGGAGTTTCATGCATTGAGCACAGCCAAGGCACCATTTTCTAGAGTCTGATGTGCCTTGAGAGCTCTCATAAATTGGACTCTTTCCCGTGCCATCATACCCAAACCTTGCTTGATAGTGATGAGACTTTGCATGGGTGCAGAGGGGAACCCTGCACACACCCTTGCAAAGTCTTGACAACATGAGGTCAACAAGGCTTAGGTGTCATTTCTAGAGTTTCATGTGCCATAAGAGCTCTCGTAAAATTAGACTCATCAAAGTTGTAACTAGTCCTTCTCCTATTGGGGAAATGATAACTCTGTTGGGATAATCCTTATAAGCATGGTCAAATCTACACTTATAGCATGTACCTCCATTAGGAATGACATTGGGATTTGGCATGATATTCTAAGTGCTAGGGTGCACGATTTGGTGTAGGGTCCTTGTGTGAGGACACTCCACAATATGGTGTGGAATCTTATATCAAAAGTATTGTATTGATAGCCTCCTACATAACATATATGGTTGAGGTCTCTCACTCTTTGTTGCACCATAACTTCAAATAGAGAGGCATTGTCTATGGCTAGAGCCTGCTCAGTATACCCATAGGGATCATATTGCCATGTGCTTGTAATGGCTCTTACTATTCATAAGATTCATAGCTATCTTGTTACTAGGTTTTTCTCTTTGTAGGTAGAGTCACCGAGTAATGTTGAGCTATTGCAATTCTTAGAGGAACAAGTTAAGGTGGTAATACCGTAGGTGGTGGGATATGGCAACAATGGTAGTCTATACATACCTCTTGGTAAAGGGTTTTGGTTAGGCAGACATTGGAGCTTGTGTGGGTTGAGGAGTCATTAGTGGGGCTAGCAAGGCTAATGACTACCTTGACGTGCGGGGAGTATCTGTCATGGTGCCAGAGTCCCCACCCTGTTGGCGTCGTTGAGTTGTGTCATGGTTCCCTTGGCACTAGTAGTGAGCACAATATTGTTTCTTCCTAGGTATTAGCAATAGGCACTCCATACTTGCATGCTCTTGGTGATAGATAACATAACAAACCATATTTTAAAGGTTTTTAGTGTTGATTTTTTTTGGATGAGACCGATGACTCTCGTAAAAGTTACAATAAAAACCCAAGAGCTATTTTGAATGTGTGTTGGGGTTCATTAACACAAACACAAATACAACAAGCAGACACAATTTCTCCACAAGAAACATGTTGATTAGGCAAAAATAGAAATTCAGACACAGCAGAAACTTAATATGCAGACAGAAATCCGACAGAGCAAGGTCACACAAGAGATATAAACACCCTGAAATCTGCTTCATTCTCCATCACATTACATTACTTCCCTTCTTTTCCACATTGCCCCAAAACTACTCTTTCCCCCAAAACATTACTCGTGAATAATAGTTACGTATCTTAACTTCCAAGATCCCAAGACATTCATCAGACATTCCTACCACCTTATAATTCCGACTTAGCACATATCCGACTTACTACAATTATGAGAGAATAAATATCCGACTAAGCAACATTCAACCTAAGAGAACTATGCCTTCAACAATGTGTTTTCTCTCTCTTGTCTCTTAAAACCCTTTCTTTCCTTGCATCCACCTTGCTTCCTAGTGTCTCATATTTCACCATAATCTATGGAGGAGGAGGTCTTCCTTGTCATCAACACAAGGCAAGAAGAAGCTTCATGCAAGTAATTTTCAATAATTCTAGCCTATATTTTTGGTTTAGGGTCTATGTTTTTCTTGTTTGATAATTTGTATACCACACACACAAACAATAATTTATTCCAAGCATAGACATGTGCACACGCACACACACCCACGCACACATAAATACTCACGATATGTGTCATGCTAGGTTTTTTATCCTACTATATCAAAAGAATGATAACTCCTTTTCTTTCACATATAAGCATACTTTATGATTGGGGTGGCTTTGGTTCTTGTGTGGGGTAAACCTATTTTCCTAAGTAATTAAACTTCTTTGGCATCATTAATCCACTAGTCTCTATCCTTGAATGATTCATGGTTAAAGATACTAATGCAAAGATATGGGTATATCTTAACTGTCTTGTTAATTTTACAAGTAGCGAGCCATTGTGATAAAAAAGTTTCCCAATGAGCTGCCATATTTAAAGGGGTGAGGACATTGCGTGCTTTTATCATTTGGCTTCCTACTAGTATGTTGCCATGTTGTTTAATTTGCACATGTCTTTCCCTTTTCATGCCAACAAATGATGGGCCTTACACATAGTTCCGCGTAGCTAGGCCGTTTGCCTCTAATCATGGCTATCATACCCTTGTGACTCATCTTCTCCTGGCCCTACTGATTTCTTATATGCAAGCTTTACTTATGCTACTTACTAATACGCTTTAGTCTATGTGCTTTGCTTTAACATGCCTAATGTAGATACTATCATTTGATGATGCCATTTGTTATGTAGTGACACAATTTGCCAATGCCATTTGTTATGTAGTGACACAAATTTTTTGTTAAATGTGTGGTTATATACTGTTATTGTTTGTTCGTTTATATTTAGTATGTAGTTTGTATGTAGTGTTTGTATGTAGTTTGTATTTAGTATGTAGTTTTTTCATTTGTATTTAGTATGTAGTTTGTATGTAGAAATTACTATTCGTATGCAGTTTGTATTTAGCATGTATTTTGTATGTGGTTTGTATTTTGTATTTTGTATTTTGTATGTAGAATGTATTTTGTATGTGGTTTGTATTTTGTATTTTGTATTTTGTATGTAGAATGTATTTTGTATTTAGTATGTAGAATGTATTTTGTATGTGGTTTGTATTTTGTATTTTGTATTTTGTATGTAGAATGTATTTTGTATTTAGTATTTAGTATGTAGTTTGTATTTAGTATTTAGTGTGTAATTTGTATATAGTGTTCACTTTTGGGAGTTTCTGTTACATTAGTTGACACAAAAACCATGAATTTTCTTTGAAATGTTGCCTTTGCAATGGGGTTACACTTTATCCCTTTAATTAGGTTTATGTATACTTGTTGCTCTCAAAAGTATAGGGTGAGATGCAAATATATTTATTTTGCCTAGTATATTAGTTTTGTACCAGCAAGGTATATTAACCTTTCTTCACTATCTTATTGTTTTCTAGAAAACCTACTTAGCCATGCTTTATAATTATTACATTGGCTTCTACTTGGATTCTCTTACCATGTGTATCTTTGCATGGTTGGGTACTCTTTTAAACCAAATAAGATAAATGGCTCATTTGACCTGGTCAATGAGGATATAAAGGCCCATCTTACACTAAAGTTACATATATGTATACATAAGGGTGCCTTTACAAAGCCTTTCCTTAGACGTAAGCATTGTATAAGAGTTATTTAACCTAGCACTAGTACTTTGTATGATGTTTTAATAATGTGTTTATACTCTTATATCTTTTGATGTCCAAGTATGTGGCTATTTTAGCCATCGTGGGGTCATGCAAGCTATAAAGATGTGATATGGGCGACAAGGGGGGTAGGGTGTTGACAAAGGGGAGAGGAGAGAAAGAAACCACTTGTGCCACTTTTGAAAAATGTTTGCTAAAAAGATGACTCACCAAAGAAATGTATTTGGAAAACGACCATTTGTAAATTTCATAATCACTTGAGAGAAAGCACTCTAACTCTCCCACTCATGGGTAATCTTCTCTTACTTTTTATCTCAAAAACATGACATAAGATACAAGGCTTGGACACATTGATATATTATCATGTAAAATTTTGGGATGAAGCTCTCCAACTATATCCCACATTCTTGTGTGTCCCATCCCCCTCCTACCTTTTTGTGTTCAACTCCCATCTTCCCCATACCATAGATATGCATGGTTGAGACATAGAAAAGATATGGATGAATGATTCAAGATACATGATGGATGACTAAAAATCATGGTTGAGACATATAAAAGATGTAGGAATTATTCAAGATACATGATGGATGACTAAAAATCATAGTTGAGACATATACAAGATATGGAAATGATTCAAGATAATGCATGCCTATGCTCTTTCATACTCCTATGAATTATTAGTGTTTGCTTCTTGTACAAATTACTTATATATTAAATTAGATTACATAATGAAACGTGACACATGACAATTTACATTACATGGTGGAATTTACACCATTCATCCTTGAAGTCCATTTTATATGGATAGTTTCTCTAAAGTCTTTTAGTACATACCTATTAAGAACTTGGTTTTCATGAAAGGCACCTTTTCTTGTCACACAATTCAATTGGCATGTACAAGAATTAGACTTTACTTCTTGCATAACTCAATTGGCACATGACCAAGGATTAGAAATTCCTTGTCACGTAATTCAATCAAAATGTTCAAGCATTAGATTTTTCTTGGTTTCAGCAAAACATATTAAATAAGAAAGGTGGTAATGTTAACCACATATATGTGTACATTTAAATTTGAACAACTCTAGTTAGGATTTGTAGAATAATAGAAGCAAGTGAGGGACTTTTCTTAAATGCTTTCTTGTATTTAGATCTATAACATCTAAGTTCAATGAGAAATTTTAATTTGAAACTCGATTAGGGTTATTCAAGAGTCATATTAGAAAAGTAGAGATATAGATATTTATAATGGAGTGTAGCTAAGCTTTCAAACACAAAATAAATTTCTATATATAAGTTTTATAGACCATAGTGTGTTGTGACATTTATAAACCAAACCTAGAAAACCATAATGACAAAGGTTAATTCAGAATAACTAGATTGATTAATAATTCTATCTTTGTACTTATCTCCCACATTAAGAAAAAATTAAACAAGGAAGCAAAATGAATGAATGAATGAATGAGTATAGGTATATAATTTTGTCACTAATTCTTGCAGTTACTAAAGAACTTTTTAGGAAAGAGACCATGCAATTGGAAGACAAATTAAGATTCAACATGGTACTTGTGTTACTTTTCACATATGTCGTGTCCTCCATCTCACCTTGACCATTCTTGGTTGGTGACAAGTCATAAAAAATTATGTAGAGCATATACACATCTCACCTTGACCATTCATTGTTGGTGACTTGTCATTAGAAAAATACAGAAAGATCCCTATAAAAGATTGTGACAAGACATCTCAAATAAACCCAAGCGAGGTCCCAAAAATAGTGTCCTAATGCAAGGGCTTCCTTTTGAAATTTCAAGTCCAATGTATAGAGAGAGCTATAGTTTGTTGACAAGACATTTTCTTTTCTTAAGAATAAGGGTAGGTGGGGTTATTATTGGATAGAACATAGAACAAACCGAACTCAATAGTTGTGGGGTGACTTAATCTCTACTGAATCCTTGATGTATTTCCACGTTTTGTGATAAGACATTTTCTATTCTTAAAACTAAGGTTAGGTGGGGTTATTCTTGGATAGAACATAGAAAAAAATCGAACTCAACGATTATGGTGACTCAATCTCTATTGAATACTTGATGCATATCCATGGCTGGTGGAATTAACTAACTACTTAGAAGAGTATGATGGTTACAAATAAGGTTCCAAAGCTATAAAATCTTTATACATATAGAGAGAGAGAGAGAGATTGTTTACACACATCAACCCATGAGTAGGAGGCCCTCCTTCTACCCCCATTGCAATGACACACCCACTTAGCATAAGAAGTGCAACTCAAACCTAGCATGGTAGTTGAATGACTTCAAGAATGAAACCAACTCGGTTATGCCATGGTGCTTAAAGCTTATAAGTCTTTTCATTAGGGCTCATAAGTATCTTGCTATCAAAACCAAAAATGCGTTAGAGCTTCAAAACAACTTGCATGCTAGATTTATAAGTTCAATCTAAGTCCACTGGATAGAATTTATTACTCTCACCTTACCCTCCTAGATTCTTGCTTAATCTCCTTACATAATTAGGTTTTATAGCCCCTATTCATTTTTGATATAGAACCATTCAAGAAAAGGGCTTGATGGGAAACGTTGATTTGATAAAGCGCCATTCACACCACTTAGAAAAGGATGGTTTCAAATGATTTCACACAAGGGATGCTTAAAACATGTAACTCATGTGAACTTATGGTTTAATAAAGGGGATGAAAAGTGTGAAGAGAGGACATAATAGTTGAAAATAAGCTATGGGGTTCCTAATAGGCATGCCCTTCTTTTGAAAGATATTTATTTAGATAATATTTAAAAATAATAAAAAAACTAAATTGCTGATTTATTGTTATTATTTAATGTGAAGAAATAATTATTGAAATGGAAGTTTATCTCAATATAATCACTTAAATAATCTAGTGATATATTTTCAACAATTTTTTAATTAGGTAATATAGACTATCAATGAAAACCTAATTCGATACTATTATGTAGATTTTTAGTGTGAATGAAATACGAGAAAGAATATATTAAAGAAGGCTTCGTCTAACCTTTGGAGAGAGAGAGAGAGAGAGAGAGAGAGAGAGAGAGAGAGGATAAACTCTATTAAGGACTATGGAGGTTTGCTTGGTGATTGTAATGATTGTAACTTATGATTTGTTGTTAAAATTAGTCACATATTTGCATGTGTTATAGTTTGCACTAAGTGAAGTGAATATTGGAAGCCCAAAGTCGATGGGCCAAGGTTTTTTTTAATCGTGATTAAGTCTAGTTTATTTTCCTATTCCCAATATATTTTTTTATTTAAAAGATTGAATGTGTTAATCGGGACTATTAAGCTTACCTTAGAAAGGGCTATGTGTACACACATGTGTGTATGCATGCACACATTTACGTACACAACACATGAGATATGCATACACATATGTACAAGCATGTACACACGTGTGGCATGCAAAGCACATGCACGACACATGTATATATACATCCATAGAATGCACCGATATGCATGTGCACTCATGCCTGCTGTGCTAGAAAACAACCCTGGTTTAGTGTTTTGTAGTTGAAAGAGCTTGCCATTGAGTATGTTAGTCTTGACCTGATAACATGGCTATGTTCAAGCTATGCCGAATTCAGTCAATGCCATCGCCATCTCTAACTGTTCACCAAACAAACACTTTAATTGAACCATGAACCCGACTCTCACAATGAACCATGAACCTCACAATGTACCATGAACCCAACTCTCACAATGTACAGAACCATGAACCCAACTCTCACAATGAACCATGAACCTCACAATGTACCATGTACAATGAACCCAACTCGTGACAATGTTTGTGCTTAAGGTAGAAACAAAAAAAGTGCCTCCAACTGAAAGGTTTGAGAATTTTGAGAGGGTTTAGGTATTGAAAAAATTCTTCAAAATTACTAAATTTTCCAAAATATATTATCTTGGAAGATTTGCTACCATATTTCACATATAATAATATATTATATGTAATGAAAACGAAAAAAAAAAACATTTTGGTGCCATACTTTGACTTAGAAGTACGAAAAAAAGGCTGCAAAAAGGAAGGTGGAGCACACACACGAGTCCCGTTTCCTACACTCACCCGCGACCTTTAAGAAAGCCCTTCTACAACAGCACAAGACACGCCATAGCCATCGATCACAGCAAGAAACCCTATCAGAAATTCCCTTGTTTTTGCTCTGTATGAGGAGCCATGGAGCCGTGCTGGTGGGTGCACACCACTCCTCCTCCAGGTTCTGCACTCTCTAACTTTCTCCTTTTTCTCTTTGTTTCTCTCTCTCAGCACACAAGTGGGTTTAGGGTTTTGCCTTCTTCTTCATCGAAGCTCACACTCAAACATTAAGAGCAGCACCATGTCTGCCCAGCTCCCCCGGAAGCCAGGATATGGCCAAGAACACCGGATCCTTCTCCTCACTACTGCAACTGCTGCAGAAGCAAGGCTCCATAGCCATAGCCATAGCTGGCTCCTCCCCAAGGTGCTCCTCCGCTCTCTCTTCTCCTTGGTTCTTGCTTTATCTCTGGTCTTCTATCTGGCATACCATCATCAGAATGGGAATTATGCCATAACCCAACACCAAAATGGAGAACACCTCATTATTCAGCTGCCAAAAAGGGATAATCTCATGAATCAGCATCATCACTATGAAGATTATTCTATTAAACGTCAGGAACATGGAGATTATGCCATTGATTGGCATCAATCTGGGGAGAATGCACAGGAGGACAAGGAACATATCATCAATCGACATCAAAAGCTGGATCATTTCATCAATCTTCATCAAAATGGGGGTCATTTTATAAAACCACGCCAAAATGGGGATCATTTCAGTAACCTTCATGACCATTTCATCAATCAGCATCGAAATATAGATGCAACTTATGACCATATTTTAGCTCCACAAAAGGTTAAGACAGTGAATTCACGAACAGATTCTTCTGCTCACAATTGGGCAATCTCAAGCAGCCACAGTAAAGCCACCAGGAGGAAACTACAGATGGCTAGGGGAGCTAAGGTGAATATTTTTTTGAAAATCTTCCAGGACTTGCTTGATGAAGGCTTGCTCAAGATCCACCACAAGGTTCTTTGCCTGGGAACTAGAGCAGGTGAAGAGGTGATTGCTTTGAAGAAGAGGGGACTTGCAGATGTGGTCGGGTTGGATTTGTCGTCCCCCAGATCAATTCCAGAACCTAAAGGAAGAAGCATGTTCAAATGGCATTTTGCAGATGAGAGTTTTGATTTCTCTTACACAAATGTGTTCGATGACACCCCTTACCCTGCTCTATTTGTTGCAGAGATAGAGCGCACTCTGAAAGGAGGAGGTTTTGCTGCCATGCATGTTTCCCTGAATGTATGGCGTACTAGGTTCATGTCAAGTGAGCCCGGTCATGGCATAAAGCCGGTCACTTTACTTTTTCAACACTCTGACATTGTGTATGTATCCATGGCATATGCTCCTGGCTTGGATACTATCATTGTCTTCAAGAAAAATACCCTTGCCAAGGCGAGGAAAAAGTCTAGCAGGCCTTCATACCTCAAGAAGTAGTGAATCGGCTTGAGCCTTTCTTGACAAAGGAGTGCAGGAACTGCATGGAGGAGCATTTGGAGAGCATAAGATATATACCTGGTTTAGGGGGACTTAGATAAGCATGATCACCATGTCTATGTTGATATGGGGTCACATAACTTGGTCATAGCTGGTTTGAGAAACACTATCCCAAGAATGGCCGTGATATATTTGCCATTGTCGCAGGTGATTCATCGCAAACAATTGCAGGCATTCTCACCTCACAAAAAGCAGCTTGGATTAGAATTGAGATGTAATTGAGAAGGCTCTGCCTGGTTGCAGTCAGATTACCATGACAGAGCCGGTGTAGGAAGCAAAGCTGGTGACATAGGGGTCCTAGTAATCCAAGGCTTATATTTTGCAGCCTGGCTGAAAAGGACCATGGCGGCAGATGATTTCTTCTTGTTGTTAAGATGGATGTAAAAAGTTGGAACTCATATCCAGAATGTCTGAGATGGGAACTATCCAACTAATTGATGAGTTCTCACATTGATGAAGTGGGGGCAGCCTATGAGGGGCCTTATGCATATTGTTTGACAATCTCAGTGGCAATTCAGCAGCTGTTCATCAGTGGTGGTAAAGCCATAGCACTACAGCTGCAAGTAGGATGACCTGCCTTGGAGACAAAGAATGGCTAGCATCTATGGTTTGTAAGCAGGTTTAGGCTGTGCAAATTGGATGATTTAAGCATGGATTGTTTTCTTTTGTTATGCTTTGGTTTAGATATGATGGTGGAAGATATCACGACAGAACATATATTAAATTGGGTTTTGTAGGTTCTGGTTATATGCGTACATACATGAATTTCACACAGGCGTAGTTGTGTGTATTAGTTAGATTGCTTAGCACAACCATCTACTTAAAACAACTTACAACCATATTTTGTAAACCTTAATATTTTGATGTTACAACTTACAACCATATTTTGTAACCTTACATCATCACCTCAACATCTTAAACAAACCTATGTAGAAAGCAGAAGCTGCAAAATTTTAGCTTAGTGAAAAAAAAAAGCTTACCTTCAAACTTCTCATTAGCCTAGCTTTGCAACACAGGGATTTGGAATTTGAAAGAGATTTATGTCTGCAGTGTATGAGTTTCTTTTATTTTGATGTGCTATGTGTGTGTATGTTAGAGAGAGAGAGAGAGAGAGAGAGGGGTTTGACAAAAAGATGGAAAAAGTTGGTCTTGTCTAAAGAGATATTTGTCTTCATTTCTTCTATTCTTGGTAGCTAAGCATTGTAGATCCTTTCTTTTGCTAGTTTCTCTAGGAGCAAAGTTCCAACATGTTTTAGAGAGAGAGAGAGAGAGAGAGAGAGAGATTGTAGCTTCTATCGGCGTCGCTTAAACGTGGTTTATAAGAGACTTTAACGAACTAGGAATATCAAAAGAAAATATTGCTACTCTTAGTAGGCATCATCTCTATTTTTGTTGCTTGCCGGCTTTTGTGAGGAGGAAAAACAACATCTCCACTTGCACCAGATTATCGTGGGACCATTGCCTTGGATTTTGCATGCCTTGGATTTCCTTTGGATCTAGGCGGTTGCATAGATAGCCTCATCACATCGATGGGAGTCCTTCATCCTTTCCATTTGACGCTGGGAGTCATATGATTCATGTATGGTTCTTTCACTATATCGGCATTCAACCATGGATGTGATTTTTGGCTTTTGTACATAGCCACTTGTATATGTATTTTCTTTGTGCACGACCATCCTTTAATTTCAAAGATGAAATCGTTATAGGAGGAGATGGTTTGTAATAAAGCAACAACTTTAGATTAGGTTTAGGACCTTGGTCATGGACTCAAGTATAAAAGAGGGCTCTGGACTACTATTGTACCTTTTGATACCTTTTTACACCTTTTGATATCTTTTAACATTAGTCATTATGAATCTTGGAGCCTCATGGCTTTCAACCTTGGCTTATGGAAGGTTGTTTCCTTCCTTTGGTGAAAGGCTAAATCACTTAGGCATTATGCATGATTTCTCTAATTGCATGTTAATCTACATGATGATTGTCCCAAATCTTAGCTTATGATCACTCCATTTCAATAACCTCAAGCAAACACACCACACAATCCACTTGCATGCACAATGAGAGAAAGTAAGCAATGGATTGAGCAGACAACCCTATCTTGTGGAGAAGCTAGGATCCTCTACCTAGCTAACCACTTGTGTCACCCCAATGGTGCTTTTGCAAATGGGTAGGGAGAAAACATGGAAAAGCTATGGAAGATATTTCTCCATAACCCTATCTTGTGGAGAAGCTAGGGTTCTCTACCTAGCTCACCACTAGTGTCACTCCAGTGGTGCTTTTGCAAATAGGTAGGGAGCAAACATGACAAATCTATGGAAGAGATTTCTCTCTACTACAATGTCTCTCTCTACTACAATGTTTTCTTGCAAGACGATGAAGGAGAATAAGATGCTAACTAGTGTGTGTGTGTGTGTGTGTGTGTGTGTGTGTGTGTGTGAGAGAGAGAGAGAGAGAGAGAGAGAGCATACACACTAGCATAGGGTCCTCTACCTAGCTCACCCCAACGATGTCACTCCAATGGTGCTTTTGCAAATGGGTAGGGATAAAATAGGAGAAAACTATGGAAGAGCTTTCTCTCTACTACAATGTCCATGGTTCTTTGCACAAGAGGATGAAGGAGAAGACGATGCTAACGTGAGTGAGAGAGAGGGAGAGAGGGAGAGAGGGAGAGCATGCATACTAGCATAACCTCAAGCAAACACACCACACAGTCCACTTGTAGAGAAAGAAGACTCAATTGTGATAATGGGGTTGTATCCTTTTCTTATAAGTCAAAATGTGTTATATACATGCCTAATAATTAAAATGGCTGACCGCCTATGGAATGTTCAAGGGACCCAAAAAGCTCATGAAGTGTGTGTATATATATATATATATATATATGTATGTATATATATATATATATACATACATACATACAAAACTAGAGTTAGTTAGCATTACACATGTAAGCTCAGCATAACCCCAAAATCATATAACATAAAGTGCTCTGTGTAAAGCGTTCCCCTCTCTAATTGTCTTTGTCCAAAGCCCTTGTACCTTTGTTGTTATAGGATTTTTATAGGCCTTTTTTTTCCAGTAATTCTTTCTTTTGATTTGATGAACCTTTATAATTCTTTAAAAATAATTTGAGTAAACTTCTTGCTTCAAAAATCTTCAAATAAGTTTTTTCCTTCATTTTTTTTTGTCCAAGGATTCTTCTCCTTAAGCGTCCCCCCCTGATAACACTGTCTTTGTCCAAAGCCCTTGTACCTTTATTGCAAGACTTTTGCAAGCCTTTATTTTTTCAGAAATTCTTTCTTTTGAAGCTTTATAATTCTTTAAAAATAATTTGAGTAACCTTATTGCTTCAAAAAGCTTCAAATAAATTTTTTATCAAGTATCCTTTAAGAACCATCCTATTGAAGATGCTAAATGGATAGCAATGAGAGGAAACAAAAACCCTAAAAGAGAGCACACAAGGTGAGAGGCTGAAAATCTTCTTCTTCTTCACACAACACACCATATACAAAGATAAGAGTACACCCATATGAAAAGATACTCAACCAAATACATACTAGGATTCTCTATAGTGTGAACCCAACTAAATGAGCTGACGCTATAACTATGCCAGTCTCTAGAATGGTTGTCACACAGCCTGTCATCCCACTGGCTGCATATCACCCAGCCGCATATCACCCATGATCTTACCAACCATGCCAGTGGTGTAAGTGTGGGACCTATCCCCCAGGTGGGTAAGAGGCTGAAAATCTTCTTCTTCTTCACACAACAATCAACACACCATATACAAAGATAAGAGTACACCCATATGAAAAGGTACTCAACCAAATACATACTAGGGTTCTCTATAGTATGAACCCAACTAAATGAGCTGACGCTATAACTATGCCAATCTCTAGAATGACTGTCACACAGCCTTTTATCCCACTGGCCACATATCACCCATTATCTCATACCAACCATGCCAGTGGTGTAAGTGTGGGGCCTATCTCTCAGGCGGATCATCAATGTCCACCGCCTCACTATATGAGCTCGATATCTCAACACTCCCCCTCGAGCTCAACTCCATCTCATGTACACTAAGCGAAGCCCTAAATTTGTGGAGCTTCTCTGTACCCAATGCTTTGGTGAAAATGTCAGCAACCTGATCCTGAATGTTGACATAAACAAGGTCAACATCTCCTGCCAAAACCTTCTCTCTAACAAAATGATAGTGGACCTCTATATGCTTCGTGCGAGCATGAAAAACTGGGTTCCTGGCCAACTGTATACTGCTAATGTTATCACAAAAAATGACAACTTGTCTATCCCCACTGATAGACCCAAATCTGCAAGTAACTTTCTCAACCAATCCACCTCACATGCTGCCATAGCAGCACCTCTTTACATTCGGCCTCTGTACTAGATAGAGCAACCGTAGGCTGCTTCTTGCTGCTCTAAGTCACAGTAGCACTCCCCAAAGAAAATATGAAGCCACTAGTAGATCTTCTATCTGAGATACTACTAGCCCAATCAGCATCTGTGTACCCCATGTACACATATCTCTATCCCAGTTTCATAAAATAGTTCACAATGCAAAGTAGACCTCACATACCTCAGTATGTGTCTCAATGCATCCAAATGCAACTTCCAAGAAACCTGCATAAACTGACTCACCAATCCAACAGCATAGCTCAAATCTGGCCTAGTGATCATGTAGATCAAGCTTCCTACTATGCGCCTATACATAGTACGATCCTTCAAAATCTCTCTTGAATCTGCACTCAACTTGCCATTCTGATCCAATGGCATTGAGATAGGCTTACAGCCTATCATACCATACTTGGACAACATGTCTAAGCCATACTGTCTCTGCAGTAATCCAATACCATGTGGTGACCTAATCACCTCAATGCCCAAGAAATATCTGAGCTCCCCCAGATCCTTCATCTCAAACTTCTGTCTAAGCAAGATCTCTTCATCATGGTCCCCCGTAATGATCAGGTCATCTACATAGATGACAACAAGCACAACCCCTCTATCACTGTGTCTCACATACAGCGAGAAATCTGCATTGGCTACATGAAAGCCAATAGTGACAAGATATTCAGAAATCTTGTCAGACCATGCTCTTGGTGCTTGTTTTAAGCCATACAAGGCTTTCTTCAACCTGCAAACATGCTCAGGGGTGACTCACATGCTCATAACCAGGTGGCTACAACATATACACCTCTTCCTGCAAATCCCCATGCAAGAATGCATTCTTTACATCCATCTAATGTAAAGACCATTGCTTTGATGCAGCCACTACTATCACAACTCTCACTGTTGCCATCTTGGCAACTGGGCTGAAAGTTTTCTCATAATCAATGCCATATGTTTGCGCATATCCTTTGGCTACCAATCTAGCCTTGTACTTGCTTATGCTTCCATCACTGTTATGTTTTACTTTGTACACCCACTTGCATCCAATGGCTTTCTTGCCTTCAGGCAATTGCACTAAATCCCAAGTCTCATTTCCATATAGTGCATTCATCTCCTCATCCATAGCTTTCTCCCAACACATTTCCAACAGCCTCATCGATGCATGTGGACTCTACAACCTGTACAACTTTTGCCATGTATGCATAGTGATGTGCCACACATAACCATCGTAGGTAAACCTTTGCACAGGATTCTTACTCTCCCAGATCTTCGCAGCTTTGCATTCATGGCTTCCATAGCCTTCTTTACACCAGGTGTTCTCATAGCTGGTATCCTAAGCTCCTCATCAAGGCTCATCTCTGAGAGCCACTAGACTCTCCATCAACATGAGAATGCCCTGCAGAAATGTCAGGTATACTAAGGGGCTCAACCACTTTCTCTTTGCCTTTATGTGATGTACTAATCACATTTGCAGGACTGGTATTATGGCGCAGCCTGCCACTCCATGGTCTATCAACTAAACCACTAGATGAGGACTCTCCTGGTCCACTCAAAGACTGTGATTGCTGACTAACATTCTGTGCAACTACATTTCCACTCACATCAGCCCCAACAGCTTCTTTTTCAACAGCATACCAGCTGCTCATCTCATCAAAAACAACATCCCTGCTTACCCTCAACTAACATGTAGCAGGGTTATAACACCTGTATCCCTTTTGCTCAAGGGAATATCCAATAAACACACATTTTTCAGCTTTTAGATTCAACTTAGTTCTCAGCTCATCTGGCACATGCACATATGCAATGCATCCAAAGACTTTCAGATGAGACAAATCAGGTTTTCTGCCTGTAAACCTCTCCTCTGGAGTTACATCATGTATGGCTACAGTTGGGAGTCCTATTCATGATGTAAACTGCTATAGAAACAGCCTCAGCCCAATAGCTATGCGATGGCTACAGTTGGGAGTCCTATTCATGATGTAAATTGCTATAGAAACAGCCTCAGCCCAATAGCTATGCGATGGCATATTCTTCTCTCCCATCAATGCTCGCGCAATATCAACAATGTGCCTATTTTTTTGCTCAGCAACTCCATTTTACTGCGGAGTGTATCTGCATGTAAACTGTCTCTGAATACCATTCTTCTTCAAAAATTCAGAGAACTCATTGGAGAAGTAATCTCCCCCTCCATCTAACCTTAGGCACTTTACATATTTCTCTGTTTACTTTTCAACTATAACTCTGAAATTCTGAAAATGAGTGAGCACCTCACCCTTCTCCTTCATGAAGTATACCCACACTTTCCTTGTGTGGTCATCAATAAATGTCACATAATATCTGCAGCCTCCCATAGACATGGTCTTCGTAGGACTCCATACATCTAAATTCACAACATCTAATGCATTTCTGCTCACATTTTTGTCACGTGAAAATACATGCTTTGTTTGCTTTCCAAATTGGCATGCTTCACATATTTTCTACATACCTTCAACTTTAAACTTTGGCAGCCCTATCACAATTCCTTTAGTCTGCATAGACTTCATTCTCTGCACATTCACATGTCCAATTCTCTTATGCCAAATGTTTGTGTCTGCAAAAATTCCTGAACCATTTACAAACATCGCAGCACTCACTTCAGGCATGTTTACATTCAATGTAAATATTCTGTCCTCTGTTGCCTTTTGCAACCAACCTGCACTTGTCTTTAAAGTCTTCAACATAATAACCATCAGGGTTAAACCGAACCTGCAAACCCTGCTCAATCATCTGGCCAACTGAAACCAGATTCTTTGTTATGTTTGGAACATGAAGTACATCTGCAAGGTACTTCACTTTGCCATCCTACTGCATAGACAATGACACATCTCCAACATGGGCAATTGGATGAGCAGTGTCATCTCCTGTTTCCACAAAACCTGGTCTTTCAAGGTTTTTCATCTCCTTGAACCACTCCCCATGACTTGTCATGTGGTTCGAAGCACCTCAATCAACATACCATACATCATCTTTATATGGTGCTTCAATATTTTCAGACATGGCATTAACGACATGCTGCATAACAAACAACCTTTCATTATCCTCATTGTTTCTGCTCGAGGATGCATAGTTGTTTTGCTGTAATTTTTTATTTTGTATGTCAGCCTGCTTCTTATAACAATCTGCCTGCACATGTCCAGGCTTATTGCAATAAAAGCATCCACGTGTATCATTATACTGCCTTTGCCAATTTCCATGACCTCTTTGACTCCCCCTGCCTCTGAATTGGCCTCTTCCACCTGCATGTTGTTGTTGTTGTAAATTCTGGGACTATTGTTGTTGCTGCTACTACTGGCCATAATTCTGATTACCTGTTCGGCCACCTCCTTGGCCGCGTCCACGGCCTCCTCTACCTCGTCCTCTTCTTGAACTTGTGTAAAAGGCCTATTGCTCTAAACTATTTTTGTTTTGTGAAGACTATTGGTCTTCACCCAAGCTCTTCTCTTCTATAATCAACATAGACACCAAATCTATGAAATTGGGAATGTTTTCCCGAGTCTGAATAGACGTCTTGAAGACAGACTTCCACCTTATCATCATCATCTACTGAAACGCCAATAGATGCAAGGGATTCCACAATACCCTTAATCTTTAATGCATAGTCATTCACAGACATACTCCACAATATGAAGTTCATTCTTCTTACCTTGGTATTCGTTTCATAGAGTTTTACCAAGGTGTCCCACGCCTCCTTGGGAGACTTGGCATCCTGTATGTGCCTAATCATGGTGTCCTGTATACTGATAGAGAGCCAATACATAACTTTTTTGGCTCCTTGGTTCCAATCCTTGAACTCTTTCACATCTGCAACAGTTGGATTGATCCCAGTATCTCCGATGCCTCTTCATGCTCACCTTCTATGTAGTCCCTGTAACCCTTTTCCATCAAGAAATTTGTCAACCTGAACCTCCAAGCATGAAAGTTGTTCTTATCAAGCTTCTCAGCAACAATCTGGTTTATGCCATCATTTGACATCTTACCAGACACACAAATTTACCAGAAACAGTACTCTGGTTTGTCCTGCGCACAAACTGTTGTATTTTCTACAGTGGTACTGTACTACACTCAAATGTCACAACCAGTGACCTCAATGTGCATACATACACCCAATGGCAACTGTTGACCTCCTTGTTGCAACATACACAATGTCTGCACACAAATTTACCAAAAACAATACTATGGTTTGTCCTGCACAAACTGTTGTATTTTCTACAGCGGTACTGTACTACACTCAAATGTCGCCCAATGACAATGTCCCAATGGCAACTAATGACCTCCTTGTTGCAACACACACAATGTTTGCACAACCAATCTGTCTTCCTGCAATTCTTAAAACAGAGTTCATTTAAACGATGACTTACCCACAGTGCTCAAAATCACCTGCTTTTTGAAAAACGAAGAACCTAATGTGCTCGAAACACGTTTTCGACGGCAAGAAAAATTTAGTCCAATAGAACGGTATAGTTGCTCTCCTATAGCTTTACTCCCGCGACGAAGAAAGCTCCTCAATCAGAGATCGTTTGCTGGTGCCTCCCGTAGAGCTCCCGACAAGGTTGTAGTCGCCACCAACACAAATAGGAAAGAGTAGATGAAGTTCTTACCCTCGTACCGCTCCTGTGCTTCTCTTGCTTACAGCTCAGCCTTAGGAACGAGGCTCTAATACCATGAAAAGATGCAGGGGAGAAGAGAGCTTGAGCTCTTGCAACAACAAGCACACACACACTCACAAAACCCTAAAAGAGAGCACACAAGGTGAGAGGCTGAAAATCTTCTTCTTCTTCACACAACACTCAACACACCATATACAAAGATAAGAGTACACCGATATGAAAAGGTACTCAACCAAATACATACTAGGGTTCTCTATAGTGTGAACCCAACTAAATGAGCTGGCGCTATAACTATGCTAGTCTCTAGAATGGCTGTCACACAGCCTCTGTCATCCCACTGGCTGCATATCACCCATGATCTCACCAACCATGCCAGTGGTATAAGTGTGGGGCCTATCCCCCAGGCAGGTCATCAGTGTCCACCGCCTCACTAGAGATGAGCTCGATATCTCAACACTTCTTGATTAGGAATGGTTTATAAGAGAGAGAGAGAGAGAGAGAGAGAGAGAGAGAGAGAGAAGGGGATCTTAACCTCAGCAACCATGCCAGTGGTGTAAGTGTGGGGCCTATCTCCCAAGCGGGTCATCAGTGTCCACGACCTCACTAGATGAGCTTGATATCTCAACACTTCTTGATTAGGAATGGTTTATGAGAGAGAGAGAGAGAGAGAGAGAGAGAGAGAGAGAGAAGGGGATCTTAACCTAAGCAAGGCTCCAATAACATGTTAAGAATCATGGGTATCTAGAGCATGCAATATCGAAAGCAATGAAAACAAGAGGAGAACAAGGATGAAAGAATGAACAAGCATAAACAACTTACTGAATCATCATGATGAAGACACCATAGCCTAGAACACAAGAGTTGTTAATTTTTTTTGGTAAGTTTCCAAGTGTAAATTTTTTTGTTGGGGTGCAATAAAAATTTATGTATAATTCCTCAACTAAAAAAAAAACAAATTGATATAGAACTTTATAATGGGTAATTATGACCAATTTTTAACTACGTCAAAAGTTTTTTGGTCTTTGAGAAAAAAAAAATCAACATTGTTGAAACACAACAAAACTTGATGTGCGAGACTATTGCTCCAAGACATCCCCCTTTTTGGACCAATTGGTCTTCTTTTGTATTTGAGGATGATAGATGGACTTTGATTTGTAACTTGTTGAATAGGGTTTGAAATATGTTAAGTCAAGGATAAAGATGTAAAAGCAACCTTTTAGTATATAAATATATATCTACTAGTCCCCAAAAAAAAACTTGATGTGCGGGGACAATAGGGCCAATGCAAGTGTCCTAACAATTTTTTGGCGAAAACAAAGCCCATATAGTGCCCCATCATGGCTGGTGTCTAGAGCCATTTTTCTCCAAAGAAAGTTAGGACCTCATATGGGATTTGTTTTGATCAAAAACAAATTTATTTCAGGACATGCAACTCTGCAATTCATGCAAAGAGGATCATGTCACATGCAAGGACATGCAACTTGTCCTATGATTGCAATGATGGAGGGATACATTATTCTGAGAGCCTTAGCCATTTTATATTTTTACAATCTATGCTTGATATACACTCGACATAACTACACTTTTGTAAATACAAAAAAAAAATGACAATAATTTTTCTCTCTTATCCTTGTGAATTTTGAGTTTTAGAGTTAATTATATGTCAATTTAGAACTTGTGTATTTAATTGATGTATGAAAATCATTTGTATTTTAAATAATGGATTAAAATAATGTGTATTTAAAAAGTTATGTATTCTACATGCATGGTAACAAAGACCTACCTTTAAGAGGAGATGAATTCAAATTAAAAAGATGCTAGAATGAAAATAAAAACATGAATTATCATCAATAAAAATGATTTCACAATAAAAAATATATATAAAAACAAGAATTATTATCAATGAAAAAGATATCATTGATCGAAGGTGGAGCATCTTCAGCTTCAAAATCAATGAAATCATTGCATGTATCTCTCATACCAAGCTACAGTAAAGTTCCTCCTCCTTCATGTCCAACATCTCTAGCATGCCTTGGAGGCGGAGAATGATTGAAGGTGGCCAGAGATTCGACACCATTGTTTCAAAGAATCTGGAAGATCATCTGAGAGTTCCACTTTTAGAAGAGAACCAATGCATATCTTGTATACCATTGTAGGTCAAAATAGATACAAAAGTGAAAGCATTCATGCTCCATGAGACATTGCTGGTCTCTCCACCTTTCTCTCTTCTCAACACTTTACTTCAAGGAAGTCCAAGATTATGGAGGGACTTGAAGCACTGGTGGAAGGGAGGATGAGAGTAGTCATGGAAGAGCTTCTCAGGCAAACAAGGTGGGATATCATCTTTCATGTGTATGTGGAAGGGAGGATGAGAGTAGTCATGGAAGAGCTTCTCAGGCAAACAAGGTGGGATATCATCTTTCATGTGTATGTGGATACCTCAGGATTCGCATAAGAGCCATATTGGCTTAGCCCACTATCGTTGATAATAAGAGCAATATTAGCTCAACATTGACAACAAGAGCAATATTGGTAGTCAGAAGGAGCAAGCAATTTTTCAATATACTATGCCAACATAAAGTTTACAACTCCAAGGTAAACTTATGCAACTACAAAATGGGAAGATCTAGGGATGGCCTTCATAGTGTACATAAGTTCAACCATTACCTAGTGGTACATTTCTTCCATTTTTATATGGATCACTAAGCACTTCTACATCTTATCAACAAAATCTTATCAACAAAGTGGTAATCCAAGGGTTACTCATCTATAGTGGATGTTGCTACTTTAGGAGTTTGACTTCAAAATCTTTCACAAGATAAGAAGACATATTATGGGGTAGACTAGCTTTCTAAGAAAGAGAGCAGGGAGAGAGAGAAGGCCACAAAGTTTGTACATGTTTAGTTTCTAGATGTTAAAATATTTGGGGTAGTAATGGAAGATTCAGAATGGTGTCATTGAGTGTATCTCAAGACATGGGATTTTCTAGTTAAAATGCTGCCAAATTAGAGAAGAAAGGAGTCCTAACGTCCTAGAGATTTACCTTATTTGCATGAGTGCTATATGGACTAGGAGAAAATGATATTGTGAGAAAGTTTATCTCTATTCATGAGTGCAAAAGAATTTCTACACATGCACAAGTAGTAGGAGGGCACTTTGGGAGAGATGTTACTACTAAAAACATTCTCTACAAGGCAGGGCTATGGACTTTATAGACATGATGCCCCTCAACCCAATAACACCCCTAAAACCTTTTTAACATGGGAACTAGACTTCATGGGGCTATTAAAAAATAAGATAACCAGGAGGAACTATAGTGGTAGCAACATATTATACCATTACGTGGACAGAAGCCAAGGTAGTACTCGCAGGAGCAATAACACTATCTAGAGTACAACTTTCTTGTATGAGAATAGGATATATGGGCTTGCCACCATTTTAGACCATTCTCAATCGGGAGTCCAATCCATATTCTTGGTGGGTTGAGTTCTGGTGGTAGTTTAGGGGCAGTGGAAGACTTACCAATTATTGTGGGGGGGTGAGGGAGTACCCTTTGTGGAAGCTATTGGTGGTGGGGACAGAGGATCGGATTCAATGCACTCCCCGTCCTAGAGGATCATTGTTACCTTACCCTATGTAAGCTTGAGGGTAGCTCTATTGTGAGCTTGGTTGATTGTACTTGTAGCATCCTAGACCCAGCTTCCTCCAAGGATGACGGCTTCCTTTGTCTCACTTGTGGAAACCACATAGAACTTGCAAGCCAATGGGTTAGATGCAGTATGTACAGTTTGTGTAAAGGACCCAAGGCTTTGTATGTGTTGTCCACCAAGTTTTTAGAGATGGTTTGCCCAGAGAGACCCATGTTTCCTATGGCAAAATATTGTGGCTTGTTGTGGGAGACAGCAAGGCACGTTTTCATTGTATGTTTCTGCTAAAGGGGAAATCCATCCAGACCCATAGGGTGGTTGTTGGAGCTTGTGGAGCTACCCTTATACTCAAGATGTTAAGTGAGGCAATGGTCTTATAGGGTTCATGAATGGTCTAGCCGTTTGGGAGCATTAATTGTGTGCCGAGTTTGGTTGACTTCGTCACTCGTGGACAGAAGTGGCTGGGGATGGCACTCGCACGTCCACTTGCACGGCATCAAAGGCCTGGTGACAAGAATTGCAAACAAAGAGATTGTTGGTCCTGGCTATGGCCACAAAATCTTTAGCAGCAAGGGGAGATTTGGTCATGGGATGTGAGTGCCAGGTATATAAGTTGACCTTAAGTGTTTGAGACGCTTTGCGGAGGTAGACATTATGCAGGTCCCAGTCATGGATCAGTCAGGTTTGTCTCATGAAGAGCCGACCCAAGATCTTTGGATACCAGAAAGCCCAAGTATTCAACATGGTCGATAGAGAAAGTGCATTTACTCTTTTTAGCAAAGAGTTGGTGCTTCCTTAGAATCTCAAGAACTTTTCGGACGTGAGCTTCATGGTCAGCTGCATTCTTTGAGTAAATCAAAATATCATCAAAGAAAACAAGAGCAAAATCATCCAAGTAGGCAATTGAATGTAGCTGGGACATTTGTCAAACCAAACGGCATGACTGTAAATTCATAGTGCCCATAACGAGTATTGATGGCTGTCTTCGGGATATCTTGCTCATTAATCCTGATCTGATAATGCCCTGATTTGAGATCTATATTTGTGAAGATCTGGGCTCCACTTAGCCTGTCTAGAAGCTCATCAATTCTGGGGATAGGATACTTATTCTTAACTGTCAGCTGATCGAGACCTCTGTAATCCACATAGAGTCTTAGCGTTCCATCTTTCTTTTTCTGAAAGAGAACTGGCGCTCCCCCAAGTGAAACACTGGGTCTTACAAACCCTTGTTCTAACAACTACCTAAGATGTTCCTTGAGTTCAATGGCTTCAGGGATTGGCATCCTGTACGTGCGCTGGGCTACTAGCTGAGCTCCGGGGGTCAATTCTATCACATGATCTACTTCTCGAATTGGAGGCATCTCTGTTAACTCTGCTGGGAATAAATCATCATATTCACTTAACCATTCTGGTTCTTTAGCTTTTAACTTTGTGTCTCCTGGATTCATTTTGACAACGTAAATGAGCTGCTTCTTTCTAAGTCCTTTCAGTAACTTAGAAGCTTTTACTAATTGCAGACTTGGGGATCCTGAAATTTCAGTTCCTTGAACTTTATTTTCGTGAAGGTCACGGAAGGAAATGGTTCCATTATGACAGTGAATGTCAGCTTGATTTTTGTGGAGCCAATCCATTCCAAGGATCCTGTCGGTAGGACTCTGAACTAACAGTCAGTTATATTCCCATCTAGATTGAACTCAATACAATCTGTCTCATGGTGAGTGAAAAAGATCTTCCCACTGGCCAATTCAACTTGCATAGATTTTCCTGATTTCTGATCTAAGACTAGCTTACGCAAGCATCCAGGGAAAATAAATGAATGAGTACTGCCTGAATCAATCAAAAGTTTGAATGACTTACCCTTATACTCAACTAGAGTATGGATGACTAAGAATTGACGGTTTAGCCCTTGGTTTTCAATTGCGGCATAAATCTGACCTCTTTCCTCTTCCACTACTTCTGCTATTGTAACCGCTCTGGCTGCTGCAGACTGGGACGGAACTCTTTCTCTTTGGTTACCCCAGTTGTGGGAGAGAGTTTTGAGATTACTCTATACAGAGGTAGATGGCTGAGCTGGATTCCTCCTGGGATTGCCTTGATTTTGACGAGACGGACCCTGATTTAATTGATAGGAAGGGGCTGGTCTCTGCATTCTAGGTCCTTGACTTCCCTGCCCTCTTGACATGGCAGGAATCGGGTAGTCTTTAAGCTGGTGACTGAAACCCTAACATCCAAAACATCTGTTCTCACTTCTAAGCTCCTCCCTCTGAGTCCTTGAAAAAGATGGGGATCCTGAGAAAGTGTTCTGAAGGGAAGGGTCTTCCATCACTTCTGAATCTGCCAGCATCTTGATTCTGACTGGGACCTTGCTGCCTCTTTGGGGGTGAAAAGTTTGAAGCACTCCCCGGGGTTTGGAACCTTTTAAAGTTTGAGGGTGTAAGCCTTGGCGGGACCTTGACAACAAATGCCTTGGCAAAGTCCTTTGCCATTCTGACAGCTTCCGCCATTGAGACTGGTTTGACATTTTTCACTAAAGTATCCAATGGCTCGTTCATTCCTCGAATGAATCTGGCCATCAGCTGCTCTTCATCCAAAAGTGGAGTATTTGAGGAGAAGGACAAATGCCTGATGGTACTCTATTGTCCGGCTATCGTGCTTCAATTCCAAGAACTCATTCATTTTGATTTCCAAGAAGCCCGGAGGACAGAACCTTTTCCTGAGGTATGCTTTAAGATCTCACCAGGCCTGGGTATTTCGGTCGAGACGGTTTATCTCACAATGGTTCCTTCATGCGATCCTGGCCGTTTTCACAATCTTTAATCTGGCGAGAGCCATCTTGCTCCTCTCATTGTAACCGATTACATCAAAGTACTCTTCCATGGCCTTAATCCATTTTTTCACTGGTTCTCCTAACTGTTCCCCTTCACCCTTACATGGACCAAGCTGGGATCGGTGCAGGGCTTTACGAACGTCCGGATCTAACTCTTCATCATCGGTAAGAGGATCCGGTTGCCTAGCACGGGCCGCGCGTCTCATGATTCTAACAAAACGAGATTTTTGTCAGCTTAACTTTGATATCAAATTTATGATTATTATTATTTTTAGATTTATTTCTTAAACAATGATTATTCCATCATAATTCTTAAAAACAAGATTCACTCTGATAATTTTATTAACCAAAATTCACAACCATGAAAACAATTTGAAATCTTTTGCAAAACATCATTTATTATCAAAAGTTTTTGATATATACATAGAGCATCTCAGCTCCAAAAGTCATTGGCTTAATCGCGTACGCATAAAAAGGCGATACTGCGATGGAGACATGCTATGATATATACGATCCATCATTGACAAGGGTACTGTAATTCTACTTCTAGAAATAAAGCGAATCAGAAGTCTAAAAATTCGATAAGAATTTCTAAAATTTTGGGACGAATGATTAAAGAGTTGAATATAATGAACAACTCCTAGCCTTATCAAGATCATGGCTAGAGAGATATTCTACCTCAGTCTTTGAAGCTGATTGGTATTGATGTTAATACATCGTCCTCCAAAGAACTACATGTGCTGACGTCGCTCTACAGGATCACGAAAGTATAGATCCTCAAAGTGACGAGCGAGCCTCACTCTGTTTTCTCGGGTTGTAGCAGAGTTGATGAGATGATCGAAGGCAAAGGCGATCATATCCTGACTCTGAAAAAGTCCAGGAATGCTAGACAGATTTGGGGTATTCATCTAAAAATCCAATTCAATTTATGAGTTTTCAATTTATGAATTCATTTCAAACATAATCTTAGCAAGTGAAAATATTTTTTTTCCAAATTTACTTTAAAAATTTAAGCAATTTCTGCTGCTGTTTTATAAGTTTACAACAGCGCTCTGATACCAGCTGTGAGATCCCACTGCCCCCCTTTGCGCACCGGATTCTCGGTTGGTAACAGCGAAAGTAGCTTCCTCTTGCGCGGAGCAGGGTTTCCTACTCGGGACCTCGCCCTCGAATGTCCGAGCACAAGACTAATCTGGTGATCATTCGAAACCGAAACCAGAAAAATTTTCGTTACCCAAAAAACGGAGACAATTCCACCTTTTTTAATTTCTTAACGAATTTTTCTAACGGGATCAAGAGACTAAACTAACCTTCATCTGATTAAACCAGATAGAAGGAAAACTATTACAGACTTAACTTGAAAAAATCAACGCTTTTTTCTTAATTAAATCAAGCACAACCGTTGATCTATTCATTTGAGAAGTCTTCAGGCTTTTATTTAACTACTCGAGTTCTAAACGTATTCTTATTAATCAATTTTATTATTAAAACTCTACTGATTCCAACCTAACCCCATTCGACCCATGGATTACCGTCCAACCACTGAATTGGTAGAACCAGACAAATACTCACCCACCCATAATTGAATGCCTTTCTTAATTTTTGCTTTAGAATACAGATACGCACACTCCTCTTCAAAACTTTAACTTATAAAATAATCTATTGACAAACAATTATTGGTTACAGATATCATAACTCAAAAATTTTTTTCAATCCTTGTTTCTCAACAAAAACAGTATCACTCTGAATTTTCTTGAACTCGTCACATCGTTTTTCCTTGAAACTGACAAAAGAGTTTGATCTTGATCATAATCTGATTTAAATTTCGAGTCTGATAAGGTTCTTCTTAAACTATCTTTCTCAAAAAAAGGATGATATTTCAATTACTATTTTACTGAATTTCATTCATTGAATATTCACTTAACTGATTTCTAAACTAATCACAAAATTCTGATAAAAAATAATTTAATCATTTATCTGAAATTTCGACTTCGATACATTTTTAAGATTTTCTCATTACAATCCGAATGAATATAAAATGATAGAAATTTCTTAGAGTATTTACTTATTTATTTATCAAATACGCCTAAAAATTAAACATAGAATTAAAGAGAACTCTAATTTTAATATAAAAATTCTTTATGCATCTATTTATACATAAAATAAATTTAATAAAAATAACACTTTTAAAATTAAAAAAAATCTGTTATGCATCCTATGTATAATAATTGAATTCAATGAAAATAACACTTTTATAATAAAAATTTTCTTTATGTATCTTTTCATGTATAAAAATTAAATCTAATGAAAAGAACATTTTTATAATAATAATAAAAATTTCTTTTATGTATCTTTCCATGCTGTATAGAAATTAAATCTAATGAAAATAACACTTTTATTAAAAAATATCCAATATACATCTTTTTATGCATAAAAATTGAATCTAATAAAAATAACATTTTTATAATAAAAATATATCCAATATGCATCTTTCTATGCATAGAAATTGAATCTAATGAAAATAACACTTTTATGATTAAAAAAACATCCAATATACATCTTTCAATGCATAAAAATTAAATCTAATAAAAATAACACTTTTATATTTAAAAAAATATCCAATATACATCTTTCTATGTATAGAAATTAAATCTAATAAAAATATCACTTTTATAATTAAAAAAATCATTTTATACATCTATTTATGCATAAAATAAAAATAACACTTTTAAATTAAAAAAATTTCTTTTAGAATGTACAGACGATGGAGATTATTCTTTTTGAATAACATAAAGATAAAACTTATTTTCACAAAATTTAAAAAAAAATTTACTATAACCTCCTTTGTATGGCTGACCATTTCTCAATTTTTACCTTCTACATTTACTTTAAAATTTATCCCAAGACGAAATAAAGCACTCTAATCTAACCAATTTTCACTTCTAAAGAGTAATCAATAAGAAAGTTTAACTTAATTTATTTGTTTCTCATTTTAGGATAAAGAAAAGCTGAAATTCTTAATGAAGAGAAGAGGGAAGTCTTTTTATCAAGACTTAACATCCATATTCACATTAAAAAGCAAAGAATTCAAAAAATCATAAAATAAAATTTAAAAAAATAAAATTATTAACTTACATAGAGTTTTGTGAGCTTTCTTTTGGCTTGAGAGATTGAGGCCACCGTCTTTGTAGAGGAATTAATCAAAAACAAGTGAATTATCAAGTGAATTCAATGTTTTTGACTCTGGGGAGGAGTAAAGTAACAGTGCATAAATACTATTAAGCTTTTACAAAGAGAAAGGCTTCTATTTATAGGAAAAAGTAAGCCTCTAACCAAGCAAACTGATTCTAAAATTTTTCAGATCAATTTGGTCAATTTTTGACTATTTTTTGATCAGTTCAGCTTACTTTTTGAAACTAGACTTAAATTAAGAGAAAGGAGAGATAAAATATCTCATTATTTGAGAGTTTAAAACTCCTCCACACATGTGAAATAGGCGCTTCCTTCATGAGGAGGGATCCCCACTCTGAGATATCAAAAATTCATTTTTTTAGTATTTCTTTTGGTCCTTAGTCCACTCTTTATCTTATGTGAGTATTTACTCAGTTTTGGGAGGTTTTTCTTTATTTCTTTAATTTATCTCCTCACTATATTTGAATTAATCTGATTGGCCCCTCAGAACCTTAATCTAAAATTTTCAGAAAATCTCGACCCTTAGACTAAGATCTTTTTTGCAGATTATAGTTTATTTCTAATGCACCTTAGGAAATTCTTTTTAAACTTCTGTTTCGGGAAAATTTATTTTAATAAGAAATGATATTTTTTCATCCAAAGATATCTAAAAATTGAGTTCTCTCTCTAGAACATTTTCTCTCTCTAAGCCAAAACAGGTAGAAACAAGATCTTTTATTATTGTGAAAAGAAAATTGATTACAAAAAAAGATACTGGACATCTTGAGGAGCTCGGGAAGAATCTTACAGTATGGCACAACTATCTGGTTGCAATAGCCACTATTAGATGTTTCAACAATACGGAGGCTAGTTTGGTCGCAAACAATGTTGGTCCGACAGTATGTGAGTCGGTACAACTCTGTATAGCCGTATGATGGCATAGGGCAGCCAGCAACAAGCAGTGCAAGCTGACGGGTGACAGGGGCTGCTCTTGGCTAACGAAGTTGCTGGTTGGCCAGTTGTGATTTAGGAGGCTCAGCTGGTGGTGCTGAAATCAGCACGCATTGATAGCGGTGTTGTCCAAGCAGGCAGCATGGTCCAGTGGATGGCGGCTGCATCAAGTAGCAGAGCTTTAGCCGGCACAAACAACAACATTGGCTAGCTCGCTCGCTTGCTCGAGACAGCATAACCAAGCGGCAGAAAGTACACGCGGTGGCCAAGGGGCAAGCGGCGGTGCTATTTAGAAGGTACAAGCAGTTCTGGTGGCCAAAAAGCAGGTGGCGGCTGGTGCACAATAGGCAGCAGCAGAGTGCTCGAGGCTCGCGCTGGCTGAGCAGCAGACAGAGGCGGCCCGAGAGACAGGTGGCAGTTGGCAGTATACTCAGCAACAACCCCTAGCGTTGATGAAATTCTTCACACCATAAAGATGATCTTCATGCCCTTTAATGATCTTTCACGCTCTTGATGATCTTGTTCTTGATGATGAAGTTGATGATCTTCAAAACTCCTTCAATGGTCTTGCTCCCCTGGGGCTACAAGAGAGGTTCAAGACTTTATATACTTGAGGAGAGCCCTGCTTTTAGCAAAAAGCGATGCTTTTGTTTTGCTTTCCCCTCTTACTTTGCTTTTGGTCTTTTACTCTCTGCTTTTTCCCTTTTGCTGTTTAATAATAAAATATTACTCTACTTTTGTCAAAGTTCTTTAGCTTTGCGTTTCTAACTTCAGGGCCTTGCTTTTTAACCTTGGAGCTACTTTTTGAAAAAGCGGCTTTTAGCTTTTTGGTCCGGCTCAATCTCCTCTTGCCCGTGGTGCCCGTGGCTCGCGATCAACCCAGTTGGACTTTTTGCTTTTCTCTGATTTTTGACCAAGAATGGTGCTTTTTCTTGAGCAAACCTTATGGTCCTTGTCCCCATGCCTTCTTCGACCTGTTTGGTGTACGGGCAAGGGTTTCATCATGTGAAATAGAGCTAAGAGGGCCAAATAGTTACAGAAGAGAACTTCAGGCTTTTGCCTAGACAGGTAGGAGTCTGAATGCCGAATGATGACTGAAGACTCCTTGAGAACTTGGTTGATGATGAATGATTTTATGCTGAATATCAGCGCTTGCTTATATATGGAAAAAAGCTTCTGGTCAGCCAGTTCATGCTGTCAGAAAGTTCTTCATTGGAAAAAATAACTATTTTAAGCTGCGCTTTACAGCATTTAATGTTGCGCATTCTGGCTGTCCTTTTCTATGCTGGCCGACTGCTTAGTGACCATGACCTGTGCCCATGTTGTCCTTTGCTGGCCGACAAGGGCATGAGTGTTCCCTCGTGCTGTTGGCTGGCTCTACTTGAGGCTCAGGGCTGTAGATAGGCCCAACCAGGCTGCCAACTAAGGCAACTAACCATGGGCTGGCCTTTGGCTGGCCCATAGACATGCTTTACTATCCTATATGCTAACTACATGCTTCTGATGTAAACCTAATGCTAAGGCTGATTGCTACATGCACTTCCCAGAGACCAGCACCTAGAGCTTGTCTTGATGGAGCTATAGAGACACAGAGACCTCCTTAGAGAGAGCACAGCTCAAACACAGCACCTCACAGCCCCCCATCATGAGCTTCTTCTGAGTGGCTAAGGGGAGTGGCACTAGAGAGCACTCAGATTCGGAGGAGCTCCATAAGCACCCCGGACAGGCGCACACAAACAGCACCACATCCCCAGGAGATCATGATGGATAGAGCACATCAGCCATAGCACACACGACACCAAAAACCACAGGCCCCACGCAACCATCCCCACAACAGCTCTAGATCTGAGAGTGGCACTAGAGAGCTCCACTCAGATTCGGAGGAGCTCCATAAGCACCCCGGACAGCGCACACAAACAGCACCACATCCCCAGGAGATCATGATGGATCGAGCACATCAGCCATAGCACACACGACACCAAAAACCACAGGCCCCACGCAACCGTTCCCACAACAGCTCTAGATCTGTGAGATCCTTCAGTGAAGGTGGACATAAAGCAGCCCATATGAGGTCATAGAGGATGCCCCCACAAAATGATCATTAACATCATATGAGCCATGAGGCTATTTTTTGTACTCAAAAAGTCTCTTAAGTTGAGTGATCACCGTTGAACATGTAGCTAGTTGAGTATAATTTTCTTTTCCATGATTGATTTACCTCATGGAGCTAGTAACATTTTTTTGGTCTCACAGACAAAACCCGTAAGTCTTTTGTAGACACTTCATATAACTTTCTTTCTTTCACAATCATACACTACATAAGTGGACATGAGTTGCATTTCTTGTCACTTAACATCATATAGAAGACTCATGCATATCAATAAAGGCAGTTTTATATTGAACAGCAATACTTCCTTTCTTTTAAAGCAAAAGCATTTCCCATTTCAGAAGAACATTTATGATGAAAAAAGCTAACATTTTTCTTGTAAAAGTGAAAAGCTACCCTTGACAGACACCTTTAAACGTATACTGCATCACAACTCCTCTAATATCAGACAGACCATGACATTCTTGCTTGTGTGAGATCACTTTGAAGACTGGCCATACATGCCTACCACAAAAAAGTGTCGCACCACAAGCACCAATCAGTCTCTTCTCAAAAATATTAGACAACTCCCTACAGAGCCACCAGCTATGACCTGGTTTTGGATGTACCTCAATAGGTGGCAGATAGAGATATTCGTGTAAAAATCTGCTCTCACTGAGTCCAGCAGATCATTCAGTGAGAATATACTCTTTCCCAGTAAGAGAGTGCCTCTTCTCCCCCTCCTTCCGGATTTTGCTTGGTACCAAGGGTGAAACCGATCCCGTCAAGTGGGAAGGACTCCGTTGGACACCCACACGCTTAATAGCACAACTTTTAAACCACAAATTTGAAATGGACAACTTTAAAACAACTTGAATTTAAATGAACAAAAATGGAAAGATGGACACCAGCACTGGGGCCGGAACGGGCCGACCCCCCCCTCAATATATGATACTCCATGGGTTCTGAGAACCAGATAATGTCCATGTACATATGAAAACAGTACCAAACAAATAGGCTCGGATTTCGATGAAGAAAACTCGAAGCAGAACGACCACTAGTGTGGTCCAATCGCTACGGTCCTATGCTTTCACTGGACTCCGCGGAGAGCGCCTCACTGGTGTTCCGAGACCACGCACAAACAGGCGCTCTCGTACTAACGCCTGGCTCTCCCGATCTCAGCACCTTTGGACCGAGGTTCGCCAATTCAGCTTGGACAACCCGGCACCGAACGGGTGTGGCCGTAGAGGGATGAATCCCTTATCAGATTTAAACATTAAATGCTTTACTCAAATCTGAAAATCACTTACTTGTAGATGGTTGATAGAAAACCAATATTTGTGGTATGATGAAGCCACCCAGGAGATGCGAAGTTCCCTTGTTGAACGCCAGTGGAGAAGAGATGGCAACTTGCAGCCACTGGCCTATAGAGCATCGTTTGCGGGAGTGCATACACCCTCGGGGGACAACCGCCTGCTGAAGCTAGATTGCTGCTTGCAAGAGAAGGACAGCAGCCTGTGAGGTGAAAGTGCAGGTTATTGGAGAGAACATGGGCAGCCACCAACAGTAGGTGCTGCAGCCGTCAGGTAGTAGTGCACAACCGCCTGACTATTAAGGTTTAGTTGCTGTACAGGGGGAAAATAGCCGCCTGTTGGAGAGGAAAGAGAGGGCAGTTTGCTGGTGTAAACACGCAGCCTGCAAGACCAGGGGATTCGCCTGTAGAGGGAGCAGCGTATGCTGTATGGAGATGGCCGCCTGCAGCAATGCTTATGTGTGAAGCGCACCTCAAGTCAACACAAGCCGCCTGTAGAAGTGGAGGCGCAGCCAACAGCAGAGGAAAAACAGGAGCAGTCGTTGTGCAGGAAGTCAGCCAGCCGCCTGGGAAAAGCAAACGTAGGAGAGGTGTAGGGCAGCCACCAGAGAATACAGTCGTAGCAGAGGGTACAGCCGTATACAGGATAGAAACAGCCGCCTCAGAGTTGCTTTGAGGAGGAGCAGCCTGAAGGAACCGATAACGATCGCCGGTTGATGAAAAATCAACGCCAGAAGGAAGCGATGGCTCCACGCTTGAAGAAGGGAGTCTCTTTTAATAAAATTAAAGTGAAGATAACCTTAGAGATACCCACGCATGCATGTGGGGGATTAGTGGGGGTTGGTGACCATGCCCACCCCCACACTCACTTAAAAGTGAGGCTCCCCACCTTGGCCCCTAAGTGGGTGCCCAAAGGGGGTGCCCACTTTTAAATAAGTGTGAACCCCTAACCTTATAAAACAAAGGGGTTAGAATTTAAATATTAAAACAACAAGTACCATATACTTACCACCTGTTCACATGCACTGAAACTTGTCAGAATACAAAGCAGACTTCACGACTCACTGGCAGGCGTCCCCGCTCAGTAAGTAACACGTCAGGCAGGCAAACACACAAATACATGTCATGCGAAAACAGTTTCAAACATGCAAAATATGTGTGCATGTGCAAATAGTAACATGGACATATCTCCCGTTCATGGAACATGTACAAAATATCTGTCGGCACAAAACTGGCACGACATAAAAACATAAAAACCTGGTCTTCCTATGGAGTGACAGTCCCATAGGTAAGACACAGTTCCAGGCACGAGTTTCCCTATGGTGTGACAGTCCCATAGGTAAAACACGGCACGAATACTGGCTCTTCCATGGCGTGACAGTCCCATGGATCGAACACAGTCCAGGTCATACACGGGTGGCACTGGTCTGGCTCCCGTCCATGCGACACCATCCTGCTAACACACGGGTGGCACCAGTCTGGCTCCCGTCCATGTCAGCAAAATACTGGCCTCTTCACATGAGACACCGGCTTGGCCTCAAGTGAACGAGACGCAAAAAGTAGGAATGGACCAAATGGTCGGCCAATTGGTGACATCCCCCCGGGCTTCTAAAGAGTTGACCTCAACTGAAAAGCCTCAAGATATGCCTGCAACAATTGCGGATATTCTGCAAAATAATCCTCATTTACCCATTTGGCATCAATAGGCAAATAATTTTTAAACTTCACAAGGTATCTCCTGGAAAGCTTTCCTGCAGGTAGCTTTCTCTCCTTGTGAAAAACAATTTGTTCTGGCTGGAGGATCTCCTCAAGCTCTTCAATTTCTGGCAGATCTTCTGTGACAGGCTCATCAGGATCTGGCCCCACATATTTCCGAAATAGACTCACATGAAAAGCATTGTGAATCTTCCAATGACTAGGTAGAGCAAGCCTGTAGGACACTTCATTGATCTTCTGAATCACCTTGAAGGGTCCATAATAGCGAGGAGAAAGCTTAGGATATGATCCTTCTCGTCCTGGCCTCTTCCGAAGCCTAGCCTTCTCAAATTTCAGCAATACCCAATCACCTTCTTTGACTTCCATGTCCCTTCTATGCTTGTCAGCAGCCATTTTATGCTTATCCTGAGATCTTGCAATGGCTGTCCGCACCTGACCAAAGGCAACATCCAAGTCACGAACATATTCATCAGCTGCAAAAATCTCATCCTTAGTACGAAGAATGGGTGGCAATACCACTCTGCCATAAATAATCTCAAACGGAGCCTTTCCTGTGGAAGCATGGATCGTATTGTTGTAGGCAAACTCAACAAGTGGAAGATACTTCTCCCATGCACTCTTTTGATCTGCCACATAACATTTCAACAAATCCAACACAGCTGAATTTGCAGCTTCACTTTGGCCATCCGTTTGGGGATGATAAGCTGATGAAAACTCAAGCTTAGTACCCATATTATCAAACAAAGCCCTCCAAAATAGGCTTGTAGTCCTGGGATCTCTATCCCCAACAATGGATTTAGGCATACCATGATGCTTGAAAATGTTAGCAAGAAAAAGCTTTACCATATGATCAGCTTTGATGGTTTTCTTGACGGGCAAGAAATGAGCTTGCTTGCTAAACCTATCCACAATAGTCCAAATAGCATCATTCCCATGCTGGGATCTAGGCAAATCCATAATAAAATCCATCGTGATACTTTCCCAAGGTTGCGAGGGAATAGGCAATGGCTGAAGCAAACCTGGAGGCTTTTGCCTATCAAATTTCACCTTTTGGCAAGTGATACATGCATGCACATAAGCCTCAATATCTTTACGCATGCTTGGCCAAAAGAAATACCTCTGTATCATGCGAGTAGTAGGCATAATACCTCGATGACCAGCATATGGTGGAGCGTGACATTCGTCCATAACCTTTGGACGCAAATCCTTCACCACACATAGGCAATTATCCTTCATGAGATAACCCTCATTGATAACATAAGAGGCATGTGAATGACCAGCCATCAAATCAGTCCAAATATGGCAAAAATTAGCATCCAAATGATACAAATCTCTCATAGCAGATAGATCTCCATGAGAGGCCACTGAGACTGCAGCAATATAAGGCCTCCTAGATAGTGCATCGGCCACGATATTTTTCTTTCCTGGAGTATGCACAATCTGAAAATGAAACATGGAAAGAAAATTTGCCATTCTCATCTGCTTCTCTGAAAGCTTGGTTTGAGATAGAAAGTATCTCAAGCTTTGATGATCTGTCTTGACTACAAATTCAGCCCCAAGAAGGTAGTGTTTCCAAATCTTTAAGGCGTGAATTACAGCCAAGAGCTCTTTCTCATAGATATCCATATGAAGCTCAGCATCATGCAAACGACGGCTCTCGTATGCAATTGCATGCCCTTCTTGATTTAGGACAGCTCCTATGCAATCACCACAAGCATCACATTCAACCACGAATGACTTGTGCAAGTCAGGAACAATCAATACTGGACCACATATGATCGCATGCTTGAGCTGCAAGAAAGCATCCTGTTCCTTTGAAGTCCATTTGAAAGCAGTTTTCTTCTTCGTGAGATCATGTAGAGGAGTGGCAATCATAGCAAAATGCCTTATGAAACGCCTGTAGTACGAACATAATCCCAGAAAACTACGTACTTGATGTACGTTTTGCAATTCGGGCCAATTCCGAATAGTCTCTATCTTTGCAGGATCCATTGTAACTCCATCTTTGGATACAATATGTCCCAGATAATGAATCTCTAAAAGGAAAAACTCACTTTTCTTGGCATTGACGAAAAGTTTATGCTTCCGCAACTCTTCGAACACTGTGACCAAATGAGTTCTGTGTTCCTGCTCATTCTTGGAGAAAACCAAGATATCATCAAAAAAGACTCCTGTAAACTTGCGATGGGATCGGAATATCCTATCCATCATACGATTAAAAGTAGCAGGAGCATTGGTGAGACCAAAAGGCATTACCAAGAATTCATATAATCCGAAGGCTGTCCTGAATGCAGTCTTATGGACATCTTGTGGCACCACGCGTATCTGGTGATAACCACTCTTTAAATCAAGTCTGCTAAAGCAAGCTGAACCATCAAGCTTATCCAAGATATCATCAATACGTGGAATAGGGAATCTGTTCTTGATGGTAAGCTTGTTCAAAGCTCTATAGTCCACACACATACGGAATGATCCGTCCTTCTTTTGAACAAGAAGCACAGGAGAGCAGTAAGGTGAGGAACTAGGCTGAACCAAACCTTTCTCTAAAAGCTCGTTTACCTGCTTCATAATTTCTTCTTGCTGTGCAGCACTTACTCGGTATGCGGGTTTGTTAGGAGGAGAACTACCTGGCACAAGATCTATACGGTGATCTTCGGGCCTTTGGGGAGGTAATTCACCTGGCAATGAGTCAGCAAAACAGTCTTTGAATGCATTAAGAAAATTCAGCCTATCATTAGACATAGCATCCACATTTTGATGATTTGGCACAAGACTATCACGCACAAAAACCAAGTACGCTGAAAGACTCTTTTTCATTGCTTTATTAATTTGGATGTGTGATACAACTGGGATGGAATCCCCTTCTTTGCCAGCATCAATAAAATGCATGCGGCCTTTATGCATAAAGGAAATCATATTGGACTTGTAGTCTTTGCGGGGCTCAAGCCTATGATGCCACGGCTTGCCCAACAATACATCACATCCATTCAGAGGAGCAACTAGAAAATGCTCATTATCAAGATAGCCCTGTATATGGATACGCAACTTCCCAATCAAAGGGGTAACCTGCACCTCTTTGCCAATAAATGCAGCTTCGGCTTCAATATGAGGTCCCATGTTTTCAACCTCAATACCCAATGCAGCTGCCATTTGCATAGAGATGAAATTGTCAGTTGCACAGTCATCAAACATGAAGAGTGCGGGCTGATCCTTGATTTGCCCCCAAGCCTTGCAAACCATACGCTCTTTTGCATCATGACCTGTATTACCTTGCACATCAGGAACTGCATGAACATTTGCTTTGGTGTGCTTGTCCTCGTGCTTTGGTTTACGATCTGGGCATTGTCGGAACATGTGGTCTTTGCTACCACAAGAAAAGCATTTTCCATCCTTAGCATATTGCTCTCTTTGCTCCGGGGTTAAGCCAAATTTGTTCTTTCTTGGGCCCTGTTCTTTAGATGTGTAATTTTCAGCTTTACCACCCTTGTAAGGCTCCCGGAAGTTCTTTTTAGATGGCTGTCCGCCTTTTTGCTGATTTGGGGCAGCCTTGTCCTTCCCCTTGGAACCTGCTTGATCCTGCTTGATCTTGAGCACCAATTGCTCCGTAGCAAGGGCAGAAGCTGTGAGTTGTTGCAACGTATGTTTTGGGTGCAATTCAATACCCGATCTATATGCTGGTTGCAATCCAGAACGAAACTTCCTCTTTCTTTCATCCTCTGTGATTAGCATGAAGGGAGTCACTTCCAGCAACACTTTCCAAAATTTGTTAACATACTGTTGCACACTCTCATTATCTTTTTGTTCCAGCCTATCCCACTTTTGAGTGAGAGTTTGCTCTGCATTGGGTGGCAAGAACTGAGCATAAAATCTATCTTTGAATTCCTTCCAAGTAGAAATGGGATCCTTGGTGATCTTTTCGGTGATCCACCAATGGGCAGCAGTGCCTTTCAGAAACATGCTAGCATGGCGCACCTTCGACTTTTCTGTAAAGTCCTCATCGCTAAAAGCAATGTCGAACTGTGCCACAAACGCTAACACCTTAGAGGCATCATGTTCACCATGAAAGACATCAAATTTGACAGATTTATCACTTGCTTTGAACTCCTTGAGCTTCCTGGCATGAGGCTCATGGTCCTCTCTTTTTCTTTTCCCCTTATCCAACGGGGTAGCCCTGTCTGCATGGGCTCCATGGGCCGTCATAGAAGCTTCATGGGGCACGGTGGCATGTGCTCCACGAACTCGAAGCTCAGATGCATGTGACTTACCTGCATGTGGCATGGTCTCTCCATGAGACAACTCAGAAGGCAAAATTTTTCTGGAAGTAGACCTGTCACCATGAGATACATATCTTGCATGCATGTGACTTTCGTGCCCTCCATGAGCACTGGCATACATAAATCTGTCAGGCTTAGTGCCTTGGGGAGAGGATGCATGACGAGAGGTGACAGTCACCTCTTCCTTTTGCATAAAAGATTTCGGCCTCTGGGATGCAGGATCTCCATGCTTCAAACGAGGTGGATTTCTGAATTTCAGCTCTCCGTCATCCCCCTCTTTGATATCACCTTTACGAAGGAGATAGGCAAGTGCCAACTCCCTTGGTTTCTTGCCCACTTCACGAGCCATTGATTCAAAGGTTACATCAACCATAGCATCAGCCTTCCTGGCTTCAATAGCACTTTGTAGATGAGGATCTTCATGCAAAAACTTCAATTCTTGCTCTTGAGCCTGCAAAATTTTTCTCATATGTTCCATTTCAGCCCTCATAGCATCAGGGTCTTGTTCAAGCATAACTGTCTTTCCTGGAGACAGTTAACCCTTGGATTCACTATCCATAACCCTTTCAAGGGGCTTGTGTCTACCACGCAGGGCATCAGACCCACGAGAAGCACTAGATGGACCCCTCGAATTTGGTACTTCCAAAGGGTTGCCTTGGCTGTCCATTGTGTTTAAAGTTTGCTAAAAGCGGGATGTCCAGTACACCGGTTCGTTTCCCCACTAGAAAGAGGGAAACAACCGTGCTCTGATACCACAGATCCCGTCAAGTGGGAAGGACTCCGTTGGACACCCACACGCTTAATAGCACAACTTTTAAACCACAAATTTGAAATGGACAACTTTAAAACAACTTGAATTTAAATGAACAAAAATGGAAAGATGGACACCAGCACTGGGGCCGGAACGGGCCGACCCCCCCCTCAATATATGATATATTTATTGGGAGTATTTTAATGAATACAATGCTCCATGGGTTCTGAGAGCCAGATAATGTCCATGTACATATGAAAACAGTACCAAACAAATAGGCTCGGATTTCGATGAAGAGAACGACCACTAGTGTGGTCCAATCGCTACGGTCCTGTGCTTTCACTGGACTCCGCGGAGAGCGCCTCACTGGTGTTCCGAGACCACGCACAAACAGGCGCTCTCGTACTAACGCCTGGCTCTCCCGATCTCAGCACCTTTGGACCGAGGTTCGCCAATTCAGCTTGGACAACCCGGCACCGAACGGGTGTGGCCGTAGAGGGATGAATCCCTTATCAGATTTAAACATTAAATGCTTTACTCAAATCTGAAAATCACTTACTTGTAGATGGTTGATAGAAAACCAATATTTGTGGTATGATGAAGCCACCCAGGAGATGCGAAGTTCCCTTGTTGAACGCCAGTGGAGAAGAGATGGCAACTTGCAGCCACTGGCCTATAGAGCATCGTTTGCGGGAGTGCATACACCCTCGGGGGACAACCGCCTGCTGAAGCTAGATTGCTGCTTGCAAGAGAAGGACAGCAGCCTGTGAGGTGAAAGTGCAGGTTATTGGAGAGAACATGCGCAGCCACCAACAGTAGGTGCTGCAGCCGTCAGGTAGTAGTGCACAACCGCCTGACTATTAAGGTTTAGTTGCTGTACAGGGGGAAAATAGCCGCCTGTTGGAGAGGAAAGAGAGGGCAGTTTGCTGGTGTAAACACGCAGCCTGCAAGACCAGGGGATTCGCCTGTAGAGGGAGCAGCGTATGCTGTATGGAGATGGCCGCCTGCAGCAATGCTTATGTGTGAAGCGCACCTCAAGTCAACACTAGCCGCCTGTAGAAGTGGAGGCGCAGCCAACAGCAGAGGAAAAACAGGAGCAGTCGTTGTGCAGGAAGTCAGCCAGCCGCCTGGGAAAAGCAAACGTAGGAGAGGTGTAGGGCAGCCACCAGAGAATACAGTCGTAGCAGAGGGTACAGCCGTATACAGGATAGAAACAGCCGCCTCAGAGTTGCTTTGAGGAGGAGCAGCCTGAAGGAACCGATAACGATCGCCGGTTGATGAAAAATCAACGCCAGAAGGAAGCGATGGCTCCACGCTTGAAGAAGGGAGTCTCTTTTAATAAAATTAAAGTGAAGATAACCTTAGAGATACCCACGCATGCATGTGGGGGATTAGTGGGGGTTGGTGACCATGCCCACCCCCACACTCACTTAAAAGTGAGGCTCCCCACCTTGGCCCCTAAGTGGGTGCCCAAAGGGGGTGCCCACTTTTAAATAAGTGTGAACCCCTAACCTTATAAAACAAAGGGGTTAGAATTTAAATATTAAAACAACAAGTACCATATACTTACCACCTGTTCACATGCACTGAAACTTGTCAGAATACAGAGCAGACTTCACGACTCACTGGCAGGCGTCCCCGCTCAGTAAGTAACACGTCAGGCAGGCAAACACACAAATACATGTCATGCGAAAACAGTTTCAAACATGCAAAATATGTGTGCATGTGCAAATAGTAACATGGACATATCTCCCGTTCATGGAACATGTACAAAATATCTGTCGGCACAAAACTGGCACGACATAAAAACATAAAAACCTGGTCTTCCTATGGAGTGACAGTCCCATAGGTAAGACACAGTTCCAGGCACGAGTTTCCCTATGGTGTGACAGTCCCATAGGTAAAACACGGCACGAATACTGGCTCTTCCATGGCGTGACAGTCCCATGGATCGAACACAGTCCAGGTCATACACGGGTGGCACTGGTCTGGCTCCCGTCCATGCGACACCATCCTGCTAACACACGGGTGGCACCAGTCTGGCTCCCGTCCATGTCAGCAAAATACTGGCCTCTTCACATGAGACACCGGCCTGGCCTCAAGTGAACGAGACGCAAAAAGTAGGAATGGACCAAATGGTCGGCCTATTGGTGACAAAGGGCCACAGGAGTTTTGTTGCCCTCATCCGAAATCTGCAAATAGATTGGCTATTAATCGCAGTGTGACCATTCTTCTCACTGGGCACAGCACGCCTGTTATGCCCGAAATTAGTGGCTCCAGTGCATTTGAAAAACCCAAATTATACTTCAAAATGTGTTACAAATACAATCAATAGTAAACCGCAACATGGTGTCTCAGACAAAGTGGAGGAAAGATCTCCTGGTAATGTAAATTTTCTGGCAACTTGTACTCTGCTCCCCACTAGCAGAGACCAAGCTTCTCAGGACAAACGAATCCTGAGCTCACCCAGCAAGTACAAGTGTCTGTATAATAACACTACAAGCTGCACAACAGACATGTCCCTCTTTAAAGGAAGACACACTATTCACTGACTCCAACCAGTGATTAAAAAACCTTAGAAATTCAGTCTGGAAACCAGCTCGAGACTTAAAAGAAAATAGCTAGCCATGTGTATTTTCCATATCTGATATAAAAAATTTAATGCAACAGAAGATTTAACATGAAAGTGTCTGCTACTAGTATCATCAAGGGAAGATTACCAACCTCAAACATGGAGGTCTCTGCCGTCTGTCATTAGATATATTCGGTTCCATCCATCTCATAGCCCCCTTTCCACAAAGCTGTTACAGTGTGTATCCTGGATCGAGCATGCACAAGAGCTTCTATGTGGTAAGCAAGCCAGCTCAACACAATTCAAGCTGAAGCAAAAACCCTCTGAAAGACTGTGTTATCTCGTTTCCTCACTTTGGGTTAACTGGATTAAATTCAAGGCCTCCTCAACTCTGTCGGCTTTGAAAAGTCCATCTAGTAAGGCATTACAAACAGAGCTATCCAGTAACATGCCACTTTCTATCAGTCTAAGTGAAAGTTCAAGGGCTTGTGAGAGCTTGCCTTGATTGTAAATACTTAGCAACAAAGAGTTGCTGGGCTCTGCAGCGGGAGTGAGGCCATAATTTAGCATCTCCTCTACTATTGTTAGAACATCATGTACATCTCCAACTCTACTGACACCCAATAGCACAGTGTTGTATGTATTCACATCAGGGAGAAAACCTTTTTGTTTTACATCCTCCATGAGTGCTTTTCCCACATCAAATCTGCCTCTATGACAAAAATCATGAATCCATGCTATACATATAGCAACATGAGGTAAGAGTTCCTTCTTTCTCATCTCATCCAATAAGTAACATGCCTTGTTCAACATCCCTACACCCAAAAAGCCATCGAGCAACGCCTTGTAAGCCCCTGCTATTAGTCTTCCTCCTTGCCCAGTCATGAACAAAAACAGCCTTTTCGCTTTATGCATTTTTCCCTTCATGAAAAACCCTTCCATCAATGTGGACCAATAGGAATCATCAGGCTGAAAACCATTCTTCAGCATTTCATGTAAAATGTAGCTTGCCTCATCAAACTGTTCTTTCTTTAGAAAACCTTTAAACAGGACCTTGAAGCTCACTGCATTAGGTTCCAAGCCTATGTCACTTAATGTTGTGAACAATTTCATAGCTTTCACCATTTCGCTCAACCCACAGAATGTCTCCATCAATGTGTTGTACGCCACCACAGTTAAAGGCAAGCTCTTTCCCCTCATCCTTTTGAACAAAATGTCTGCCTGATCCAATAGGCCAAGGTCTTTGAGACCCTTGATAAGAGATCCATATGTCACAGCATCTGATATATATCCCTTCCTTACCATTTCTTGAGTAAAATCACAGGCTTTACTCACTTCTTTCAGTTTACAGAAGCCACCAATTACAGCACTATAGATAGAAGCATCTGGATGCAAACCATTCTTCATCATTCGGAACACAAGATGGCTAGCTTCTTCCAGTCTCTCGGCCTTGCAAAGGCTCCTTACGAGCATACTGTAGGTCGCCTTATTTGGAATGCATCCATCATCCTGCATTTCTTCATAGAGTTCATATGCCTGATGCACTTGATTGCAATCGCAAAGAGCACATATCAAAGGATTATATGCAAACACATTTGGCACAAAACCCTTTCTTATCATGGTGTCAAAGAGACATAAGGCTCGGGAGATATCACCTGCTTTTGAGAAACCACCTATCAGACAATTGTATGGATAAGGACCCAGTTGGCATCCTAGGTCTGCAAGTTTATTCAGAATCTGAAGTGCCTCATTGTAATGTTTCTTTTGAACAAAAGCATGAACAAGTGTGTTGCATGTCACATGATCTGGCTTACAGTTAACCTCTTCCGTCATTTTTTCAAAGTAAATTAAAGCCTTTTCCAACCTTCCAGCTTTGCAAAAACCTGAGATGAGAATATTATATGTTGTGCTGTTAGGCTGCAGCCCACTTGTACGCATTATGCGAAGAAGCCGAGAAGCCTCGAAAAGCTTGCCCAGATGAAAAAGCCCGTGTATCAGTGTGTTGTATGTGACAACATCTGGAAGGCAGCATTTTCGAACCATTTCATTCATAAGCTTGACTACCTCGTTGGGCATCTGTGCTCTCAGCAGACCAAACAGCAGAGAGTTGTATGTGAAAGCATTTGGAGCACAGCCTCTTCTCTCCATTTCGTCGGCGAGCTTCCGAGCCTCCTCGATTCTGCTGCACTTAACCATTCCATCCACTAGTATATTGTACGTGATCACAGATGAGTGGCATCCCTTCAACTCCGAGTTCCTCATAATAGTCAAGCCCTCATCCACCAACCCAACGCTGCAAAACCCCCCAATAAGCATGCCATACAAGTGCACATCGGGCAGCATAGTGCTGCTGCTGTCCAGAACATCCCGAGCCTCATGCAGCTTTTGGGCCTTGCGGTACCCGTCCACCAGCATGCCGAACGTGACCGTGTTAGGCCTGCAGCCATGCGCGAGCATTCTCCCCAACAACCCCTTGGCTTCATCAAGCTTGTGAGCCTTGCATAATCCATCAAGCACAGTGTTGTATGCGGAGGTGTCCAGGACGAGGCCATTGTCCAGCCCCTCCAGGAGAAGACAATACGCCTGGGAAACCATGCCTTGTGTGCACAGTTGCTGGATATTTGAGCTGGTGGGACAATGCCCTTCCTCCCTCATGGCTCTGCAGAACTCGGGGCTCCATCTCTTGTCCTTACCGTAGCAGGATCGAAGCTCTTCCACCCCTACCCGGCACAAATCATGGGCGTCCAAGTATGCGTGTCTTCTCTGTATACTGCACAAAAGCAAGCGCCCACTAATTCTAAGCCTCAACTTCAACGCTGCAGAGACTGCAATGCCGCGCATACATGGCAGGATGCTCAGTGAGCAAGTGCGAGGAGGGAGGGTTGCGCTGTTTTCACACGAGGACCGTGGTTTAACACGAGACATGGATCATCTTGCCTCTTACAGACATGGCGGGTGTGAACCGTGAAGTGATGCCATTAGGCATCTTCAACAAGAGAATATATTTAGTTCTCTCACATCCCCTCCTCTTCCTTTAGCAGATACTACATACCAAATGTGCTATTACATGTCATTTTGAACCTCTTTCTAGCAATCTCATCATGTATTTGTTGATGGTGGCTATATGATGACAAGGTGGCTATGTTACAACAAGCTTTCTAACTATAGAGCTATGTGATGACAAGGTGGCTATGTTACGACAAGCTCTCTAACTGTAGCAATCTCATCATGTATTTGATGGTGGCTATATGATGACAAGGTGGCTATGTTACAACAAGCTTTCTAACTATAGAGCTATGTGATGACAAGGTGGCTATGTTACGACAAGCTCTCTAACTGTAGCATCTTGAGACACACCCTCTTGTTTAATGTGTCCAAAATAATAGAGTGTATTCTCACCATACCCATGTTTTGCATTTCGTACTAATATTACAACCCATAAAATGACAAACATGCCTCCTACTTTTGCAACGAGCCACATTTAGCATACACATAGACCAAGTTGAAGCCAGCTTCAACAAGCCTTTTCTTGCAATCTACATGTATTTCTCGGCCTTAATATGCCTGTGTGGAGAGCACCTTGGTTCCACACTTCTCCCACACTCATTGTCACACCGATGATGCGGATCATCCTCTAATGGGTAATGTAACCGCTCCTCGTGTGAGATGGTCAAAGTTTTGCCTGAAAAGCCAATCACTAAGCAATCGCTCAAGAACGAGGGAAGAGACAAGAAGTAGTAGTAGTAGTAGGAGCAAAGCAAGCCCCAAACCTAAGCCTAATCACATCCACACATTCTAGATTAGAAGAGAGGGTAGAGAGGACACTAAACTCTACTGCATGAATAGGGAGAGTGACTTATAAACATGAGAAGTTGGATTTTATACTTTGGATGCATATTTCCACTAGGTTGCCTAGGGGTAAGTGACCCGAGGTGCCCATGACCAAATAGAGGGCTTTTACAAGTGTTTAACCTTTCTTGTCAGGTTTCTCATCTTATAACTCAGGAATCAGTATGGAAGGTCATTAATCTTTTTGGTGCCCTAAATGGTCCATAAAACTTGGGTGTCAATTTCACTAATGGATCTTCTCAACGCTCTTGAGATATCTCTTTTCAATTCTTTCACCTTCTTTAAAAGATATGGCTTTACATTTCTTGTTTGCTTGTTTAACAACGTACACTTCTTTAAAAGATATGGATTTACATTTCTTGTTTGCTTGTTTAACAACGTACACTTCTTGATATTTATAACTTACCATACTTGCTGAAATATGTTCTTAGAATCTTGAGTAAACTCATTAGTAGCCTCTACTTTGTGAGAAAGGTAAGAGGTAGGAATGGGTAAAGCCTTCCCATAAATTGCAATAATGAAGGAAACCTAAGGATTGCACTCATTAGCATGGAGTACGTACATGTCCCACTCATCATATAGGGAGTAGCACCTATTGCACTCATAATGGAGTACACACATAGCTTCTCAAGAGGGAGAAGTCCACCATGGAAGCTTAGAGCTCCAAAGAGTAAGAGTACTCGTGAAAGTATAATGATCAAAAGGGTACAATGTCCATTAGCCCCATGCCTTATATAGGGGCCCCCTAAAAGTATAGATGTAAATGTCCCTAAAAGTATGGAGTACGTACATGTCCCACTCATCATATAGGGAGTAGCACCTATTGCACTCATAATGGAGTACACACATAGCTTCTCAAGAGGGAGAAGTCCACCATGGAAGCTTAGAGCTCCAAAGAGTAAGAGTACTCGTGAAAGTATAATGATCAAAAGGGTACAATGTCCATTAGCCCCATGCCTTATATAGGGGGCCCCTAAAAGTATAGATGTAAATGTCCCTAAGCCCAAGTGCCTAGGCCCCATTCCCCATGTGCATGTGCACCCAAACCTACTTCATTACAAACCATCCCCTCCTATAATGATTTTGTCCTCTAAATCGAAGGGTGGTCATGCCCAAAGAAAAGACATATACAAGTGGCTATGTACAAAAGCCAAAAATCACATCCATGACTGAATGTAGAAGAAGACCTATGCATGAATCACATGACCCCCTAGGTTAAATGGAAAGGATAGAGGGCTCCTTTCGATGATGAGGTAATCAATGTAACCTCCTGGATCAAAAGGAAATCCGAGGTATGCAAAATCCAAGGCAATGGTCCCATGATAATGTGGTGCAAGTGGAGAGAATAAGGAACCACTGTCAATGATGAATCTAGTCGAGTATCCTCCAGGATCAAAAGGAAATATATGGTATACATCCCGAACCATCGAAGTTGAGATGATAGTAGCTCCTAGTTGGATAAAAAGGAAATCTTGACTCCAAAGAAATAGTAGCTCCAGGGTCGAAAGGAAAACTCATAAGCCCATCCTCACAACCACACTGTGAATCTGGCATGAAAGGTATCTGCCGAAGAAGCTCAAAACTCCTAGCTAGAATGTCAAGTGGTCCTAGCACAAAAGGATCATCGTGCAGGCCAAGACTGGAATATGTCATAGATGCACCTGAATGTCAAGCCACATATCCGAAAACTATGCTCCTCAAATGGCAAAGAATGCATCCAAAGAAAAATGTCCTGACTCCAAAGAACACAAGATTGTGTCAACATCTGCAAGAGCCAAATAAATATAGCTCAAGGTTGGCCTCATGTAGAGTCAAATGTGAACTCAAGCCAGTCACACGTAGCACGACTCAAAAAGTCAAAGGCATGATCCACCATATCAATGTATGTATGAGTATGATCCAACCCATGCACAATACCTCCATGTGCAAAACACTCTATATGTGTGTGTCCCTCTAAAATAAAAGCTGGATCATCATAAAGATCATCATCACTAAGTATTGACAAAGTGTCTACACAAGAGATATAAGTGGTATCAATTAAGTCACTATTAAAATGGAAGCTCCAAGGCCACTAAGGTCAGTCCCAAAGGTATAGACAAACTCCATCACTGGTGTCCCTATATGACCTAAATCCCATGATAGATCAATCTCTAATAGCACTAGATCTAAGGAAATACCTAGATCAAATGTAAATCTCTCAAAATCAACGTCATAGGATATGCTAAAAATATGATCAATATGCATACTCCTATGATGTCTCACCTCTACTCATCACTACTCTCATGCACTATCCATAATAATTGCTCAATCACAACAACTCGATCCACCCGAATGCTACCAAGAATGCTATGAAAACTAGGAGTAGTGGTTGTATTCGAAATCTCTCCACATGTAACAAATCTAGAGGAGTATCCCAACGCATCTAATACTATAACCTCGGGTCTATGCTCCTCATGGTCTATGATGTGCTCAATGACATGTGAAGTGTCAATCCCATGTGTAACTAGGGATGCATGACTAGCCGAATGATCTCGACTAGTTAAATGCCCATCAAGATCATGGAATGCATCACTATGGTCATCTAATGTATCCCTATGATCATTAGGAATAAAGATAGGTATCTCTATGATGCTCATAATGCTCGATGTGCTCGCTGCCATCCCTGCCCTCGAGATCATGTCCACATGATCTAACTCACACACATCAGTGTCACTATCACTATCACATACATCATCATCATGTGTATATGTGTCAGTGGCATCATGTGCACGTGTATCACTATCATCATGTGTATGCATGTGCGATACATCTATATCATCATGTGTGTGTGTGTGTGCATGATACATCATCATAGGTATGTGGGTGTGATACATCAATGTCATCACATGTGTGTGTATGACCATCACCATGTGTACATGTGTCAACATCAATATCTTCATTAAACTTGATAATCCTCATCACTATCCACATCATCATCCACTGAATGCATGTCATAATGATTCCCATCCTCAGGTATATAGTCATCTCTGCTCACCAATGTAGGGCACTCAATCAAGTCCCCACATACATCATCCCATGCAAACAATGTCAAACCATCCATGTAAAGATAACCACATAGATCCTCAAAAAATCACCATGTGTAGAATGTTTAGACCATCTAGCACAGACATCCGCCTCATCAAATAAGTATCTAAACTGGCTAGGTAACAACGTCTGAAGCTCAAACATCCATATGTGGCATGAATAGAGCTAAAATCTCTATAAACCCTAATTCAAAAATCAAGATCAAGAAGTTCAAGAAATCAAACAGTAAACTGGATTAGGATTTTGAAACAATGTTTAATGTAAATTTAAAAATTATCAACAAAAATTTCTTTGCTAATCTTGTCAAACAAGAAATTAGCAAATTTGAAAACTGTGTGAAAATCAATTTCAAAAATGATTAACACTAATCAAGATTAAGAAAATGATTAACACTAATCAATTTCAAAAATGATTAACACTAATCAAGATTAAGAAAATGCATTTTTAAAAATTAGATTAATAGTAATCCAAAAATGATTATCATTAATCAAGACCAAGAAAATACATTTTAAAATCTGGATTAGGTATAATCCAAAAATGATTATCACTATTCACTTACTAAGTAAGGATCTAAGCCAATAACTTTGATCCTAGGGATCTAAGCCAATAACTTTGATTATCACTAATCACTTACTAAGCAAGGATCTAAGCGAATAACTTTGATCCTAGGGATCTAAGCCAAGAGCTCTGATACAAATGCAATGAAGGAAACCTAAGGATTGCACTCAGCATGGAGTACACACATGTCCCACTCATCATAGGGAGTAGCACCTATTACACTCATTACACTCATAATGGAGTACACACATAGCTTCTCAAGAGGAGAAGTCCACCATGGAATCTTAGAGCTCCAAAGAGTAAGAGTAGTCATGAAAGTATAATGATCAAAAGGGTACAATGTCCATGAGCCCTATGCCTTATATAGGGGCCCCCTAAAAGTACACATGTAAAAGCCCAAGTTCCTAGGCCCCATTCCCCATGTGCATATGCACCTAAACCTAATTCATTACATAAATAATCTCAGATGGTGTAAGCAAACTGAAGAAGGTGAATGTACGTGTCCCAAAGTCTAGATTGGAATGAAACATAAGCTCTAATTAAGTCCAAAATCTTACTATTAGGAACTTCCATTTGTCTATTAGATTCTAGATGAAATGTTCTAAATTAATAGCGATCGTGAAGTCCAATTTAGTGCCTAATTTCTTAAAGAGTGTAGTCTAAAAAATGACTACATAACTTTGAATCACAATCAGACACAATGACATGTGTTAAGCAAAGGCAAGGCAGCACCAAAGGGGCTTTCTTCAGCAAAGGGGGCTTCAAGAAGTTTGGTTCAAAAGCACCCTTTAAAGGTTCAAATTAAAAAAAGTTTTTTCTTAAGAAGTCTTACAACTTCTATGGAAAACCAAGACATGAAGAGAAGGATTATTTCTTTAGAAACAAAGCTCAAAAGGCACTTCTTACAGGTGAAGAAGACAAGGAGAAGAAGCAAAAGAGAAAGAAAAAGGGGCCTCATGTGAGGCTAACTACATCAATGTCGTTAGGCCTTCTAGACTAGGTAGAATCATCCCTACCTATTAGACACTCCTCCAGCCTACCTATCTATTAGTCACTCCATCCTAAGCAAGTTATCCTAAGTAAGTAATCATAACAAGAGTCTAGCATATGTCAGCATAAGTGGCATCGTAAACCACCTTAAGGCATACAGGCACTAGGATGGGCTACCATTGACACCATCATTGCCATGGATACTTTGTTGAGGGGGAGGATGTTGAAATAATACACCAAAATCTCCATATTAATGACATTGGGGCATAAGGACATTATGTTTCTAAGGTCTTAGGCCAATTCAATACCATATAATATGGTCCATTTAGCTTCACAAATCCATAAGAAGAAAGGCACCTATTGCAACAAGTGGGGAATATCTTCCTTGAACCCAAATCTAGGTAAATAGGAGCATCTTAGTGGTGCTCAAATATAGAGAAGTTTAGGGTTGAGATGAACACTTAATCTTAGTTCTAATCAGTTGTACTCAAATCTAGAAAAGTGTAGGGTTGAGTTCTAATCAGTTATACTCTAGCCTATATAAAGGCACACATCCAATATAAAAGAGTACACACTTATTTCTCCCTTTTCATATTATCATTATGTTCATTACCTTCAAGCCTCCATAATTCTAACACACCCCCCATCAAAATGGGATTGTAGAAAGGAAGAATAGGCATATTTCAAAAGTTACCCATGAATGAGAAAGAAATGACTCACTGTTTTTGGGCTAAAGTAGTAGCATTTGCAATTTATATTATGAATAGAACCCCCATTTGCAATTTATATTACAAATAGAACCCCCACTGTTGCAATAGTTCATGGCATGACACATGAACAAAAAATTACTAACTAGATTTGGCACACTTCAAAGTCTTTGGATGCATTTCATATGCACATGTACAAGATGAGGTGAGAAGCTAATTGGATCCCAAGGCAAAAAAAAAATGTATCTTTACTAGATATTCCCTTGAGCATAAAGGTTATAGATGTTATAACTCCACATTAAGAGAAACTTAGACTAAAAAGGGGCCTTTTGAGAGCCTTCTCTCTCTTTCATGAATAAAGAGAATATGTTTGAAAAATGTTATAATATTATAACTCTCTCTATCCTCTTTTAGAATTAAGGATATCTCCTTTTAGGAGTTTTATAATAGATTCACTTGAGTTATTTTATTCTAATAATGTCTCTTTTTAAGATTGGGACCACTTGTCCACAAAATTTGAAAATCTCAAGAACTTCTTTCCTATTTGAGCTAAAAATATGTAGCTTGAAAGATGTGACACTCTTAACTACCCTCATGACTTTTCAACTTTACCATTAAATCATGCGTATTTGAAGTTTTTTAATTTGAAAGTAAAAAATGAGATATTTAAATGTATAATTCAAAATTTTAAATTTCTTTTTAGCCACTCCTAGATCTATGCTCTTAGACTAAAGGACGTAGCCGGAGGCCAAGACATGAAATTATGTGGGCTTTGCTGCTAGTGCAACGTCCACCGCCGTGATCGCTGGGTGTTGGCGGTTACCCTAGCAGTGGACTACCGCCAAGCTTACCCATTGGGCAACAACTCCGGATCTTTCTTGTAACAAACTTGTAACTATTCTTGCCAATGGGTAGTACCTAGGAAAATGTAAAAGAAAATGAGAGGAGAGAGGGTGTGTGGGATATACAAGCAAAGCCTTACTCAGTAATAGAGAAGATTTTTAGTGTTGTCTTCATTGGTAGTTCTATGCAAACCTGTTTGATTCTCAAGTTGTGTCATTGCTCTCTCTACTTTTGAACATGTCTTTTAACTCCTGTTTGTATTCACAGCCAGTTCTGTTCGGAAGTAATCCCCTTCCTAGAGATAGGATTGAGAGCTATGTTCAGACTCTCTTTAGATTCAGGCACTAACCACAACTCCATTGCAACCAACTCCCTTGACCTAGGCAGATCAGCGGCCCAATGCGTTAGCGTTGGCTTATCTTGTTAGGCACAGTAGCATTAGTCGGGCCTCCTTCAGAGCCAACTAGGTGGTCCAGAACCAAGCAAATTCCGAGTCTCGATCGGACAACCACAGTGGAAGTTGACAAGAGAGACTAAGTGGTCCAGAACCACGCAAGTTCTGAGTCTCGATCGGACACCCACAGTGGAATTTGACAAGAGAGACTAAGTGGTCATTAAAAGGGAGAAAAGGAAATTATGTAGGGTTAAGCGGCTTAATAGATCAAATAGTATATGGATTAAATGTTAAAGTGGAGAGAAATGAGTGGTAGAAGTTGAAAAGAGGCTGTCAACATTAAAAGGGAGAAAAATGAATGATGGGAAGGTGAAAAAAAACTAAGTTGACATTAACATATGAATCATTAGGGTTAGGGTTAGCATAGCTATGGAGGCTCAAAGATGGGGGTAATGGTCATTACTGTGTTGGAGCAGTCAGTGAGATAGAAAGAAAACAGAGAAATGCAAGGATAGAGAGAGAAAGAGTATACGATTAATTGATGTGATAGATGATTATATTAGTTGATTTTTCAATGAAGTACATGTATCTTTTATAAGTACAAAGATTCTCTCCTTGACATCATTGCTTATGTCATCACACACATAAATATCTACATATTATTATGACCCCTTTAAGAGGTGGTTCACACACACATACACATAAGTATTTGGATACACAAGTATTTGGATACACACTGGACAAGATGGATATACAAACATGGGTACACAAATATATGGCGCGACACGTACAAACACGAGGTGGACAAGCACACATGAGACTCCGAAATATCCAACAATTCATAGGGAGAAAAGGGAATACTGGGAATTGAAAAGAAACTAGGTCAACATCTAGCCCCCTAAAATAGAACCAGATAAATAGTGTATATTTTTATGCAAAAATAAAAGTTGAGTAAAATAAGGCTATTCCATTAGTTGGCATTAGTAGTTTTTCATATTTAGACCTACCTTGAGGTTATAAAAAGTTCAAAACTTAATTTTCAGAATATGTATTTGACTCCTCTACGGGCTATTCCAGCCCCCTTCTTTTGGTCCTTCTTCTATGGTGAACCCCCAGTGATTTATTTTTCTAGGCCGCCATACTTGGGCTCGTAAGCTCTCCTCCTGGTTCTTACTCCTACATGGCCAACCCTCGTCCTCAATGGGCTTGGTGTAAGGGTACTTCTTCCTGGCACTTTCCATTGCCTTGATAGCCAACCCCGTGAAAAAGCATGTGGCTTGGTTAGCTCTGGGAGGATGGCTGCATCTTCAAATACTGTCTCCTCAAGCTGTTTTGGCCTCCTTGGTTCCACTTCCACCCATAGGGTGGTCTGCCTATTAGGCTCCGGAAGGGTTGTCGTTCCTTCTCGTTCTGCCAGCAAACTCCATTGGTGAGGGGCACTGGCAGTTCCGTCCTATGCGTGAGGTGTTGCCTCCTCACCCATGTCCGTGAGTCACAAGGTTCCACCACTTCCTTGTATAGCTCGGGATCCAGATGAGGGGGGTCTCCTCCTCGTGCTGACTCTCTTGCTGCCAGTGAGTTGCTATGCCCTTGCCTCTCCACCTTCTCGTCCAATTGGCTCATGAGAATAGAGAGATTTTGCTCCAATTGGAAGGCTGCACTACTCCTGCTTGTTTTGTAGCCTGAATTAGACTCATCATGTGCCTGAGAGCTGTCTCCTTGCAGAACTCGGAGTCTCCTTGCCTCCTCTTTTATTGGAACTTTTGTTGCATTTTCTCCTTTTTTGCCCATTCTTGGGAGTCTTTTATCATTCTTTCTTTATTCCATATTTTTGTGGCATGAGCTTTTCTCATTGTATCTATATGTTCTTGCCCTTTTTTCATATCAGCAGCATGAGCTGTCTCGTCAGAGCAACGTTTAGCTCATTAACCGTCATCTTGCTTCCTTTAGCTCTTGTTGTGAACCTTCCTCTAGCTATTCCCTCCTCCTTCTTTAGGGCCTTGATTATTTCCCCTTGTCTTTGCTGTTCTTTGTACTCTTCAACCAATCCTCTTTACTCTTCAAGCTGGGCTCTTAAGGCCGCTTCATCGTTATCCCTCTCTTCCAACCCTTTGGTTGCCACACAAGCATGCTCTCATCGCCGCTCGTCATCAAGGATATTGTCCATTGATGTTCCTTTGTAGATTACGATCTCTTTACCTTTCCCCTCAGAGTGCGCTGTCGGTTTCTTACCACTCTCTTTCAAAAGTGTAAATTGCTTTTTCTAGCTTTCCACCTCTGCCTGATCTTTGTATGGAGCTCCTTCTCTACAGTGGTCTCGCCCCAACTGTGTCGTCCTGCCTCCCGCAGTCCCCACAGCTCCCACACCAATTGTATCCTTGCTAGTTTTACAGTGTTAGTCTTTCCGGATCCCCCATCCGGATTCCTATCTTGAGTCTAGAGAGGGGAGCAATTTGCTTGCAGGTAGGTGTGGTGGCTTGCATGGCCACTGTCAGCATCCTTAAATACTCCTCCCACACCTCCTTTATGGATTCTAAAGCATGATTATCCCATGGCTTCATCTTGTCCACCTCCAACTCATAGACCTCCGAAAAGTCTTCCACGTCCATCACAGCCAGCTAGACTTCTGCCTTCACTAGTTCCACGTCCATCACAGCCAGCTAGACTTCTGCCTTCACTAGTTCCACCTTATCCTTGTATGCCTTGGCCTGGATGTCTCTGATGATCCTTAAGTGTTCTTCTCTAATCATGATCACCTGTCCTTCGGCTCTAGCTTGGCTTTCAAAAATTATGTCCACTTCTTCTTGTAGCCTCTTATTTGCTTGTTCTGTTTGGACTAGGGTTTTTTTTAGGACAGTCATCTCCTGTTTTCTATCTTCATTTGCCCTTTGGAGTTTTTCTAAATGCCTTCTCATTTCCTCCACCTATAGGTACAAGATGAGCCAAAACTATGCTAAGTAGGTAAAGGAAGAAATTGACAATTGAAAGTAGGGTTTATTTATCCTATGGATTGGGTATAATGGCTATCACCGATAGTCATTATTCCAAAAAATAATGGGAAGCTACCACAAGTTGAATGCTTCCACTATATCCGACCCATTTCCACTACCTTTCATTGATTCCTTGTTGCTGGATTCAGTAGAAGGACATGAAACATATTCGTTTTTAGACGGATTTAGTGGGTATAATCAGGTACGAATGGCCCAAGAGGATAAAGAAGCGGTAGCCTTTGTAACTAAATGGTGGGGGGCATTTTATTCTAATGTCATGACATTCAGGGGGTGAAAAATGCCCCTACCACATTCTAGAGAATGGTTGAGGAAATATTCTATGAATACTTGACCACTTTTATGAGGGTGTTTGTAGATGATTTCAGTGTGTTCGAAAATAATGAAGAATACATGTCCAGAGATTAGAGGAAGAATCTAACTCTCCGGAGTAAGTCATTCATGGTAAGGGTTGGGTCGCTATACAAAATGGACATTAACCAGATTCTTAGGAGGTGTCCCTGAGCATGAGCAACAGGCCATGTTAGCAAAAGCACATTAAGGTATAATTGGTGGGAATTTTTTCGAAGAAGTCACAGGATGAAAAATATTATAGGTGGGTCTATGGTGGCCAACAGCATTTAAAGATGCGCATAAGTTCTTAAAAGAGTGTGACATGTGCCATAGGATGGGGTAACCAAGCGATGTAGTCAAAATGCCCCATAATCTAGTCCTGCCGCTCGAGCCATTCTAGAAATGGGGTCTGGACTTCCTGGGCCCATTCAAACCAACTGCTCATAGGATAGGAAACAAATACATTTCGATGTCCATTGATTATTGCACTAAATGGGTAGAGGCCAAGGCCCTTAGAGACTACAAGGCGTCATCTATGGTAAAATTTCTTTATGAAACCATAATGACAAGATTCAAATGCTTTATAAAGATAGTTTAGTAATTAACGAACCCATTTATCAATAAAGTGATTAGGAAATTGAACGGAGTAGCACAAGATAATACATAAGAAGTCAACAGTCTACTACCCAACCACAAGCCAATGGGCAAGAAAAGTCCACCAAAAAAATCCTCAAGGGAATCCTAATCAAGACAGTGAACGAGAACAAGAACGAATCAAAAACGAAAGTGCACTCGACATTATGGGCATTCTAGATTGCTTATAAGAATGCAACAGGACTTACACCATTCAGTATGGTGTATGGACTGGAAGCAGTGGTGCCCATGGAGTTTTTGATATAGAGTCTTAGGATAGCAGTGGCCGAAAGGCTTTCTCCAGAAGAATCAGAGATGCACAGGATTGAACAGCTCTACTGAAACTTAATGAAAGAAGAATGCACAGTGCGCTTGGATAGTAGAGATCGTACAAAAAAGAAGAAAGGTATAGTTAGACATGAACACAAGGTTCAGGATCTTTGATGAAGGAGATGCACTACTTTTGTTTACATCAAGAATGGGACCCCACCCAGGAAAATTGAAAATGAGATAGACATGCCCATATAGAATTGTCTAGAAGCTGGGGACAGGAACTTTTGAGTTGGCAAGTCTGGATGGTGAAAAACTCAAAAACGCGGTAAATAGATACAGGTTGAAGACCTACTATGGAAAGATGCCAAAAGAAGGGAGAAAGTGTCCAAAAGATAATCAAAATCCAAATCTAGAGGTGATTGATGTACCAAGATCCAAGACAGGATTTTAGATATTTTAAAAATTCCAATGGCCCAAAATTAAATTTACCATATGTAAATATGATAATGGTGTGTACAGATACCGAGGAGCCAGGTGGCAGCAGTGTGGCACAAACGGGACAGTCGAGGTTGCCGCCACAAAAAGGGGAGCATGGACGTGTAATGACCTCAAAAAGAGTGTAGAAGGGATCAATAGCTGAAAAGCGAGGGAAATCTAGGGCAATCATGTGAAGATGATGCAATTATGGCCACCTTTGGGAAGGGTGCACCTCACGGCAATAGCTGAATGCCTCCCCATCAAACGCCTAATTTCCAAATCTACTCTCAAAAAGCTACCCCGCGTTCTTGACCCTTTTCTTGATCTCAACTCTCTTTTTGCTAAACCCTTCTCATTTCCCTACCTTCTCCCAAGCCATCACAATGTTCTTGAACAAAAAGAGATGGTTCTGGACTTTGAGCCTTTGTCATCCACAGTATACAAGGAGGTGGACAAGCATGTGTAATGGTTGGACACGATGGGCCTTAAAGAGTTTGTGGAGCTACCATGGGAGGTGCTCCAACAGAACTACAAAGTGGCGGAGTAGCTAGAGGAGCTATAGAAGATCAATACAATCACACCCTTGGGGAGAGAAGCGGGCCTTTGATCCCCTCTATGTGGTGGAGGTATTCAAGCTTCTGGGGGAAGGTGAGGGCGAGGTCAAGGCAACAGACAAGGATGACCTCATGAAGGAGTTTGGTCCCCTGGAAGGAAGAGAAAAAGAGTTCAAAATGACTAGGATGCCTGATGAGGATAGGCAAAAGCATATGCACTTTGTGGTGGAGATGATCAATCTCACCCACAAGCCGTACTGTATGTCAAGAAAGGCATATGAACTGGTTAAAGCTGTAGAAGCAGGAACAAAGGTGACTTGGGCAGAAGTTTTATACAACAACATAAAGGACCAGATTGGAAAGGTCAACCGCCCAAACACTAAGATGAAGATTGGCCCTTACATAATGGCACTGTTTAAAGCACAGGTAGGAGCTGGGCAAGAAGGAAAGAGCAATAGGGAGGAAGTAGCCAGAAAAAGGACATGGAAAACAAGGATGGAGCTACTACAAAGCCTCAAGAAGAGGGGAGCTTGGGACATACACTGTTCGAAAGGAAGAGGGCATTTGAGTCTGGTGAAAAGAAGAAGGGAAAGAAAGGAAAGACAAGAGCAGAAGAAAAGTGAGATCTCCAAGGAGGACTTTGCCGGAATGTAAAACCCTATCTTTCACAAAATCTCAAGGAGCAGCAACAACAGGAATCCATCTCAAGGAGCAGCAACAATAGGAATCCATCTCAGCACATTCAGCACATGCCTGTAGATATAGTAGGAGAGCACACCCAGGAACCTTAACAAGAGTAGAAGGGTATCATGATGGTAGGGCCCATCCACCTAGAGAAAACACAAGCAGAGGTCTCTAAACCAAGTACTGCTATCTTTATGGAAACCATTGATGCACTCTGGGTACAGGGGAGCTTAAATTATCTGCAGAGGTGCATGATGAATGGGGCCAAAGAAATAACCATGCTATAAACAGAAGTCAGATAGAAGGAGGCCGCTATTCAGGAACTAAGAAGTCAACAGGTGCTGCTGGCAGGAGGAGCTAAGAAGAATACGGACAAAAGAGGCCCAGGTGGAGGAAATGAGAAGGTAGTTAGAAAAACTCTAGAGGGCAGATGAAGATAGAAAACATGAGATGACTATCCTAAAAGAAGCCCTAGTCTAAACAGAACAAGCAAACAAGAGGCTATAAGAAGAAGTGGATAGAATTGCTCAAAGCCAAAGCTAAGGCCAAAGGATAGGTGATCATGATTAGAGAAGAACACTTAAGGATCATCAGAGATGTCCAAGCTAGGGCAAACATGAATAAGGTGGAATTGGTGAAGGTAGAAGCCCGGTTGGCTGTGGACATGAAAGACTTTCGGGAGATCTATGAGTTGGGAGGTGGACAAGATGGAGCAATGGGAGAATCATGCTTTGGAAGACATAAAGGAGGTGTGGGAGGAGTATTTAAGGAAGATGACAGTCGCCATGCAAGCCACCACACCTACTTACAAGTAAATTTCTCCCCTCCAGACTCAAGACATGAATCCAAAAGGGGGATCTGGAAAGCCTAACACTACAGAACCAGCAAGGATGTAACTGGTGGGAGCTGTGGGGAAATGCTAGAGATATCCAGAAGGGCATGGAGGCAGGACACAGCGGCGGAGAGACCACTGTAGAGAAGGAGCTACAGACAACGATCAGGCAGCTCGACAGTGGTGGAAAGTTGAAAAAAGAGGTTCACACTTTTGAAAGAGAGTGGCAAGAAACTGGCAAAGCACTCTGAGCAGAAAGGGAAAGAGATCTTAATCTACAAAGGAACATCAATGGACATTATCCCCAATGATGAGCTATGAGAGCATGCTTGGGCAGCAAAACTAAAAGGATGGAAGAGAGGGCTAACGATGAAGCGGCCTTAAGAGCTCAGCTTGAAGAGTAGAGAGGATTGGTTGAAGAGGACAAAGAACAGTAAAGACAAGATGAGAAACAATCAAGGCCTTGAAGAAGGAGGTGGGAACAGCTAGAGGAATGGTCACAAGAGCTAAAGGAAGCAAGATGACTTTTAATGAGCTGAATGACGATAGCTCATGTTGATCTTAAAAAGAGGCAAGAACAGATAGATACAATGAGAAAAGCTCATGCCACAAAAATGTGGAATAAAGAAAGAATGATAGAAGACTTCCAAGAATGGGAAAAAAGACAAAAGGTAGAAATGGACGAAGTGCAACAGAAGTTCTGAGAAAAGAGGAGGCAAGGCGACTCTGAGTTCTACAAGGAGACAGCTCTTAGGCACATGATGAGTTTGATCTAGGCTCCAAAACAGGCAAGAGTAGTGAAACCGTCGGAACAAAATTGCTCTATCCAATGGCCACATCTGAGGCATCGATAAACACATGGGACACCAAGTCATAGTTAGGCTACTGCTGCAAGATGGGCACGGCTGCTTAGATTTTAGAATACCTCTTGATAGGATCCATACCAGACATATTCTACATCCTTAATCGTTAGGCTATACGAGTGCATTGCCACATTAGCTAGGAACCTCATGAACCTGTTGTGCCACTTTATTAGCCCTAGAAATCATGAAAGCTCTTTGGCATTCTTGGGAGGTTGCATTCACGATGACCGCAACGAATCCACCGTTAGTCCTTCTACAGACACTATGTGGCCCAAAATAGATCCACCAGTTACGCGAAGGCACATTTGATTGGGTTTAGGCTCAATCGGCCCTCATGCACTTTTCCAGACACATTGTGAGGTGTGTAATGTGTTATTCCTTCTTTTCAAACACACCAAAATCATATACAAACACCCTCATGAAAGTGGTCGGGTATTCATAGAATATTTCTTGAACCATTCTCTGGAATGTGGTAGGGGCATTTTTCAGCCTGAATGTCATGACATTGGAAGCAAATGTCCCCCATTCAGTTACAAAGGCTGTCTTTTCCTTATCCTCCTGGGCCATTCGTACCTGATTCGTACCTGATTGTACCCACTAAATCCATCCAAAAATGAATATGTTTCATGTCTTGCTACTACATCCAGCCAAGGAATCAATGAAAGGCAATGGAAATGGGTTAGATATAGTGGAAGTATTTAGCTTGTGGTAGTTAATGCACACCTAAGCTTCCCATTATTTTTTGGAGCAATGACTATCGACGATAGCCATTCTACTCGATCCACAAAATAAATAAATCCTACTTTTAGTAATTTGTCAATTTCTTCCTTTACCTGCTTAGCGTAGTTTGGGTTCATCCTATATCTGCTTTGTCTTATAGGAGTTCCATCTTCTTGTATCTGCTCTGTCTTACAGGAGTTCCATCTTCCTTCAAGTTAATTTTGTGGTGGTAGAAACTGGGGTCAATCCCTTTCATGTCAGAATAGTTCCAAGAAAAGACATCCTTATAGGAATTCTGTAGTTCAAGGAGCCTCCCCCTGATTCAATGTAGCACTAATCCTAACTGGTTTTAGTTCCTGATCATGCCCCAAATTTACCTCCTTAAGCTCGTCTTCCTATACACTGATATTTCTTTTCTTGAGCTCGGCTTCTTCCTATTTTAGAGCCACCATGGCTTTTTCATGTTCTTCTTGTAGCTTTTCCACCATATCCTAAGCGTCCTCTTCCTCCTCACACTTGCTTTCCTTATTGGTTATCACCTTAGGATGAGCCACTAGGACGTCGGGGTCATACCTTTGCACAATCCTTTCCATGTCCACTTCAAACAGGGAAAGCAGATCTGGATTCTCCTTTAAGATCTGCTCTTCTTCATCATCCTCCACCCCTTCTAGGTAGTTCAAGCCTTCTGCATGCATTTGTCGGTTTCTTGGGCTTAGCTTGTCTCTTCGTGCTCTACCGAGATGAAGAATTTATTTTTGCCTCTTCTAATGGTGATCTTGTCCATCTCCCAGTTATGCTTTACTCTTCCGGAACCAAGGCCTTCCTAGGAGCATGGGATATGCATCTGCTATCTCAATCATCTTGAGAATAATGAAAACGGCAGTGAAGCTACACCTTGCTACCTCTATCTGTTCTCCCCTAATTATCCCAACAAGTCAAACGCTTATCTTGTCAGCCATGCAAATCTAGAATGTAGCAGGCTGCATGTTAGTGATCCCTAGCTTTTTGGCTAGGCGATCTAATATTATGTTTACACCTGATCCTCCATCTAGAATGACTCTTGTTAGTATCTCACCTTGATCTTGATGGTCACTTCTAGATGGAGGTATCACAGTCGTGCATAGTTTCCACATTTCTGCATTCTACCACTTGGTTTTTTGGTTCCTACGAAGACATCTGTGCTTGTTTTTCACTTGGTATTATGGCCTGCTAGCTTTTGTCAAACCAGATTCAGCATTTGATCTAGAGTGATATTTAATTTCATATTTCTGAGATCCTCCCATAGGTTATATTCTTTGTTGTTTTTCTCATCACCTAGCATGCCATGTCTTCCATACATCCTTTTTTTCTCCTTCGTGTTCCTGACTTCCTCTTGCCAGTATTCTTGTTCGGATTTCTTTCGAATGTCCTCTTTCTTTTGTCAAGACGCTTCTACTGCTCTGGGCTACACTTGGTCCTAATTGGCACTTCATGCATGTCCTCTGACTGCCTCTCTTTACAAGCCGGCTTCTTTGCTGCTGCAATCTCTTCTCCCTTTTTGATCAGGTTTGTCCTGTTTAGATTTTCCATCGAATTTCCTAGACGTGGGCCTTCCTATATGGTCTTCACCATTCCTTGTTCACTTTTGTACTAGTTTGGTTATCTAATCCTGACTATCTGCTGAGTTTCCCATTACTCTAGCTTCTGTTTTTGTTTTTGTTTCTATTTGGCATTCTTTTTTCTCGGCAATGCAACAAGTGTGATCTTATCACTACCATCTCTTCTAGTGGCTTTTCCTTTCCTATCCCATGGTCTATTTTTACCATGTTCATAGCCACATCATCTCCTACAATGTTTGCCTCCCTTGCTGGCCTTGTTTCTTACAGTTCCTATGCTGATGGTGCTAAAATATGGGGTAGTCATTCTACCTGTGTCCCAAGCCATTGCAATAGAAATAGGCTCCCCTAGGATAGAATCTTGCACCTCCTCTTCTGTTTGGTCTGTTGATTTGAGGTCATGTGGGTGACTTGGTTAATAGCGGGGGCTTGCTACTACTACTGCCTGCCTTTCCAACACACTTGGATTCCTGTTCTGTATGTTTATACAAGATTTTATTCATATTTCCTAGACGGCATACTAGGGAGTTTCAAATTAATAAGGTATGTATGGGTGGTATCATGGTGGTATGGGACTCTAGTGATCTCTCACATATATTCTCTCTCACATATATTCTCTTATGGGATAATTTGGGCTCAAGATTGTTGCTTTGCTTACATCACTTAGCGTGTTGACTTCAACATTCAAAGACAATTTCATTTTTTGAATTCATTTAAAGTTGTTGTGTGGGCATAAACTTCTTTTATCTATAGCGTGCATGTATTGATGAGTGTAATCTCGTCGGCATTTTCACTTGTTGAAATCTCTTTCTTTAAAGTTCAACGAGTTTATCTTGTTGTGTTCGGATTAAGGAAATTTGGATTTTTCCTTTGTTGGCATTTCTTTCTCTAGTTCCGTACTTTAGGTGATTTATACAGTCCACCTGATAGGTTTACGGATGAACATATGTGACTCATCGAGATGTTGATGACTCTCTTTGTTGACATGGGTAACTCGGGACACCGATAATTCCGTGAGCAGATGTGGGGTACATTGGGCCGCCGATGGATACCTGGTTCCTGCTGTTATAATGCCATGTTTTCCTACTTTGTTCCGAATGGTTTACAATGAGGAAACTACTTTGAGTATGATTTCCTCTAATCATCCGCAGTAGCCTGATGGAAAAATAGAGCGTATGAATCAGGTTGTAGAGGATATGTTCGTGCATATGTCTGGAAAATCATCAAATTGGGAAAAGTATCTTCCAATGATGGAATTTGCCTATAACAATTCTAAACATACGGCTATTAGTTTTAGTCCGTGCATACTTATGTATGGGTATCTACCTAGGGCACTTATTGATGTTAGTCTTAAGGACATTGAGCTTGATGCATCGAGGGATTTCTTACGTGACATGCAAGAAATGCTAACCGAAGCTCGAGATTCTATCAGGAGTGCTCAGGATAGGGCATGGTTCTATGCTGATAAAGGACGCTTAACTTGGTCTTTTGAACCATGAGTGTTGGTTTATTTAAAAGTTCCTAAAGATTCTTAGACTTTGTCAAAAGGAAAATGCTCGAATTTATCTCCTAGATATTGTGGTCCATTTTGATTTATACATCGGATTGGCACGGTTGCGTATGAACTAAAAACTACCTCCACATGTTAGAGTTCATCCAGTCTTTTATATTAATACATTGAAAGGGAAACTAGGAGGTGAGGATAACACAGTTACTCCTCAAGAACTCATTGAAGTCTAAGAATTATCCTATGTTCCACATGAACCTGATAAGGTACTTGAATTCAGGGAAAGGAAACTTTCTAGTTGACTAATCCTTGAGGTTAAAATTAGGTGGAAAGATAGGGAAATAGAGGTTTCGACTTGGGAGTCGGTTGAGATTGTTTAGCGCAGTTCTCCTTCTTTTCATTACAAGAGTGAAATGTTTTGAGAGAGGGGAAGTATGTTATATGCACATTATGTGTGCATATACTAGGAGGCTAACCCACATTAGGCTTGTGAGCATGGGATCATGGGAGCAAGCTCTAGTGGAGCATGGGTTAGGACTATCCTTAAGGGTTAAGGTTAAGGTCAGGCATCCAAGGGTCACACATGGGAAATGGAGAGTCAAGAGTCAATTGAGGACCCTCCTATATAATAGGGGCATGGGGCACACTCAAGGGACCATGTCTTGATGTTATCTTGAGGCTAGGTTATGTTATGCTCTCTTGTGTGTAGAGGATCATAACTACTCACCTACCATTTCACACTATAGATACATGCTACTAGATTGGAGTTATACCTCTTAATGGTATGGGACATTAAGGTAAAAGGTATGATGTACTTCATTATAATCCATGTGTGCATCCCTTAGACTTGGGGGTGGTCGGGTGGATGAGTTTATGCGTGATTTATGCATGTTTATGTATAAAAATTATTTAGAGAGATCTTAGGGTTTTAACACTTATTGCATGAGTGTATTTTTTACCAATTAGATGGTCCCAAATCATTGATGCCACATTCTTAAAAATGTGAATTAGATCCAAAAGATGATTTATTCCTAGCTTTGTCTAATACGATAAAAGATTGAGTACCTTTTTCATGCTTGTGGGTGCTATGATGGGAGTCACCCTCCATCTCTCATCCCACACTCCATCTCTCCCCCACCTTCCCCCTCCAATGGCATTATATCTTGTAGTTGTGATACCTATCAAAATGGCATGTAAGAATTGAAAGTTAATAAGTATTACAATACATTAGAGTTCTTAATGAATCATTTGTGCATGCTTAGAAAAGAATTAATTAATGATTACCATGTACCTGAGCACTCCGTATAGCCCAAAAAATCATGCATAGTCCACATCAAGATACCCTTTACCATTGCATTACGGCATGAAATTGGACGAGAAACATCGTGCACCCTTATGCCTCTCCATAATTGCTCGAGCTCATCAATTAATGGCTCAAGGTATACATCCATTTTCTTTACCTGCTGGTGCTTCTCAGGGGGGACAAGAAGCACAAGCATCACATGACCCTTCTTGATGGACATCCATGGAGGAATATTATAATTCACAACAACAATGGGCCATGTGGACCATGATGTAGACCTCAATCCAAATGGGTTCACCCCCTGTATACCCAATCCACAAGATGTAAATTACGAGGCTCATTTTTGAAATCTAGCCATCCATCCTCAATGTGAACCCAAGCCAATCCTCATCATGCCATGGTTGAAAGATGGTTCACATGTCGTGTCATTAACTTAGAAAATAGATTAACACTGGAACATATGTTGAATGTGAGGTATAATAAGATACTACCTCAATACCTTTTGTAAAATTTTTGCACCTTGTAAATCCTTCCTATAACAATCCTTTGCATAATTGGGCATTGCATGAAATTGGACATTGCATGAAATTGGCAAAGGCACCCCTGAATAGTACACAATCATTACGGCATGCATGCATTTGAGTGTAATCCATACTAAGCTTGGAAAGTATTTTTTGAGGATCACTTGTTCTTGCACAGTGGGCATCAAATTGTTTGTTGGGAGTATCTTCTTTAATAAGCGGAGTAGACTATGCACACTATTATCACTCCATCCATATGTTTTTTGCAAGTTGAGGATTTCCAAGCATGCTTGTAAAGTTGAGTACGTTGCACCCTCATACAATGGTGTGTTAGCCTCCTTGTGTAACACATCCTCTCTTTCATGTGTTTCAAAGTTAGGTGTCTCTTCCTCACCCTCTCTTTGAAAGAAGTGATTAATCATCTCCTCCATGGCATCCTCTTCCTCTGTCTCATGTGGAGGAAGTCCTAGGTCTTCCAACTATAGTGAACATGCTCCACTTTCCAAGTGCTCCTCGACACTTGTACTCTTTCCTCAAGTGTCTCCCAACAATGACAGAATAATGAGGCATATTGTGTATTACTTGTGCACAAATGTCCATGCCCTCCTCATCTTAATGAACCATATTTAAAAATGATGCTCAACATTAGATATGGCAAACAATGAGTATACATATCATCTCATAAGTTTATATACTAACGGGCTGAGAAATTGGCTTGCATCATCATGTTGGCTCGCATTGGTTCAAATGATCCCCATTTTCTAATACACTCCAATGTCACTCAATGTTATCTTGAACAACATGAACAAAGGATTCTCTGGACTTCCAAATTAATGGTTACCCATCACTATCTGAACTAGTAGAAGACATTTATACCAGGTAAAAAACATGTGCAATTAAAAAACTGACATGAATACATGCACTAAATCTAGCAGTGTCAATGTTATATCCATAGCTTTTCTCTTTGGAATTTTCCTAGCGTCACTCTATAAACATTGCTATAAATGACGCCATAAGCAATGCTATAAGTGTTGTTGAAGTGCCACTAGTCATCGTTTATGCGACATTATGAAAATTAACTTTTCAAACCTGCGGTACTGCTAACACCTTTCTTTTCTCCCTTAAAAATTCCCTCCACTCCTACACCGACTCCATCCCCTCCATTAATCTTGCTCTACACATGCATTTATACTCTCTATATTCCCCTTCCCCTTCCCCTTCCCCTTCCTCTTTCTCTTTCTCTTTCTCTTTCTCTTTCTCCTTATGCATCACTATATGGCTATGGTACGAGCTATTGGATGTATTAAACGTATTCTTCTATTATTTTTAACCCTAATGCATTTGTTCTTCCTTCTTCTTCCTCTTCCCCTTTCCCTTCCCCTTTACCTTTCCCTTCCCCTTCCCCTTCCCTTTCTTCTTCTCTTCCTCTTTCTCTTCCTATTCATCACTCTACAAGTGATGGTATGACCTAATGATTAGGGTTTGCTTCTATTATGCTTGATTAATAAAAAATATAATGAGATTAGTGTTAAAGTTTAGAGTACTAACCTTCATTTTACTTCTTCTCTTTATTCTTTTTGGAAGTATGCTTAATATGTATGTCTTTTGTATGTCTCGTGTTTTTTGTAGGTAGAGTTCATTAAATGTGTTATAAGCACTCTTTTTCCATTTTATGTTGTTGTGTAGGTCTTGCACTAATTCTCTCCTTTGGCAACTTGACAATATAGAGGTAAGCTCTCTTTTTCTTGTATTCTTTAGGGTTTTGTATTACTTGTGCATTAGTCCTTAATATTATTTTTAATATACTAATTACTTTGTTAAATATTTTTAATATACTAATTACTTTGTTAAATATTTTTTTTGTAGGTCTTTCACCAATCCTCTCCAACTTCACAAAAAAGAGGTATGCCCTCTAATCATTTATGCTTTTTTCTATGTATTATTGCACCCTTGGGTGCCAAGTTTAGGGTTAGTTTAGGCTTGTTGCCATCATGCATTAAGCTCTATGCATTGAGCTTAATGCATGTATTAAGCTCTATGCATAGAACATATAGCTTTATGCATCTAGCTTAAGCATAGAGCTTAATGCATTAACAGGGTATTAAGCTCTATGCATAGAACATATAGCTTTATGCATCTAGCTTAAGCATAGAGCTTAATGCATTAACAGGGTAAAAAATAATGCACCTTTAAGAATGTTTAAGTGTAGTTTGGTCGGCAAATATATCTTCCCAAAATAAACCTATAAGTATAGAATTTAGGGTGAACTTTTTATTTTTTTAACAAAAAATGGTAGTTTCTAGTGTTTTTTAGCGAATCTTTCTCCAAAATCCCTAAAATTGGGAAAATTTGGGTGAATCTTTTGATAGATGGTTTTTATAAAATAGCCAAATGTTTTTGAACACCCTTGAAAAATAGCCATTGTGTTATAAATAGCCCCTATTTTTTTCCTTGTGCATTAATCTCTATGCATGCATTAAGATCTATGCATTAAGCTTCATGCATGCATTAAGCTTCATGTATGCATTAAGCTCTATGCATAGAGATCTATGTATAGGCCTTAATGCATTAAGCTCTATGAATAAAGCTTAATGCATTGAGCATGCATTAAGCTTAAGCATAGAACTCTATGCATTGAGCTTAATGCATGCATTAAGCTCTATGCATAGAGCTCACTGCATAGAGCTTAATGCATAGATTAAGCTCAATGCATGTATCAAGCTTAATGCATAGATTAAGCTTAATCCATACATAGAGCTTAATGTATATATTAAGCTTAATGTATGCATTAAGCTTAATTTATGCATAAATTAAGCTTAATACATGTATTAAGCTCTATGCATTAAGCTTAATGCATGCATTAATCTCTATGTATTAAATCTTAATATTTGCATTAAGCTTAATGCATTAAGTTTAATCTTTGCATGTAACATTAAGCTCTATGCATCCATAGAGCTTAATGCATGCATTAAGCTTAATTCATAGGGCTTCATGTGTTATGTAACATTAAGCTCTATGTATAATGCATTAAGCTCTATGCATCCATAGAGCTTAATGCATGCATTAAGCTTAATTCATAGGGCTTCATGTGTTATGTATTTATGCATAAAGCATTTTTGATATGGAGTGCTATGCATGGATGGAGAGTATAAGCTTTTTGAATGTTTAAACTCTCTTATGCATATAGCATATATTTCTTATACTCTCTTTTTCTATTCATAAGGTATTCTCTCTATTCATAGAGTTTACATGTATATATACATAGTCATCACAATGCATGTTAGACCTCCTTATGTTAGAGTTCGATGAGAAGTTACATAATGTAAGGAGGTCATGCATGTATTGTGAAGTGGGATCCTCTCACATATTAGATCAAACATGGGCTCTATGCATGCATCACTAGAACAAACCCCCCCCTTAGCGAACGGGCCCAAAATGATGGGTTTTTCCAAACACGTCGCTTAAACAATGACAAATGTCGCTTAAGTGACGTGTTTGGAATGTGATAATGCACCGTTCTATAAACCTCTGTTGCATGATGTCGCATAAGCGATGGTTATTTATGCTTTGTTTAAAAAATATCGACAGCAACACTTGCATATTAGAAAGTGTTGCTTATATGATGTCACTTATATAGACATCATGTAAATGACGATCTGGAAAATTAAAAAAAAACCCAAATCAAATGGCCCCCGTGAATTCACAAGAGCCATCTTCATTCTTTAAGTAGACGAACGATCAGTGCCCACTACCCCCGCCATCCCATTTCTCCTCCCATCCGCACCTTTCCTCCATCTAGGTAATGCTCCATGAGCTTTGCTTTGTTCTAATTTTTTTAGATTTACTACACCCTTGGCCCTTATGCGTAACCTCCTCTGTGCTTGGCCGACTATGGGCAAGATCTGTGCTTGGCTGCCTACCTGGGCAAGTCCCGATAGCCTGCCCAACCCTTCTATGGGCTGGTGGGACTGGTGGAAAATTCTCTATGCATGCTTAAAGCTTGCATACTCTATGCATGTATAGAGAGAGAGCAAGCTTTATTCATAGAGCATAAAGAGTATGCATGATCCAACTCCATGCATAGAGTATGCATGCATAAATCAAAGCTTAGGGCCTTTGTTGGCCCCCTGGGGTGCCCACCTCTTCCTGCAAGCATAATGTAGCACATGCATCATTTCTACCAATGCCTAGTATTGCTAAAGAGAAAAAACCCATTGACTATGCAAACCTTCCAAAGAAAACTAAAAGAGTACCCTAACCCTGTTCAGTTTTGACTTCTTCATTGGCATCATCTCCCCAATGTCGTATGTGTAGTTAGGCATGTTCTCCTCATAGTCATCGCTTCCTATGCGCTTTAGAATTATTTTGTTGTAGTACATGTACACACAATTTCTCAACCCTTCTTGTTGTAAGTAGCTAATTAATACTATGCACAAACTCCAATTTCTTTTAGAGTGTGTATTTGGAGTGCATTGAGCAAGCACCTTCATTTCAAGTGGCCTTAAATACTTACATGATGTCCCATTTTTCATCCAACATTTCCAAGATAGTTGTTCCTTTGCTAGGTCTTGTAGGAATAAATTGAAAGACCTACCTTCCTTCAATCTATACTTAAGAAATTCTTGAACATAACTGGCAGGCTAGTACATCAAATTCTATGTACACATAGTTGAAACCATCATAAAAATCCTGCAACACCTCCTCATTGGTGTCAATATCTAGTGAAAAGTACTCAAGATCCATCAAATAAGCCACACTATGTAAAGGACTATGAGTAGTGAATCATTGTGAATGAAAATTCTTGATCATAATAATTTTTTACTTTTTTTAAAATGGTGCTCGCCGACCTCTTTCCCATTCAAGGAATGCAACATCCCCTTTTTGGGGTAGCCCTAAGGGCTGGCCCCATCCTACATGCTTCCTTTAGACGCATGGTGTTTGTTTTTTACAAATCCAACACTCAAATCATTTGACACATCAGCAGATTGGCTGACTGCTTCATGTGTAACGCAATGCACTACTTCTATGCCTATCCTAAATGAGTATCCTTCTTAGGAAGAGAGAGATATGAGCGTTTCGATGATGATGAATGACTGTTCCTTTATCCAATGCTAAGGTCCACCCTTCGGATGTTGGTTTTCCTCTATGTAGGAGGTAGGTAGGAGGAGGTAGGAGATGAACTAAATGTTGAATGATGCTGACTGTATGTTGACTATGTTGTTGATTGCCTTGCTCCTTAGGCTAACAACGCTCAGAAGAAGGAGATAACTAAAATGAATGATGCACTTTTCTATATATATGGAATGATGCTACTGGTCAGCCAGGCTTATGCTGTCGATCTGCATGTTTGGATCTTCATGACTTTATATATGACCCATGTGAGGGCAAAAGGACAAATGGACCAAATGTACAAAAGATTAGAGCAAAACAACACAGCATGAAATAGGTGAGTGAGTCTACATATAATGGTCAGTGAACAAATGTATAAGAGGGCCTTTGATGAGAGGTGACTCTAAGTAGAAGCCCGTGAGTAGAAGCCCGGTGCAGAAGCAAAGACGATGTCAAAGCAAAAGCACGGTTCGATGATGACAAAGGCTTGCGTTGATGTGAGGCAAAGCACTCCGAGAGGTGTCGGTGTCAAAGGCTCGCATCAGTGGATGTAGAGGAACTCCAAGGTGGTAGTGGCAGTGGAAGATGAAGTGATGCAGGCTCTAGTAGTGAGTGACAAGGGTACTGCGGTACCCGATGAAGAGAAGAGAGGGTTGTCATCCCAAGTGGTGTAATGGTGCAAGCTCTGGTGAGATAAGGGTGCTACAAGACCTAAGGTGTGCAGGCTCTAGTGTGGCAAGGGTGCTTTATAACTGAAGGGTGCAGGCTCTAGTGATGGGTGATGCGTACCTGAAGGGTGCATGCTCTAGTGTGACAGGTGCTACGTACTTGAGTGAAGATCAGAGAGGGTTGCTGTCCCAAGTGGTGTTGATGGTGAAGATAAGTAGAGAGTGGGCTACCATCCCAATGGTGTGATATAGCAGAGAGTGGGCTACTATCCCAAAGATTACTTATGATAAAACAATGAAATCCTGTACTGTAGCAGAGAGTGGGTTGTTGTCTTGATGGTGTGAGCTAGGGAAAAAATGTTGAAGTGAGCTAGCAGAGAGTGGGTTGTTGTCTTGATGGTGTGAGCTAGGGAAAAATGTTGAAGTGCTCTATGTTGTAGAGAGGGCTGATGTCCCATGAGCTGAAGATAAAACGCTGATATGCTCTACTGTAGCAGAGAGGGCTGCTATCCCATGAACATATATGTAACACTGATGTGATCTATGTGGCAGAGAGAGGGCTGCTGTTACATGAACAGATATGTATTGCTAATGTGATCTATGTGGCAAAGAGGGCTGCCATCCCAAAGTGTAGCTAGATGTAAACATTGAAGTATTGTACTGTATAGTAGAACGGGTTGTTGTCCTAAGGTGTGGCCAATAGTAAACACTGATGTATTGGGGATGACAAGTGATGATGATAAAGTAGGTATGGTGTATGCGCTGGTAAGCAAGAGCAGCAAACAGATGGTACCTGATATGATCAAGAATTGGTACAATGGTGAAGTGATGAGGCACAACTATATATAGTATGTGGGACTACTGGTCGGTCGGTCTAGTCTGCCAACAATGCAGACTACTGGTCGGTCAGTCCAGTCTGCCCAACACAGAGCAGACTACTCGTCGGTCAGTCTAATCTGCCCCAACAGAGCAAACACAACTATATATAGCAGAGCAGACTACTGGTTGGTCAGTCTAGTCTGCCAACAGAGCAGACTACTGGTTGGTCAATCTAGTCTGCCAACAGAGCAAACACAACTATATATAGTATGTGGGACTACTGGTCGGTCAGTCTAGTCCAACAGAGCAAACACACTAAAAATCCCAAATAAAACCAATAAAGCCCAGTAAAATCCCCTTTTTAGGTCTATGAAAAATGTTGTTTTCACACACCCCCTCTCAAGCCAAAAAGGGGACCATGAGAGAAGATGAGAAGATAATGCATGCCAAGGTCCCACACTGACACACTAGCAGAAGGAATGTATCCCCCTCTGGAAACAAAATCTGATAAAGTCAGAGAGGGGGATCGTGATGGCAAAGGTGGTGAAGGTGAGGTCATGTAGATGGGTTGATCATCTCCCAAAGTAAGATCTTGAACGGGAATTTCCACTGAGTAAGAAGTCCCATTCCCTGTGTTGCCCAAATCAAAGTTTGGAGAATCAACTTCTGGTGTCCTCCGAGATTGTGGTGGGTAGATGATCCATGGTATGCGCTCTTGAGGTCTTGAATCCCTTTGCTCATGATAGCTCTAATACCATGTGAGGGCAAAAGGACGAAAGGACCAAATGTATGAGAGATCAGAGAAAAACAACATAGCATGAAATAGGTGAGTGATTCTATATATAATGGTGAGTGAACATATGTACAAGAGGCCCTCTGATGAGAGGTGACTTTGAGTAGAAGACCAATGCCAAAGCAAAGACGATGTCAGAGCAAAAGCACGGTTGATGACAATGGCTCGCGTCAATGTGAGGCAAAGCACTCCGAGAGGTGGTTGATGTCAAAGGCTCACTTTGGTGGATATAGAGGCACTTTGAGGTGGTAGTGGGGGAGCAGAAGATGAGGTGAGGTAGGCTCTGGTGACAAGGGTGCTGTGCTACCTGAGGTGGTAGATGAAAAGCAGAGAGGGTTGCCATCCCGAGTGGTGTAGTGGTGCAAGTGACAAGGATGCTACAAGACCTGAAGGGTGCAGGCTCTGGTGATGACAAGGGTGCTGTGTACCTGAAGGGTGCATGCTCTGGTGACAAGGTGTTGTGTACTTGAGGGGTGGTGAAGAGAAAAGAGGGTTGTCATCCCGAGTGGTATCAATGGTGAAGATAAGTAGAGAGTGGGCTGCCATCCCAAAGAGGAGAGAGGGATGCCATCACAATGGTGTGAGCTGAGGAAAAATGCTGAAGTTCTCTATGTAGCAAAGAGGACTACTCTCCCATGAGCTGAAGATAAAACACTGATATGCTCTACTTTAACAAAGGGCTACTGTCCCATGTATAGATATGTAATGTTAGTCTGATCTATGTGGTAGAGAGGGATGCTGCCCCATGAACAAATATGTAACGTTGATGTGATTTGTGGCATAGGGTTGTCATCCCAAAGTGTAGCCAGATGTAAAATGCTGAAGTATTGTGCTGTATAAGCAGAGTGGGCTACTATCCCAGGGTGTGTCCAATAGTAGACGCTGATGTATTGGGGTTGACAAGCGATGATGATGAAGCAGGTATGGTGTATGGTAGCAGCAACATCAGCAAAGCAGATGGTACTTGATATGGTCAAGAAGTGGTACAATGGTGAAGTGATGAGGTACAGCTATATATAGTCTATGGGACTGATGGTGTATGGTAGCAGCAACATCAGCAAAGCAGATGGTACTTGATATGGTCAAGAAGTGGTACAATGGTGAAGTGATGAGGCACAGCTATATATAGTCTATGGGACTGATGGTCTAGCAACAAAGACAAAAAAATTACCAAAAAAATAAAACCAATAAAACCCATTAAAATCCCCTTTTTAGGGCTAGGAAAAATGATGTTTTCACACCCCTCCTTTCAGGCCAAAAAGCGGACCATGAGAGAAGATGATGGATGCCAGGGTCCCACACTAACACATTGGGGTAGAAGGAATGTATCCCCCTCTGAAAATAAAATTTGATAAAGTCAGAGAGGGCGATCGTGATGGCAAAGGTGGTGAAGGAGGTGAGATCATGTAGATGGGTTGATCGTCCCCCCCAAAGTAAGATCTTGAACGGAACTCTCCATTGAGTAAGAAGTCCCATTCCCTATGTGGTCTAGATTAGAGTATGGAGAATCAACTTCTGGTGAGAAGAATTGGTCCTCTAGGAGTGTGAGTAGACAATCCATGCTGTGTGCTCTCGAGGTCTTCAATCCCTTTGATACCATGTGAGGGCGAAAGGACGAAAGGACCAAATGTACAAGAGATCAGAGCAAAACAACATAGCATGAAATAGGTGAGTGAGTCTATATATAATGGTGAGTAAACATATGTACAAGAGGCTCTAAGTAGAAGACCGGTGCAAAAGTAGAGATAATGTTGGAGCAGAAGCACGATCGATGAAAAAGGCTCACGTCGATGTGAGGCAAAACACTTTGAGAGGTGGTTAGTGTCGAAGGCTCACATCGTTAGATGTAGAGGCACTCCTAGGTGGTAGTGGCAGTGGAACATGAGGTGATGCAGGCTCTGGTGACAAGGGTGCTACTATACCTTAGGTGGTACATGAAAAGAAGAGAGGGCTACTATCCTGAGTGGTGATGCAGGCTCTGGTGACAAGGGTGCTACTATACCTTAGGTGGTACATGAAAAGAAGAGAGGGCTACTATCCTGAGTGGTGATGCAGGCTCTGGTGACAAGGGTGCTACTATACCTTAGGTGGTACATGAAAAGAAGAGAGGGCTACTATCCTGAGTGGTGTAGTTGTGCAAGCTCTAGTGATAAGGTTGCTGCAAGACTTGAAGGGTGCAGGCTCTGGTGACAAGGGTGCTACGTACCTGAAGGGTGCAGGCTCTGGTGACAAGGGTGCTACTATACCTTAGGTGGTACATGAAAAGAAGAGAGGGCTACTATCCTGAGTGGTGTAGTTGTGCAAGCTCTAGTGATAAGGTTGCTGCAAGACTTGAAGGGTGCAGGCTCTGGTGACAAGGGTGCTACGTACCTGAAGGGTGCAGGCTCTGGTGACAAGGGTGCTACGTACCTGAAGGGTGCAGGCTCTGGTGTGACAAGGGTGATGCATAATTGAGGGGTGGTGAAGAGCAAAGAGGGCTTTCGTCCAGAGTGGTGTTCATGTGGTGAAGACAAGTAGAGAGTGGGATGTTAGAGATTGGGCTGCTATCCCAGAGAGTATTGATGATAAAACAATGATGTCCTATATAGTAGCAAAGAGTGTCCTGCTGTCTTGATGGTGTGAGCTAAGGAAAAATATTGAAGGGCTCTATGTAGCAGAGAAGGCTGTTTTCCCATGAGTTGAAGATAAAATGTTGATATGCTCTACTATAGAAGAGAGGGCTGATGTCCCATGAGCATATATGTAATGATGATGTGATCTATGTGGTAGAGAGGGTTATTGTCCCATGAATAGATTTGTAACACTGATGTGATCTATGTGGTAGAGAGGGCTGATGTCCCAAAGTGTAGCCAGATGTAAAATGATGAAATACTGTGCTGTAGCACAAGCAGGCTACTGTCCCAAGGTGTGGCTAGTAGTAAACACTGATGTGCTGGGGCTGACAAGCGATGATGATAAAGTAGGTATAGTGTATACAAGATGTCACCAACCAAAATCTTAGCTCTGAAGGTACATAAGAATATATTGACTAAGGCGGAGCAATATTAGAGAAAAACAACATAGCATGAAATGGCTGAGTGAGTGTATATACGGTAGTGAGTGAAAATATATACAAGAGGTCCTCTGATGCGAGGAAACTTTGAGTAGAAGACAAGTGTAGAAGCAGAGATGATGTCGGAGCTGAAGCATGGTCGATGACAAAGGCTCGTGTTGATGTGAGGCAAAGGCACTTCGTGAGGTGGTCGGTGTTGAAGCTCATGTTGGTGGATGCAGAGGCACTCTGAGGTGGTAGTGGGCAGCACAAGATGCAGTGATGACGCTATAGATGATGATGCAAACTCTGGTGAGACAGGGGTGTTGTGATACTTAAATGGTGATGAAGAGGAGAGAGGGCTGTCATCCCCTGAGTGGTGCAAGCTCTGGTGACAAGGGTGCTGCAATACTCGAGGGGTGGTGAGGAACAGAGAGGGATGTCGTCCCAAGTGGTGTTGATGGTGAAGATAAGCAGAGAGGGCTATTGTCCCAATGATGTGAGATGGTGAGAAGAGAGAGTTGCTATCTCGAGGTAAACTATAGAAGAAGTAGAGACAGCTGCCATCCTGATGATGTGAGATATGAGGAGAGATGTCACGTGCATGCCCATGCCATGGCTTAATCTTCAGCATCTAAATACGTGATCAATTGTAGAAGCATATTCATCATTCATAGCAAAGGTATCTTCACCATCAGCATGGTCTATAGTAGCATCATCATTAGCACCATCAACATGGTCTATAGTAGCATCATCATCAGCATCACATCATCATCAGCACCATAGCATTAGCAGCATCACATCACATCATCATCTTCATTTGCAGTAGCATACAATGCATGAGGGACTTGGTATACTGTCAGCCAACAGTGTTGTCCAAGTTACAGTCTGCATAAGGGGCAATAGCAAGGCATGGGGTGTGACCAACCATAGTGAAGCCGAGCAGTGGAATAAAGCCAATCAGCATTTGTTTGTCCACCTAATGTTGGCCGACTTGTTGTCTACTCGCGACTAGTCCTCACACAACATATATAAGTAACTCAAGCATATTCAGTAGTTTGCAAGTCATAGTTCAGTTCATAAATCAGCATTGAGTCATAGCAAGAGTAGAATAAATGTAAAAGCACCAGGGTCAACCCCTATGTGGCTGACCACAAGCCTCATTCATGTAGAAGCATCAGTTACCTTTTTATAACATAGTTATAAAAAGGTAGAATAAATGTAAAAGCACTAGGGTCAACCCCTATGTGGCTGACCACAAGCCTCATTCATGTAGAAGCATCAGTTACCTTTTTATAAGTTATACAAGAAAACCCTGAGCACTAATCTCTCTCCTCTATGTCTTGATCATAAGTAATTAGTATCAATGTTCTTAAGTATGCTTAGGGCTGTGGATCAGTACACATGCTGAAGATTAAGCCATGGCACGGGCGTGCACGTGACAAGAGAGAGCTGCTATCCTAAAGTAAATTGTAGAAGAAAAACGATGATGTGTTGTAGTAGCAGAGAGTGGGCTACTGTCCCAAGATGTGTATTGATGATAAAACATTGATGTGTTGTATAGTAGCAGAGAGTGGGCTACTGTCAGGATGGTTGGAAACACTAATGATGCAAACTCTGGTGACAAGGGTTCTGCAATAAGTGAATGGTGATGAAGAGTAGAGAAGTCTGCCATCGTGAGTGGTGCAAACTCTAGTGACAAGGGTGCTGCAATACTTGAGGGGTGGTGAGGAGCAGAGAGGGATGTCGTCTCTCAAGTGGTGTCGATGGGGTGAAGGTAAGCATAGAGGGATGTCATCTCGAGTGGTGTCGATGGGGTGAAGGTAAGTAGAGAGGATTGGCATCCCGATGATGTAAGATGGTGAGAAGAGAGGGCCCCCGAGGTAAACTGGCAGGGGTGGAATCATGGCATGGCATGGTCCGAGAGGGGGGTGAGGACTCACGTATGGCTCTTGGTGGAGCAAGGTCGCGGCGCTGCACAGCTCACCAGGGGGGTCACCGCACCACTCGTGGTGGTGGGGTGGGGTTACAACATGGTATGGCCCCAAGAGAGGAGAGCACGGTGGGGGGCGCAGTCATGGTCGCAACACGGCACGACACGGTAGGGTTGTGTGACAGTACAACCCAAGGGAGTGAATTGTTATCGGATGGCTAGAAACATTGAGAAGAAGGAGATGATTAGAATGAATGATGCCTTTTCTTTATATATGGATTTATGTTGTTGGTCAACCAAGATAATCTTGTCGGCATGTTTGTCTGGGTCCTCCACAACCTCATAAATGCCAAAAAGCCTCTTTCTATGCTATCGGATGGTTGTATAGGCCCCGACTTGCTGTGATGCATGCCTTAAATGCTTTTAATGCCTTATGTACTATTGTAGGTGCTGTAGAAGCCCCTTACACTGCTGCACATGCTGTGATATATGCTTGGATATATGATTTAACTATTATAAATGCTTGGTTATGCTATGGTACATGCTAGAGATGCTCCTTATGCTTGAATGCCATGCTAAATGCTCATTAGTGTTACAAGACACCAAGCAAATATAACCAAGGAAGCCCCAAACTTGAGCATTTGCAAAAACCATATAGTGCTCTAGGTGATATGGTCTTGACCTCGATGTCAATGTCCTGTTAGAGATATGTTTTGGTTATGGTGGTTATGATGTCCCTAGTCAAGGACCTTGAATAGGGACAAGGTTAGCTAAGGGTCAACAATGATCAGTTACGTGTCAGGGATTTGTTTGCATTAGGATCATTTAGGTGAGCCTTGGGCTAGCAGGCCATGGCATGTCCAACCCATAAGGGATAGCTTCCACACCATAGGAGGGCTTGGGTAGCTAATGGGTTGCCCTACACATGCCCCTTGGCTGTCGGCCAACAGTACAGCCTCCCCATGGGCTGTCGGCATAGCAAATACTCCTGCTTGTAGATAAGCTAAACCCATCATTTCATTTAGAGCATCGCTCCTGTAAGATTCCTCCTCAACCTGAATAATGAATAAGCTTTTACCTCTTCATTATATTGATGATGTTGAGTCAGCTCTATGGAAGCTTGGGAATTATTAGAACGTACTTTTGGTGTTAGATTTGATAACTAAGCTATGAAGATTGATCAAAACATCCTCAAGGTGGATCAAAGATTGTACAAGACATCATGAATATGAGGGACAAAAATCTGGTATATGTAGAAAATTGATATGAGATTAACACAAGAAGACACTAATTGTGATTAGACATGAACAAAACTTACATAATCACTTGATCACGACTTGTACCTTATTTAGAGACTCCTCTACCCTATTTTTAGTTGCATGAGTTGCATGAACAACATGCACCAACCATTTGTAAGCTTTACACACCAACCCACTGACCACCACTAGCCTATCAACCACATATTAATTGGACTAAGGAGTTGGGATTACATTTATCCAACAATCCCCCCTTAAGACCAACTTCTTACAAAACATGAATCAAGTCTAACAAACCATCTTGACACAATGAGTAAGAGTCCCCCCTGAACAACAACATAGGGTAGTGTACTCTTCTCTACAACTCGTCAAGTTGGAACAACATAAGTCTTGACTCAACCACATACATGACATAATCTAAAAAGCATATTCCTCATCTACATCTTTTATACTGAGACTAGAACAAAAATTTGTTTCTTCTTGTTGGTTGACTTCTTCAACCACATGTGCCTTTGCTTGCTTTTGATCTTTATTGATGATATTCTTATTATTTGGGTCTAAATCATCTATGTGAGCCATTTTTCAACATCAAGGATCATATTTCTTCATCATGGGTTCAAAGCTCCCCGACAAATTCAACGGAACCGGGTTCCACACCTGGCAAATCAAGGTGAAGGGCTATCTCATGAAGAAAAATCTGTGGAGTACGGTCAAGCCTCTTTCGGAAGATGAAGCTGGTATTTCTGCTGCGGTTACAAGAGCTACAATGGCTGCACTTCAAGCAAAAGATGAGCAAGCACTTGGTATTATCATTACTGCTTTAGAAGATGATTTTATTCATTATATTGATGGTGTTGAGTCAGCTATGGAAGCTTGGGAATTATTAGAACGTACTTTTGGTGTTAGATTTGATAACTAAGCTATGAAGATTGATCAAAACATCCTCAAGGTGGATCAAAGATTGTACAAGACATCATGAATATGAGGGACAAAAATCTGGTATATGCAGAAAATTGATATGAGATTAACACAAGAAGACACTAATTGTGATTAGACATGAACAAAACTTACATAATCACTTGATCACGACTTGTACCTTATTTAGAGACTCCTCTACCCTATTTTTAGTTGCATGAGTTGCATGAACAACATGCACCAACCATTTGTAAGCTTTACACACCAACCCACTGACCACCACTAGCCTATCAACCACATATTAATTGGACTAAGGAGTTGGGATTACATTTATCCAACAATCCCCCCTTAAGACCAACTTCTTACAAAACATGAATTAAGTCTAACAAACCATCTTGACACAATGAGTAAGAGTCCCCCCCCCTGAACAACAACATAGGGTAGTGTACTCTTCTCTACAACTCGTCAAGTTGGAACAACATAAGTCTTGACTCAACCACATACATGACATAATCTAAAAAGCATATTCCTCATCTACATCTTTTATACTGAGACTAGAACAAAGATTTGTTTCTTCTTGTTGGTTGACTTCTTCAACCACATGTGCCTTTGCTTGCTTTTGATCTTTATTGATGATATTCTTATTATTTGGGTCTAAATCATCTCTGTGAGCCATTTTTCAACATCAAGGATCATATTTCTTCATCATGGGTTCAAAGTTCCCCGACAAATTCAACGGAACCGGGTTCCATACCTGGCAAATCAAGGTGAAGGGCTACCTCATGAAGAAAAATCTGTGGAGTACGGTCAAGCCTCTTTCGGAAGATGAAGCTGGTATTTCTGCTGCGGTTACAAGAGCTACAATGGCTGCACTTCAAGCAAAAGATGAGCAAGCACTTGGTATTATCATTACTGCTTTAGAAGATGATTTTATTCATTATATTGATGATGTTGAATCAGCTCAATGGAAGCTTGGGAATTATTAGAACGTACTTTTGGTGTTAGATTTGATAGCTAAGCTATGAAGATTGATCAAAACATCCTCAAGGTGGATCAAAGATTGTACAAGACATCATGAATATGAGGGACAAAAATCTGGTATATGCAGAAAATTGATATGAGATTAACACAAGAAGACACTAATTGTGATTAGACATGAACAAAACTTACATAATCACTTGATCACGACTTGTACCTTATTTAGAGACTCCTCTACCCTGTTTTTAGTTGCATGAGTTGCATGAACAACATGCACCAACCATTTGTAAGCTTTACACACCAACCAACTGACCACCACTAGCCTATCAACCACATATTAATTGGACTAAGGAGTTGGGATTACATTTATCCAACAATCCCCCCTTAAGACCAACTTCTTACAAAACATGAATCAAGTCTAACAAACCATCTTGACACAATGAGTAAGAGTCCCCCCCCTGAACAACAACATAGGGTAGTGTACTCTTCTCTACAACTCGTCAAGTTGGAACAACATAAGTCTTGACTCAACCACATACATGACATAATCTAAAAAGCATATTCCTCATCTACATCTTTTATACTGAGACTAGAACAAAGATTTGTTTCTTCTTGTTGGTTGACTTCTTCAACCACATGTGCCTTTGCTTGCTTTTGATCTTTATTGATGATATTCTTATTATTTGGGTCTAAATCATCTTTGTGAGCCATTTTTCAACATCAAGGATCATATTTCTTCATCATGGGTTCAAAGTTCCCCGACAAATTCAACGGAACCGGGTTCCATACCTGGCAAATCAAGGTGAAGGGCTACCTCATGAAGAAAAATCTGTGGAGTACGGTCAAGCCTCTTTCGGAAGATGAAGCTGGTATTTCTACTGCGGTTACAAGAGCTACGACGGCTGCACTTCAAGCAAAAGATGAGCAAGCACTTGGTATTATCATTACTGCTTTAGAAGATGATTTTATTCATTATATTGATGATGTTGAGTCAGCTCTATGGAAGCTTGGGAATTATTAGAACGTACTTTTGGTGTTAGATTTGATAACTAAGCTATGAAGATTGATCAAAACATCCTCAAGGTGGATCAAAGATTGTACAAGACATCATGAATATGAGGGACAAAAATCTGGTATATGCAGAAAATTGATATGAGATTAACACAAGAAGACACTAATTGTGATTAGACATGAACAAAACTTACATAATCACTTGATCAGGACTTGTACCTTATTTAGAGACTCCTCTACCCTGTTTTTAGTTGCATGAGTTGCATGAACAACATGCACCAACCATTTGTAAGCTTTACACACCAACCCACTGACCACCACTAGCCTATCAACCACATATTAATTGGACTAAGGAGTTGGGATTACATTTATCCAACAATCCCCCCTTAAGACCAACTTCTTACAAAACATGAATCAAGTCTAACAAACCATCTTGACACAATGAGTAAGAGTCCCCCCTGAACAACAACATAGGGTAGTGTACTCTTCTCTACAACTCGTCAAGTTGGAACAACATAAGTCTTGACTCAACCACATACATGACATAATCTAAAAAGCATATTCCTCATCTACATCTTTTATACTGAGACGAGAACAAAGATTTGTTTCTTCTTGTTGGTTGACTTCTTCAACCACATGTGCCTTTGCTTGCTTTTGATCTTTATTGATGATATTCTTATTATTTGGGTCTAAATCATCTATGTGAGCCATTTTTCAACATCAAGGATCATATTTCTTCATCATGGGTTCAAAGTTCCCCGACAAATTCAACGGAACCGGGTTCCATACCTGGCAAATCAAGGTGAAGGGCTACCTCATGAAGAAAAATCTGTGGAGTACGGTCAAGCCTCTTTCGGAAGATGAAGCTGGTATTTCTGCTGCGGTTACAAGAGCTACGACGGCTGCACTTCAAGCAAAAGATGAGCAAGCACTTGGTATTATCATTACTGCTTTAGAAGATGATTTTATTCATTATATTGATGATGTTGAGTCAGCTCTATGGAAGCTTGGGAATTATTAGAACGTACTTTTGGTGTTAGATTTGATAACTAAGCTATGAAGATTGATCAAAACATCCTCAAGGTGGATCAAAGATTGTACAAGACATCATGAATATGAGGGACAAAAATCTGGTATATGCAGAAAATTGATATGAGATTAACACAAGAAGACACTAATTGTGATTAGACATGAACAAAACTTACATAATCACTTGATCACGACTTGTACCTTATTTAGAGACTCATCTACCCTGTTTTTAGTTGCATGAGTTGCATGAACAACATGCACCAACCATTTGTAAGCTTTACACACCAACCCACTGACCACCACTAGCCTATCAACCACATATTAATTGGACTAAGGAGTTGGGATTACATTTATCCAACAATCCCCCCTTAAGACCAACTTCTTACAAAACATGAATCAAGTCTAACAAACCATCTTGACACAATGAGTAAGAGTCCCCCCTGAACAACAACATAGGGTAGTGTACTCTTCTCTACAACTCGTCAAGTTGGAACAACATAAGTCTTGACTCAACCACATACATGACATAATCTAAAAAGCATATTCCTCATCTACATCTTTTATACTGAGACTAGAACAAAGATTTGTTTCTTCTTGTTGGTTGACTTCTTCAACCACATGTGCCTTTGCTTGCTTTTGATCTTTATTGATGATATTCTTATTATTTGGGTCTAAATCATCTATGTGAGCCATTTTTCAACATCAAGGATCATATTTCTTCATCATGGGTTCAAAGTTCCTCGACAAATTCAACGGAACCGGGTTCCATACCTGGCAAATCAAGGTGAAGGGCTACCTCATGAAGAAAAATCTGTGGAGTACGGTCAAGCCTCTTTCGAAAGATGAAGCTGGTATTTCTGTTTGCGGTTACAAGAGCTACAACGGCTGCACTTCAATCAAAAGATGAGCAAGCACTTGGTATTATCATTACTGCTTTAGAAGATGATTTTATTCATTATATTGATGATGTTGAGTCAGCTACTATGGAAGCTTGGGAATTATTAGAACGTACTTTTGGTGTTAGATTTGATAACTAAGCTATGAAGATTGATCAAAACATCCTCAAGGTGGATCAAAGATTGTACAAGACATCATGAATATGAGGGACAAAAATCTGGTATATGCAGAAAATTGATATGAGATTAACACAAGAAGACACTAATTATGATTAGACATGAACAAAACTTACATAATCACTTGATCACGACTTGTACCTTATTTAGAGACTCCTCTACCCTATTTTTAGTTGCATGAGTTGCATGAACAACATGCACCAACCATTTGTAAGCTTTACACACCAACCACCCCACTGACCACTAGCCTATCAACCACATATTAATTGGACTAAGGAGTTGGGATTACATAATCACTTGATCACGACTTGTACCTTATTTAGAGACTCCTCTACCCTATTTTTAGTTGCATGAGTTGCATGAACAACATGCACCAACCATTTGTAAGCTTTACACACCAACCACCCCACTGACCACTAGCCTATCAACCACATATTAATTGGACTAAGGAGTTGGGATTACATTTATCGAACATAAGCTTTTACCTCAATCCCTTGTAATCATTTCCTATTTCACAGTGCAAAAAATATTAGTTTTTTCCTTATTTTTACCTAGAGAGAGGAAAAATTCTAGAGAGAGATAATTCAATATTGAGATATTTTTAGATATAAAATTCTCCTAACATCTAAAATATATTTCCCTGAAACGGAAGTTCAAAATAAATTCTCCAAGGTGCATTAGGAATCAATTAAAAATGATATAAGGGACCTTAGCCTAAGGGTCTAGATTCTCAGAAATTTCTGGATTATGGTCCAATTAAGGATCCAATGGGCCAATAGGATTAATCCAAGTGTTGGCACATTAGTAGAAGCCTCACCTTCATTTGTTGCCATGGCTGGCCACCCATTTAGCCTATTTTCAGCCCATCCCCCACTCTTGGCCACTATAGGCTGGGTGACTCTGAGTGAATTGAGATGGGGCCTCATAAGCTAGCTACCTAGGGTTTGAAACAAAACTCTGAGGGTTCCTCTCAGAGTCGGGCACTAACAGCTTACATGTCCCAACTCCTGGTAATTAAAACATCTTGGCTCCCCTTGGAACCTTGGAGAAAGGTGGAGGGTATGGCTTTACCGAAGGATCCATCCTGAATTTTGTTGTGGTCTTTGAGAACGCTTAGAAAGAGAGACTAACCCTATAATAAGATAAAGACCCTCAACTTGGAGATCTGTAGGAGCTCGAAGGGGTCAAGGGTTCCATCGTCGATTCGTCATCTTCCTCCCTTCTTCAACCTCCTTCTTCAGCGCCCCGCCGCCGCTCCGCCTCTTCTGAAAAAGCATGAGTCTTCGACCCCTCGTAGAGGAAGCCTCCTTCTTCAGCGCCCCGCCGCCGCTCCGCCTCTTCTGAAAAAGCATGAGTCTTCGACCCCTCGTAGAGGAAGCCTGGACCAACCACAAGGATGAAATCACCTATCCCCCTTCCGGAGGTGCGTCCTTACCTGCAATAATTGAAGCCTTGGGTGCCATTTTGTGGGGCGCCGCTCCTGACATATATTTTGCAGTGAGCAGCAGAGCACTTACCGTTTTTCGTAACCTAGAGTCGGTACGCTATGCACATGAGGCAGGCGATAAAGAAGCCTGGATGCAACGCATCTTGGACGTCTTGTTTCCCACTCCCACTCCCGATGCCAGCGCCCAGGGCAGTTCTGCACACGCTTTGCAACGAGCCTTCGACAGAAATTATGAGGACCCTGGAGGCCGCATTGTCTCCTATGTTCTGGGCTATGTCGACGCATGCTTCCACTTATGGGCCCACGATAGGGAGGGGTGGTACTCCCCATGCGCTCCCGTAGTCCAATCTAGTGGCTGGGGAAAATCCAGAGTGGTGAAACAGCTTGCGTGTGCTCCCCCCCATGTGGTGGTCTTTTATTTCTCTTTGCTCAAGCCTACATCTACAGGCTACCCTCGCTCGGATCCACAATTGCGGCAGCATTTTGTGAACATGTCCCGACCTGAGCATGCTTACGCCATCTTCTGGGCCTGCTTTGATTGGTTGGCCACACTTGATGTTCTAGACACGGCCGACATGTTCCACAGACATCAGAATTCGGACTATAGTGGCATACTTGACAGAATTTCAGTGGAACCAGAATGCTCTTTGCAGAGGATTCAGCAGGCATGGAGTGAGGTACAAGCAAAATTCTCAGGTTCTCTAAGAAAACCGGGCGTGCAGTTTTTGTTTGTGGTAGATGAAGCGAGGGAGCTTCTTTGTAATGCAAATGAAAATGCCTTCACTGTTTTCAGAAGAGCCTGCAGAGAATTGCCTGTTATTGATTATGCGGGATCATTTGTGTTGTTTATTGACACAACAGCAAGAGTTAGCAATTTCACCCCTGTCAGTAGGGAGGACCCCAGCGCCAGAGTGAGGACGGGTCTCAGAAAACTATTTGGGCCTTTATCAAGGCTCCCAACATTTAATCTATCTGTGACAGAAGAACCCTCCAACCTGAATGATGCTGCACTGCCGGTCAATTTGTTTGTACATGGCAGGCCATTGTGGGCTGCTCATCTGGAAAGCCAGGTTGAGGCATTTCCTCACCATGATCAGGCAGCAACGCAGGCAGCAATGCAGGCAGCAACAGGTGCATTGATAAATCTCACAAAACTCAAGCTTCTTGGAGGGCTAGAAGTAGATTCGGAGGAGGGGCTTCAAAAGTTGCAGTCTCCAGACATGTCATTAGTGTTCCTTGGCCGCCTTATAGGTGTAGATGTCTGTCCACAATCGATGGTTGCTCAGGAGCTTGTTGCATCCCACATGCGCGTTTGCCTGCACACATCGACAGACAGAGATTATGTGCTAACTATGGCCTTAGTTGAACCTGTTTTAGCTGAAGCAGCAGCACAGGTTCTGTGCAGGAGGAAATTGTTTGGTAGGCAGCTTGAGCAATTAAACTCTCTGCTCCTCAATGGCATTGCGAGTGCAGGAGAAAGGGGGGAGCTAGTAGCACGGTTTCTACTGCTTAATGCCATGGACAGTTTACCAAAGCATAATGGCTTCTCTACTCCTCAAGGGTTGGAAGCATTTCTTCAAGCTTTCTGCGTAAACTGGGGTGGATTCACATCATCATCATTACTCCATCTGAGAACAGCACGGGTATTTTTCAATGCATTTTACCGGTTTTTTGGTGCTGACCCTGTAATTGAAGATTTGAGGACATTTGTTAGGAAAGGTGGCGCCATGATATGCAATCGTGGGCAGCAGGCTTATGATCTATACATACCGCTTGTGTTCTGTAATCCTGAAGGAATATATGACTTGAGTGATGACAACTGCATAGGTTGTTTGGGAATACAAGTAAAAAACAGGAAGGGTGTGTTTGGCTCAACGAGCACCATTAACGAAATGAGAAGTTATCAGCAGAAGTTACTCATTACAGGGAAGGCAACGCCCAATGTTTTGATGCTGTTACATCTCGGTGGGGAGAAGACTCTTGAGGGGGCATCAGGGGGGATATCAAAGGAGTCAAGGAGAATAACAAGACACCAGAGTGCAAAGCAACTGGTAGTGGTACAGGAGACAAATACAGGGGTCATGTTTATTTTGGAGGGTTTTGATGCGGTTAATTGTCCAAATGAGTTTAGTGCTGTTCTCAAAACAATGCTTTGTGAATCGCCAGATCCGATGACCATCTTACAGGCACAGGATGCTGTTGAGAGAGAAACCAATGCACTTAAGAGCGTACTGTCTGATGTGTATCCAAAAGATGCAATATTTGAAGACCAAGGTACAAGCAGAAGCAATGTGCCCCGCATGGGAGGAGGAGGCAGCAATGAAGACGCTGGAAGCAGGGGCAAGAGGCATAAGAAAAGGGCAAAGAAGCCGCAAGTCAGCAGGGGGGGTGGAAGCGAAAGTCGCCTAGGGAAGAGGTAGAAAGAGATTCCGAAGACATGACATTCAGGAAGCTCAAGGCAGCAGGAAGGCAGGTCAGCAAAGGAGAACTCAGGACTGGTCCAGTTTTTGTAACACAATTGGTGGCAGAAAGGATATCTTGTATTTTGCTTAATTGTTTTGACAATAGCCCAGTGCAGAGGTAGAGAGAGCTTCTTAAAAGTTGAAGGCAGCAGCACAGAGAACAGAAAAATGGCAGGCTGGCAGTCAGGACTCACCAACTTGTGAGAGAGTTAGTGGTAAAAATGACTCTTTTTTGTGTGCTCGTAATAGTTTAATAATAGTATGCTCATAAGGGTGCTCTACTTGAAAGGCGCATTGATGGTATGAACCTTTGTGAAGATACTCTCCGAAGGTCAAGATTGCACTTTTTCTTGCTTTTTAAATCTAAACTTCAGCAGTATTAGCAGGCATGCAAGTTTCTTTTCAGATCTTTGACCACGCTAGGTTTTTTCTCTACATACAGAGATGTGCTTGTCCCGCTAGCGACCTTCTCTAAGGACTAGGGAGCTTTTGATAGAGCAGCTGAAATGATGAGCAATTTATACTATGCATGTTACAGTTTCTTTGTGGTTAGACTCTCATGAAGGCAAGATTGCAATTGCATTTCTAGGTAAGTGAGCATTGGCATATGCCTTCCTGTCACCCAACATTGCAGTGGTCGGCATCGCACTTTTGGGACCCACCTTGGTTTACAATTTAACCACTTGTCTCAGACTACAGACTATATCTTCTTACTATCCCATCGAACAGCGTAGAGACAGGGTGTCCATGAAGCATGTGGCTGTGGGCTGCCCGTTACTTTGGGATGCTGCCCTAGTATGTTCGAGATCTGACCTGACCTAGTCATTTGCAGAGATGACATGGTTTCTGTTGGGGAGAGGCGGCTGCAGGTGTGATTGCTAGAGTCTTGCCTGCATGTGTCTTCTCTTTTCCCATGCTGGATGTTTCTGAGAGTGTTGTTGGCCTTATGAGAGCAAAGAAATATCTATGGAATGCTTTGCAGCATGCACTCAATTGACAAATACGAACTACTAGCGTATTGAATTGTGTTGATGGTAAGAAACATCACTACAACAATTCACAATACAGTACCCCTGCAGAGCACAACCTGGACAATGGATTGTTTGAAGTGGGCAGCATCTTGGCTTCTCTAGAGATGTTGGGACTTCCTCTGTTGCATCACTTGTATTCTAGGGGGGCACTGTAGGACCATAGTCCAATTAATTCCCTCTGGACCCAACGCACCCTCCCTACAAATACACCCTAGGGCATCATTTGAAAGGTGCTCCTAGCTGGCTAGCCTTACCCCCCCTTTGATTGGGGTCTTCCCAATGTGATAGCACTACTATCCTTAAAGTTTTCAAAGAGTAAAGTCCAAGATGATTGTGCATGTACCACGCAGGTACAAGAGACTTCTACTATGGGATAGAACATTTGGTGTTGCATATTAGTATACATTAGTGCACATTTGGTGTTGCATATTAGTATACATTAGTGCACATTTGCATGCACATGTACATGATTGTACATACATGTGTTCACTATGTCAAGGTGGACCCTAGGCTTGTCGATCTCCATAATTTTTTTAATAATTTCTATATTGAATAAAAATTAATTATTTTATACGAAACAATGAATCTCTTTTCATAACAAATTTTACTCTAGGATAAAAGAGGTATCTTACATTCTCCCTCACTTAGGAGTCGAGATGTTCTCATCGAGTGAAGTTAGGGAAGTCCATGAATTCCTCCTTGCGCTACCAAGTGGCATCCTCGATGGGGTAAAACTTCCATTTTACAAGATATTCCCTTATGATAAGATTTCGAAGGGACTTTTGTCCATGGTCTCGAGAATAGCTTCGAGTTCGAGGCTCATCTGTCCTTGAGCTTCAAAAGAGATTTGTTCTCCATTTGATGTGCGACACATCAAGCACATACTTCTTGAGGAGACTGACATGAAAAACATTATGGATCCTTACTTCTAGTGGAAGAAGAAGCTCGTAAGCTTGCTCACCAATCTTATTTTAGTGATCACATAAGGTCCACAAAAACTTGGGAGATAGTTTCTTGTACTTTTTCAAGGATAAATAACTCCTCTTGGATTGTACTTGAAGAAACATCATATCTCCTTCCTCAAAGTGCTTTCTTAATCTCTTCTTATATTTGCATAAAATTTTTGCCTATCTTGAGAAGCTTTTATATCCTTTTTAATGTTACGCATATGATTTTATTTCCTCAAGCATCTGACGGGAACCTTCCACTCTAATTAATGGATTGGACCAGTTCAAGAGAGTAAGACAATCATATCCATACAAAGCCTTGAAGAGGATCATCTTAATGCTGTGATGATAAGAGACATTGTAAGCGAATTCTACTAGGTGCAAATAGTTCATCTATCTCTTGGGTTTGCATCCACAATATCTGTCTAGAGACAATGCTAAGGTTAAGAGATGTTCCTACTGCTCTTGAGAAAAAAGGCCATCCAAAATCTGGAGGTAAACTTGGCATCTCTTTCCACTGACAATTCTCATGGGCAACCCATGTAGCTTGAATATCTCTCTAAGGAATACTTTAGCTATATCAAAAGTGGTATAAGTCTTCTTAACTGGGATTAAATGAGTGACATTGTTAGCCGATCCACCACAACAAAGATGGAATCGTAACCACCATGCATTGTGGGAAGTCCAATAATGAAATCCATATTGATGCATTCCCACTTCATCTGTAGAATGTCAAAAGTGATCGCAATAGAAGGTTAGGCCTTGTGAGGGCCTTCATGGACATCATGATCCAATGCATCATTTATTGCATAATAAGGGACAATAACACCTCCTCTATGGCGATTCATTCTTTGCAATACTCTACTGAAACAGAAATAGCTCACTTATAAGAAAAACTCTTAGGAATATTGTCTCTCATAGATGACTTGAGATATTTAATCTTGAACCATATATTCATTTGCAAAAATTATTACAATTTGTAGAAGAAATCTCAATTCTTACTTTCAAATAATCTAAAGTAATGATTGCTCCCGACATACTCAAATTTGTCTGCTTAAGGAAAGTGGACTACGTCCACGAATCCTATAGGAATGTACTAAGCCCAATTGCTCTATAATTATGGCTAGGTTAAGGTTCTCTACTGCTGCTGCCTACTGCAGAACACAAGGTATTCCCTAACTCTATATCAATGATGAACTGATCGGTGGCAGAATTTCATCGTCTCGTGGCCACATCATAATGGCTATAAATGATCCGCCAAAGTAATGGAGCTCAAGGATAAAAGACAGGTATCAATCACTCTTGGTGGATATCCCTTCCTAGGTGGGCAAAGGCAATAGCTACAACTTCTTGACGTTGTCCTTGATTTAATGTCATCTCTATAACATAATTGAGGATTTTTAACTTAGTTGCAAAAAAAAAATCTAAGAAGGAAGAGATGACAATAAAGTAATTTTATTCCAAAAAATGTTATCCTTAAAGGAGGACCTTATACAAAAAGGCTTCACATGAAGTCTAGCTCTCATGGAGCGATGGTAAAATGAACAGGATAAGAGGCTTACAAGTGGGAAGAAACTCTCCCAATGTATGAATCTTATAGAGGAGCGATGGCAGGATAAGAGGCTTACAAGGTGGGAAGAAACTCTCCCAATGTATGAATCTTTTGGGGGGAGACATAATTACAAACAATCTTATAGAATTGCCTACAAATGCGATGATTCTGGAAGGTGACATTACTTATGAGACCTAACTTATCAAAGAGCATGAGCTTGATGACGTCAAGCTTCAGAAGACTATAATGGTTGGGATTTATAGACACATTCCATTCCATGAACCACATGCGATGCCTATAATACTTGGTCAGGAACAAGCGATCTTCAATCTCTTGAGCTCAAGTGAGGCGTTGGATATAAGGCTCTCCAAAGGTGTGAGCACACCGAAGGCAAAGGCAATGGAGTCACCTTCCTGTGCGAGTTCTCATACTCTGGATAAGAAACTTGGGGAATGGTGGCCATTTGCCATCTGAATGAAAGAAGGGAGGGGTATATACAAGATAACTTGAGATTCCATGGAATACACATGACAAGCGACAGTAGTACAAGTACTAAAAAGAAGATCTTTTATAATTATGAGTTTATACATTGATGGGTATACAAAAAGAATTATTACATCACTGGAAAAATTCTAGCTCTCAATGTGCCTCCAAATGTCGGAGAGAACATAAGGTACGTCTAACGACTACTAGGAATAATCATTTTAAGATATCAAAATTTGTTCTTATATTCTCGGATTCTATCTCCTATGTTCCTGTATATGACACAAGTTTTTTCCATTGCTAATTTCTTGTAAAGCAGAATGAGCTTGACATTGTCTTTGAACATGGGGGTTCCTATGGAGGTGAATACATGGATGTAGCATCCGAATCCCCATTTAAATCTTCATTCGTGGTGGTAGCCGGGTGGGAAACAGAACATCCTCGAAGTGTTGTAAACATTTTGCTTCTTATCGTCATCCATCTGAGTAAGGTGCTCGATGGGTGAAGAACATATCTTTGATTCCTGAAAGCTCAAATTCTCAGATAATCCAAAGTTTGCTGGCTCGTACACCATCTAAAATCCAAGGCACCAAAAGTCCTTTTATTTAGATGGCAAGGAAAATTATTCACAAGGGATTTATGCCTAGAGTTCCACTCTACCTACAACCTTTTTCTCTAATACCAGCTGTGAGGTTCCCTCTACCTAATCTAGATCAACATACGCAGTGGAATTCCTTACACACGATAGAGGGATCCCGCACTCGGGGCCTTGTACCACACTTTTCCATGATAGGCCGTTTTGGAAACCTCAACACGATTTAACCAAGGGGACTCGCACATGGATAATGGGTGCAATTCCTCGATGTACTCTTAGAATAATGCAGGAGATGAATCATGGTACATGGATTTAGGTGCTTCAAACCACATGACTTGTTAGAGTGGTTTGAAAGGATGCAACCATGCCCCCACTGCCACCACAACACTCACCACCACCACCACCACCACCACTACGACGCCTATGATAGCGGTTAGACGAATGACCCGAGGGTGGTGTTTGGGTAGGAGATGGTACGCGGGTAATAGTGGTCATGGTTGGGGGTGCGATGTGCCAGCCTCGGGGAAGGGTAAAGAAATCCCAAGCAATGGCTTGTTGGTCAGGACTGTCTTGTGCAATGAAAGCCCAAAACTGAGGGTTGGTTGGTTGGGGGGTGTAGCCAAGGGTGTAACCAGGGGTGTAGCCAACTAGGGTGTAGCCATGGGTGATATCCGGAGTATAGGAGTCGTCCATGTCTAAAACATAAACATTAAAAAAATAAACATTTATAAGCATAAGCATACTTTAAATAAAAAATCATAAGATAAGAGCTCTATGCATAGCTATAGGGAGCTTAAACATAGAGCTCTATGCATAGCTATACATGCATAGAGCTCTTTGCATAGCGTTGCATGCATAGAACTCAAGCATAGAGCTCTATGCATAGCTATACATGCATAGAGCTCTTTGCATAGCGTTGCATGCATAAGAGCTCTATATACATATAAGAGCTCTATGCATAGCTATATAGCATTGCATAGAGCTTAAGCATAGCTATATAGCATTGCATAGAGCTTAAGCATAGAGCTTAAGTATAGAGCTATACATGCATAGAGCTCTATGCATAAGCTATGCATCCATAAGAGCTCTATGCATTGAGATAGAGCTCTATGCATGCATAGCTTATGCATAAGCTCTATGCATAGCTATACATGCATAAGAGCTCTATGCATAAGCTATGCATCCATAAGAGCTCTATGCATTGAGATAGAGCTCTATGCATGCATAGCTTATGCACATAAGAGCTCTATGCATAAGCTAGGCTTATGCATGCATACTTTAAATAAAAAATCATAAGGCAAGAGCTCTATGCATAAAGCTTAAACATAGAGCTCTATGCATGCATAGAGCTTAAGCATAGAGCTCTATGCATAGCTATACATGCATAGAGCTTAAGCATAGCTATACATGCATACAGCTCTATGCAAAGTGTTGCATGCATAAGAGCTCTATATACATAAGATCTCTATGCATAGCTATATAGTTATGTATGCATAGAGCTCTATGCATAAAGCTTAAACATAGAGCTCTATGCATGCATAGAGCTTAAGCATAGAGCTCTATGCATAGCTATACATGCATAGAGCTTAAGCATAGCTATACATGCATACAGCTCTATGCAAAGTGTTGCATGCATAAGAGCTCTATATACATAAGATCTCTATGCATAGCTATATAGTTATGTATGCATAGAGCTCTATGCATAGCTCTACATGCATAAGCTCTATGCATAGCTATGCATACATAGAGCTTAAGCATGGTGCTCTATGCATAGCTATACATGTATAGAGCTTAAGCATAGAGCTCTATGCATAAAGCTCTATACATAGTGTTGCATGCATAAGAGCTCTATGCATAGCTATATAGTGTTGCATGCATAGAGCTCTATACATAGCTCTACATGCATAATCTCTATACATAGCTATGCATACATAGAGCTTAAGCATGCATAGTGTATGCATAAGAGCTCTATGCATACGCTATGCATGCATAGAGCTAAGCTTATGCATAGAGCTTAAGCTATACATAGCTCTACATGCATAATCTCTATGCATAGCTATGCATACATAGAGCTTAAGCATGCATAGTGTATGCATAAGAGCTCTATGCATACGCTATGCATGCATAGAGCTAAGCTTATACATAGAGCTTAAGCTATGCATAAGCTAAGCTTATGCATAGAGCTTAAGCTATGCATGCATATGCATTGACATAGAGCTCTACATGTATATGCATTGACATAGAGCTCTATGCATGGTAAAAAAATTTGATATTAAAAAAAAATTTAAGATAGAGCATAAAACAAAAGTATAAAGCAAGAGCTAACCTTTGATGGGGATAGAGCTAACCTTTGATGGGGAATGGTTTGAGAATGACTAAAAGTGAAGCCCTTGCATGTTTAAAAAAATAGAAAAATTTGATTTAGTAAAAAAAAAAATGGGGACATTACGAGAGAGGAGAGCTTACCTTGACTAGACAATAGAATAGGTAGTAATAGAGACAGATCTTGCACAAAACCCCAAAAAAAATCATAAAATTTCGTGTTAGAAAATTGAAAAAAAAATCACAAAAATCAACAAATCAGGCGACATTGTAGGACAATACACATGGGTATAGCAAGATTCGGGGGAGAGTAGAGGTGTAGGATAGCCGGGGGGAGGGGGGGGAAGGGGGGGAGAGATACCAAACCCTCCTCCTTCAAAGCTCTTCTCCAAAAAGTCATTAAAGTCTTCTTGGGTTTTGTCGTTGTATTTTTAATTTTTGTCGGTATAAACGTCAAAAAAATCATCGAAAAAAATATCGGTATAAGCGTTCCAAAAAGCGTCGGAATAATCGTCACAAGAAACGTCGAAAAAAATATCGAAAAATATAATTTCATATTCCGACTGGTTTTTCGACGTTTTTTTTGACGTTTTTATCGAAGCTTTTTCCGACGCTTTTATCGATGATGTTACAGACGGATATATGGAGGACGAGATATTTTATATTCGAAAAACTCAAGGACCTATGAAATTCAAATGTATTTCCCGTCCTGACCCTTTTCACATTATTGGATTTAAACTTTGACGGACTAGACAACGGCCTAATATATAAGAGACCCTTCCCTCCCTCCCAAAAACCCAAATTGACGATCATGTATATCGAGAACACTACAAACACATCATCTCGTCCTAGCGAAGAGGAAAATGCGTGTCCTTGCAACATGTGTAAGTACCAAATCTCTCGAGCGACGACGACGGATTTGTAACGATCATGAAAGAAAGAATGGTATATTTCCAGTTGAGCATCTAAATGCCTTACTTGGTCTAAATGTGCGTGTTGAGACAATGATGAGCTGATCAACTTCTTGGATCTTCAACCCGAGCGGAGTAGACGTACAACCATCCAAGCAAGTACTACTCAGCCTCATGTTAAAGAAGAAGCTATGGTGGACTCTCAGGCAACTTTGGAACAAGACATGGATGACATGATAGATGCCCTCCATGACGCACCGAAAATAACACATGAAATGGGCGGTGTCCACCACCGTCGAGGCATGGAGCCGGCCTCGAGAGAAGAGCAAGAGTTACGTAGGCTGGCTCTCGTACGCCTCTTTATCATGGTGCACGTATATCTATTCTGCACACTTGTCTCACCATGCTAAACTTGCAATCAATATTTGGATGGTCTGATACTAGCGTATCAAAACTTTTCGCATAAGTACTTATTACCCTTTCTATTTTTATCTCTTTTTTTATTTTTTCTAATCATCATGGCCAATATGACAGATCATTAGAACAAATATTGCCAGAGAGCAACGAGATGCCTGCAGATCGTACGCGTGCAAAATCCATCTTACAATCCTTAGGTATGGACTATAATTCTTACCATGCTTGTCCAAATGATTATGTTTTCTATCGACATGAACACGCAGATATTGCACAATGTCCACGATGTGGAGAATCTAGATATAGAAAAGATATATAGATATTGCACAATGTCCACGATGTGGAGAATCTAGATATAGAAAAGATATCCAAGGAGAAAGGGTTCCCGCAAAAGTACTCGGGCACTTTCCTATCATTCCACGAATTCAGGCCATGTTCAAGTGTAAATCCATAGCGTTTATGATGTCTTGGCATCAAACCGCTAGATCTACGGACGATGTTATGCGCGTGTCTGCTGATTGCCCTGCATGGAGACACATGGAAGAGAAGTGGCCAGAGTTTAATGAGGAATCTCGTAACATTCGCCTCGGGCTAGCTATGGATTGTGTGAACCCGTTTGGTCTTAAAAGTTCAACATGGAGCACATGGCCCATTTGTCTTGTGAACTACAATCTTCCACCATGGTAAGCAATAAAGAAAGGGCATCTTTTGCTCTCATTGATAGTCCCTGGGAAGTACAAGGTAGCTAACATGGATGTGTACTTAGCCCCATTAATAGAGGAGCTACAAAGATTGTGGGAAGGAATTGATGTTCATGACATGTCAAAGAGGTTTGGACAAAGGGATTTCTCATTACGAGGAATACTAATGTGGACTATGCATGATTGGCCAGGCTACGGAGAATGCAGTGTTAATTAGCTATTTTTCTAGCATCAATATTGTAAATATCTATAATGGTCTTCTAATATCTACGGAGAATGCAGTGCTAATTAGCTATTTTTCTAGCGTCAATATTGTAAATATCTATTTTTCTAGCGTCAATATTGTAAATATCTATAATGGTCTTCTAATATTATTTATTTTGATACAGGACTGTCATACTCTGGATACAATGCATGCCCTTTGTGTGGACCTAGGCTAGAGGCTCGTCATTCAAAAAGCTTGAGAAAGATGGTGTATGAGGGTCACAAGAAGTATCTGCCAGAGGACCATTACCTACGTGATGGCTATTTGGGTCAGCCTCCACCTCAATTAAAGGAAAAGGAAAGCGATTGGAAAAGAGCATGGGAGGACAACGAAGGGTCTCCACTCCCCGAAATGAAGCGATTCTCCATCTTCTACCAACTACCATATTGGGATGATCTTCTAATTAACCATTTGCTTGACCCTATACATATTTTTAAAAATATAGCCGTGGTGCTTTGGAAGACTATTACTGGGGCCAATGAGAGCAAGGGCCAAAGGGAGGATTTACAGTTCATTAATCGTATGCAACACTTATGGCCACGAACCAAAGCTAATGGTAAGCTACTACTACTTAAAGCTCATTGGGTATTGACAAAAGACGAGAGGAAGCTCAAGTTAAGAAGTGCATTTCAGAGTTTCGTACTCCGACTGGCTGCATGCACTGCCTAAAGGGGGCATTTACAAAGGACAATGAGCTCTCCGCTTGAAATCACACGATTGGCACAAGTTCTTGCAATTTGTCTTGCCAGTGGCAATAAAGGGTTGCCTCACCGACAACATAAGGGATACAATATACAAGATTGGATCCGTGGTCCGTTGGATTTCATTGAAGGAGATAAGACAAGAAACTTTGGAAGTAGCCCGCTTAAATGCCATAGAAGCAGCTACATTGGTGGAGAAGTTTCTCCCAACTAGCACATTAACCATACAGATGCATCTTCTAGTTCATGTTGTGGATGAGGTGGCAGTGGGTGGTAAGGGTCGTCCATTCACGTTGGATGTTTTTTTTGGAGAGGTTCATGAAGACACTAAAAGGGTTTGTCCGTCAAAGAGCTCACCCAGAGGGAAGTATGGCAATGGGATGGCTTGTGCAAGAATCCCTAGTGTACATCACAGAGTTTCTTAGTACCTCGGACCCTGAAATGCCAAAATTATGGTCAATAGAAGTGGATGATATGATAGTTGGAGAAGCGCCACAAGGACATGGGATTGAGAGAACGATGGATGTGGCCTTACGAGACAAGATCAATAAATTTTGCATCTTAAACTCAGGTAGTATGCAAAAGTGGATCGAGCGATACGGAGAGGCCAAGAACGAAAGGAATCAAGCTCATCAAGCTTTTTGAAGGAGCCAGACTACTGCTCGCCAACCATACCCTCCATCACTTGCTATACTTCCAGACTTTCCATCAAGTAGATGGCTCCAACAAACCTTACAAGATTCAAAACTTCACGGTGAAGTTATAACGGATGAGGAAGAGGAGCTTGCATATGGTTGTGACTATCATGTAAGTAATTTCATTCATTCTTGGCCTTGATATGTACACTTGTTCTCCAAATATTGTTTACAACTTCTCCATAAATTAACAGATGATATGTTATGTTCTTCTATATAGTACCAAAAAAATTTGCAGCACTGTGGTCACATGGATGCCATTTTTGAGTGGAACGGATCGATTAGAAGAGAACAACGTTCGATTGTGGTATTAAAGCAAATTTTATGCAAGAAAGCCGTGCTAGTGATTCAACCAGGTAATCCACTGTACTACATCCTCTCCCATGTGGAAAGCACGTGAATCCCCCAAATCCTGGCCATCCCCAGCTGCTTGCCCATTGGCAGACACACCAGGATGGCTGTGAGGGTCGGGGGTGCGTGGTATGGGACACGCATGCCTTGGAGGTGTGGGAGCTACCATGGATCGTGACTAATTCTTTAGTAAAAGAATGCTTCTCATTGATAATTTCTTATTTCAAAACCAAACTCTAAGCTTGTTAAGCTAGAGATTAAGAAAATGGTATTTTTTTTGCTTTTATGTTAACAAAATAATGGTTAATTCTTTTATATTATTTATAAGTAGTTAAAAACTACTTTAATTGAATCTAAATGAGAAAGAGATATTCCTATCAATTTGGAAAAAGAGGAATAATGAAAATAGCTTAATCTAGTGGAATAATCATAATTAAGTTTATGATTATGGTTAAAATTATGATTTAAATTCATAGTTTAGATTTAAGCTTAAGAATATATTTTCTATCATATTTGCATTAAAATGGTTTATTCTTTTAAGAAAAATTAAAAATTATCAGTAATAGCTAGCGAAGCTATGGCAAAATTTTCAAAAAATAATACATATCTTATTTCTATGCATAATGCTAAAAGAGGACTTCCTACCATATTCTAAGATTGGACATCCTATGCAAAAAGAATGATTTTTATCATATTCATGGAAAATAAATTTTTAGTATTTACGCATAAATAATTAATTAAGAAAAAGAAGAATTTTTTATAAATTTATTTTATGCATAAGAAATTGTTAAATGATAAAAGAGGAATTCCCATGACATTCGAAATTCAATCATTTAAATACAAAAAGAGGAATTTCAAGCATATTCAAAAAATGGATATTTGTATTTAATTCAAAGAGAAAATTTTATGGTATTTTAAGTAGAGAAAGGTTTAAATTAATTTTGATGATAAAAGAGGAATTTTCACCATAATTTCACCTAAAAACTTAGGATTGATAATTAAATTTATGGAAAGAAAATTCTTAGATGTTTTATATGGATAAATCACCAAATTGATATTTACCCAAAATGGATTAATGGAAGAAGAGTATTCCCGTATAGAACTATTTCTTAATCTATTATGGTTAAGAAATGAAATTCATAAAGTTAGAATTTTCCTTACGGTTAGAAGTTGAGTAGATGTTTATCTGAAGAAAATCCTTAGGAATCAAAGTTAGAAGTAAACCAAATAATTTTGGTTAATCCACGACTGTGAGAATGGTGGCCAGTAAACTACTTGCCCATCTCTCTAATCTGAATCAAGCAAAAACCTCGTGGACCAATTCCAAATTTTGAAACAAAGAATAGACTGCCGTTGAATTAGCGTAGTTTTCCCTTAACCGAAATCACCAAGAATCTAGTTGAAAATTCAATCAAATGATGGGTAGATTACCCTGGTGAGAGATCAATGATTCTCATTATGAAAATCTGGATAAAGGGAAAAGGGTTTTGTTGAACCAATCTCGAACAGGGAATTCTACTTGCATAGAACCTCTGTTTTCTTTAAAGGACTCTTTTACGCCAAAATGCTGGAGGAATCATTTGGTATGTGTTTAACTAAGGAGAGACTCGTTGTTGCAACAGCTGGCAGGGAGTCGTCGAGGGACGTCTCTTGCGACAAAGCCTGCCGAGGTCTTGACCAGCCTCGGTATGGTTAAAATGGTACACTTCTGGTAGGATAGGCGAGGACCTACGAAGCGATCCCTGAGTGAAGTGCTAGGACACCTAAGTAGGATCCTAGAGGGTTCTGACCAAGTGATGCACGGGCTTGCGATTTCTAGGACACCCATGCGTACGTCGAGGAAGATACAAATGAACTGAAAAGAATTACTTTTTTGAACTAAATTTTGATATTGGATCTTGTTGGTTGACTAGCTGGTCTTCAACGGAGAGTCCGAGTGATATATTTTGTAAAACAATGAACTCAATATTTTGGAGGATTATGATCAGTAATACTATGATTTCATTGAAAGATTGTTTTAAAGACTATCTGTTATAATGGTAATTTCATATTGGGTGTGTAAGTGGTAATTTCATATTGGGTGTGTAAGTGGTATGCCTACCTTAAATTTTGCTTGAAGCACCGGCTAGGGGGTCTGGGAACTCTGTGGACACATGGGAACTTATTTGAATGTGTGTGTGTGTGTGTGTGTGTGTGTGTGTGTGTGAGAGAGAGAGAGAGAGAGAGAGAGAGAGAGAGAGAGAGAGAGAGAGAGAGAGAGAGAGAGATCACTTCGACAGTTAAACCCCTTGCTAAAGGTAACACTTTAGCGGAGATGAATTTCACAAATTTCATGAAAGCACTCTAAGAGGTAATGAAGACCAATAGAGCCCTTGAAAACGTACGTATGTACCCAAGGAGAGAGCTTCAATGGTGCTCAATCTGCCAACAAGGACATTCGACCAGTGAGTGTCCAGTCCTTAAGGGCACGCTATGATGGTAATTGTGCTTTTTGTGGATGTTATGGTCATGAGGCTTCACAGTGCGCACGTGTTTGCAAACCCCTCCTAATGCTTCTAGGCCTCAACAGTTGGCTTTACCCGGCCCCATCATAGCCCATGATCCATAATGCGTGCAACAAATAGCTTAACCCAATGTGGATCAAATGACATAACAACCCATTGCAAGGGGGATTTACAATGCACAAAATGTGTCGTTACCACCAATTTTGGGACCTCAACCTCCACCCCCGAGGATCACACCTCTTAATCAAATAAGCTTGGAGGCGCCTATTAAAATTACCAAGAATATAGGGTTGATGTCAAACCCACTCCCACAACTTTGAGGACCCCACAGAGCTTCATCCTTCTGATTATTATGTGGTGGATGGCAGAGAGGGAATCAAGCCAATTTACCAACTTGTTGTGATGGACAAGGGCCAGTACATTAATGCCACAACTAGAAGAATGCCTCTTCAATGTTACCACTATCAAGGTCCCCATCGAGTTTTGAAATGCCCTTTAAAGTTTACTCATCTCAACCAAGTAGTGCTCTCAACCAAGTAGTGCTCTCAAACATGCCACCGGCTACTTGTAACCATTGTGGAATAGATCATTAGATTAAGGACTAGCCCAACAAGATTGTGGTGACAAGCCCACAAAAAGGACCCATCATCACGCCCCTAAACATGATTGGGGTAAGTAATCAAACTCAAAGGCAGATCCTAAAAAATCTAGATCACACATCTGCCTGGCTACAAGCCCGAAACCAACATGTTCTCAAGCAATGATCTATGGCCTTGGTAGCATAATCTAAGAAGAATAAAAAAAAATAGGAGAAAAAAGTCGATTAAGAATTGGAAAATAAAGGAAACCAAAAAGACAAATCTTGGGACGCCTCAAGAGCCATTCTTCATTAGGGACCTAAATGAGGACTCGGACTCCTTGGACACAAGGGATGATTTTGAACAAGGTAGGGAAATACCCTCCAAAACCAAGAGCACAGGGAAGGAGACCCCACAGGAACATGCAATTCTTGAAACTAGATCACACAAAACAAAACTTGGCTCTTATCCTATGACGACCCTCAAAAGGAGATTGAGAAACTCCACAAAATTGGTGATTTAGTTACAAAAACCCAAGAGGAGCTTTAGCCAAAAACCCAAGAGGAGCTTTAGCCAAAAACCCAAGTAAGTGATAGTCTTAGACACTCTAGTACCTTAACGCCTACTGAGATTTGCAAACCTCTAGATGTGTTGAGTGTCATCATGGAAGAGACTGAGGCCTCCATCCCTCATAGTTTGATCCCTGATTGGTTCAAACCATACGGAAACCTTGAGCCCATCTCGGAAAAGGATTTTCTAGTCTCACCAGCACCTACTTATGGAAAAGGAGGTCATGAACGCACCACTAAATATCCCCAAAGTGCTAAACTTTATGGCATCACAAACCAATACAGCTATAACCGCCCGATTGAGTGGAGATCTTGAATTGTTTGAAGTGATGAGAGCTCTCCTTAATGTAGAGCTCAATGTCGAATTACCACCATTTGCTGACATACATAAGGCACATCCCCAATATACAATGGTGGAGACACCTCGAGTTATACCCAAATCAATAGTCCCAATGGAAGAAGAAAATTCCAAATCTATGTTTAAAATTCCACTTAACAAAATGCACTACTAGAGCGATAACAGCCAAGGGCATCATAGTAATGGGAGTCCTAGATGGTGATGCTGCAGGAGTGAGCATAATCACCAAGAAATGTTGGGAGAAGATGGCCAGGCCACGTCTAGAAGTCTTAGACATCATTTTTAACATGGCTGACGGGACTTTCGCCAAACCTATTGGGATGCTACGAGATTTAAAGATCAAGGTTCTCAAACATCGGGTTAAACATACCTTCATTGTTATGGACTTTTCCAAACAACAAGAATCATATGAAATGATGGACACCTGTTTATGAGAGAGAAGCAAAGATGGTACATGACTGGTCTAAGAACCATGTCTACCTCCAATTCAATGTTTCCATCATCAAGGTTGATCTTGTGACTAGCCGTGTACATCCTATGGATGACTTTTTGAAAACCGTTCAGACACCACCTCTATGCTTGTAGAGAAGAGACTGAGGCAGAAAAGGATCTAGCCCACAAGGATGTGGACAAAAAAGATATTAAGCCTGAAGATAATCTTAACTGGATACATATGATGACTACAAATGATAGTTGGGGAGATAGAGGATCGACATGGGTTACACCTAATGGGTTGGTGAGGAGCTCCCTAAGGTTGTGCCCCTACGAATGATTCGTGCTTTATCTTTCGATACTGAGGCGATACATTATAGTAAACTTGAGTCCACATGGGAGGACTTAGGCTCAAGCACCAATAGTAATGAGGGGTCTAAAACAGAGCCTGAAAGCGACACCAAACTCCTTAGGCACCACAAGAAAACTAGATTCCACAACATCCAAAGAAACTGCAGAGAGGAGAAGCTCTGAATCTGATATAGTTCCCAATCTGAAGAAAGGGATGAAGTTCGTCAAGATGCTAAGGAGCATCTCCGAAGATGGAGGAGACGTAAACGCTATGCAATGAATCATCATAAAAGGCTTCAAGAAATAACCACTACTATCATCTAATGGATCCAATACATCGGTGTAGTTAACTTACATCCAAAGTTTATTAGATGATTGGGGAGAGGAGTTACAAAAGGTCAAGCATTGTAGACCATCTCTAATTGATATAGCTAAGGTGGAAGTCTTTGATGAACCAAAACCGAGTTGCTCAACTAGAAGGAAACAAAATTGTAAACTTGCACAAAAGGAATGAGAGGCTAAGGCTACAGCTAAAGCAGCTGATGAAGGAAAGGAAAATGAGCCTGATTTGTGCCCAGCACACCTGAGTATTACAAGTCATAAACGATAGGGGAATGCAAGTTAGTGTTTGATAATGCCAAACGTAACCCCACAAGTGAGAGTGGAGGAGTCTATGATGGGCCTGCAGAGATCAAGAAAGTAGAGCCAAACTAGGAGAAGATCGTAAGCCTGTCTACATAGACAAGGACTTAAATAAGACCAAGGAGGCTCAACTTGTAGCTCTCCTTAAGGAGTATAGGGATTTCTTTGCATGGACATACCATGATATGAAGGGAGTTCCTGCAAAGGTGGTATAACATACCATCCCCATGGTAACCAAAGTTAAACTAGTCTGACAGCGACCCTATATCCAATCAATCCCAAATATGCAAGCATTGTTAAGGAAGAAATTGATAAACTCATTGAGTATGGATTCATCTATGAGATTGAACACTTGTAATGGGTCTCACCTATTATGGTTGTGCCCAAGAAGAATGGAAAACTTAGAGTGTGCATTGATCTAGTGAATGCTACCACGCTCAGGCCTACTATCACTACCCCTTGCCATATTTAAAACATGTGCTCGAACGAGTTGCAAGGAAGGAGGCTTATAGCTTTTTGGATGGATACTCAAGCTATAATCAAATTTCAATCGCACTACCCCTTGCCATATTCAAAACATGTGCTCGAACGAGTTATAGGCAAGGAGGCTTATAGCTTTTTGGATGGATACTCAAGCTATGATCAAATTTTGATCGTACCTGAGCATGGTGTATATGTTTACAGAGTTATGCCATTTGGTCTAACCAACACACTTGCCATGTTCCAAAGGCTTATAAATATTGTCTTTAAGGACTTTTTAAGAAAGTTTCTTGAAGCTTTCTTGGAATATTTATGCATTTATTCATCTTGGAAAGAGCACCTAGGATGCCTAAAAAAGGTTTTTAAAAGTTATCGATTTTATCGCATATCCATAAACCCTTAAAATGCCAATTTTGTGTGAAACACATAGTTATTCTTGGGCATATAGTGTCCAAAAATGGGGGTTTCCACATTGATGAGAGCAAATTCAAAGTCATCTTGGAATTACCCCCACCAACAAACTACAAGTGAGTCCATAGATTCATGGGCCATGTCGGGTACTACCGTCGGTTTATTCTTTTCTATGTAGAAAAATTTACCCTTTGCACAAGCTATTAATTGTAGTTATATGGACCAGGGAGTGTCAACAAGATTATGATGCGCTTGTGAATACCTAACTGGGATCTCATCTTTCATGTGCACATTGATATCTCTAATTTTGTAATTGGATGTGTCCTAGCACAACCAAGGGAGCACAAATTAGACTCTCCTATAAGTTTTACAAGTCAACCAACTAGATGAAGCCAAGATAAACTACATCACTACTAAGCATAAAGGGTTAGTAATGGTCTATGTTGTAAAGAAATTTGAGCATTATCTTCTCACTAACAAATTTGTTTTCTATGTTGACCATCAATCCTTGTTATATCTAGTAAACAAACCATGTTCCATGTGAAGGATCACAAGATGGTTGTTGATTCTTTTTGAGTTTGATTTTAAAGTGGTTGTGAGGCCTGGCAAGAAACATGTCATGGTGGATCATCTATCCCGCATACCTAATGACAAAGCACCAATCGAGGTTGATGATGACAAGTTACTAGATACTACTCTATTCAAGGTTGATGCTATTCCAGAATGGAGTGAGAAAATTGTCAACTTTTTAGCTAATGGTTTTTCTGAAAGGAAAGGAACTAAGGAAAGATTTAGCAAGAAAGTTTGCTAAAAGAGAGTGCACCTTACCAAGTTATTGTGTCGGAACTCTTTATAGACACAAGATAAGGATGACATACTAAGATGCTGCCCCTAGGGAGGATGAATACTTATACATCATCAAACAAGCACACCAAGGGGTAGCTGGTGGACACTTCGTAGGTGACATTACAACAAGAAGAAAAATACTCCAATCGGGGTATTGGTGGCCCACGCTCTTCAAGATCGTGCACTATTTGTCAAGGGATGTGACGAGTGCCAACATTGTACAAAGCCACAAAAGAAGGACATGATGCCCCTGCATCCTATCAGGGTCAACCAACCTTTTGAAAAATGGGACTTAGATTTCATTATCCCTATTAGTCCTATTGCATGTCGAACACAAGCATGCATCATCATTCTTGTCCACAGATTATGTAACCAAATGGGCTAAAGCAAGAGCTTCACAAAAAGTGGATGCCATGGTGATTGCTAAGTTTCTCTGTGAGAACACCATTACACACTTTGGATGTCCATTTTAGCTAATGAGAGATCAAGGCATCAATGATGTAATAAAAAATCTCACTAACACATTCATGATCGCTCACCCAGTAAGTCAACACCATATTACCCATAGGAAAATGGCCAAGTAGAGAGCACCAACAAGGTTCTTATTTCAGTACTCACAAAGACTATTGAAGCTTGATGCATTGACTCGGAGTCTAAGCTGACAGCAGCTTTATGGGCCTACCACACACATCATACAAAGTTGCAATTGGTTGCATGCCTTTTAAGATGGTGTATGGGCTTGAGGCATTAATGCCTTAGGAGTTCATTATCCCTAGCTTAAGGGTAGTTGTAAGTGAAATGCTTGATGGTAATGAATTGGCTGATCAGTTATTTATTTTGGAAAAACTCACCAAGGAGAGACAAATTTTAGTGCAAAACATGCTGACAGAAAAGGACCAAAGAACTTAGAAGTGGTTTGACCGAAATCTCAAGGATAAGGGGATCAAGATAGGAGACCTTGTACTTATGTATGGGGTCCGCAATGAAAAGAAAAGGCTTAAATATACTAAAAAGAGACCATTTAGCATTTGTGAAGTTACTCCATAAAGTACTATACATGTGGAGACTCTTGTGACGAAGTTGAAACTATTGGTTTCCTTAATGGCTGAACAAGAAGAAATATAAGAAGGTCTCAGAAAAGTAAATAGACGACTTTTTCAAAGATAATCCACTCAATCCACAGGACATCCAGGCATGAGGCTAGTATATCACACAGAGGGTACTCAGCCATTTATAAGACTTTGTAGGAAAAGATGGAGGATTCTAGTATGAAAGGATCGTTATTGCCAAATCCTTCTTTGGTTAAAAAAATGTGTAATCAAGTAAAAGAAGAGGTATTGCAAGGACTAGGAACCCCATTTCATATTGAAGACACCTATGCTGTACCAAACAAGAGATGTGGTCTATAATAGATATAATAATATTTTCTACGACTTGGAGGCCTTACAATCATATGTTGTTCAGTTGTTTGAAGTTACTCCTGATGAAGAATGTGATGGTGTCCTCAAATTTGTGCTAAAGCTTGATGAGTGTCAAATTGTGAAGGAGAGAAAGTTAGAAAGGGTTACCACACACTGATGGGCACTTGATACATCTATTCTAAAAGATGATCCTAGATGGTTTAGTGTTCAATCTGAAAATAATATATTGTCGTTGGGACGTTTGAATAAAATTTATTAGACTTGGATATGTTTGTGAAAAAAGAATTACATATAAAAAACACTAATGGGTGTTGCATTCCTATGTTTCTTATGTATTGCAGGTAGAATAAGAGAACTTTGATGTTCTACATTGGGTCTTTCATAAGACATCGATACCCAAGATCATCTCAGGAGCAGAGAAATGGTAAAATCTTGGATGTGGAAGGCATGGGACAATATAAGGTGGAGTGGCATATGACGGGTGATCTTAAAACTCTAAAATGTATGCACAATGTGTCAAAGGGTGCCAATTCAAAAAGTCCCTGCTTATATTGCAAGTGCAGTACTACAAAGGTGTTTGATAAGAGGTATTGGAAGAAGGCACCGGATTGAAAGACCCAAACTTCAAGCCAATTCTCGATATTCCATTGTCAAGTGTCCACATTTGTACAATGCATGCTCTTTGCAGAATCATTGAAAAACTCTTGTTTTTATACATATGTTTTGCATGGACTCTACAACCCAATACAGCAAAGGTTACATCCATCAAAGCACTATCAGACATTGGTTTGCATGGTGGACATGCAAAACTTAAACAAGATGAAAAAAGGTCTAAGGATGGGAAGAATGTACTTAAGAAACCCTCCATCAAGGGTGTTAAAGCAAGAAGGTTTCTATTTGAACCAACACCAGAAGGTCGTAGAAGAAGATAATCAATGCAGATCGGTGCAGATCGTAAAATACAACAGATGGAAGTGCATTCACAATATGCAGTAGTAGACCATGCAGACAATGGTCAAGCAAGAACACGGAAAGCCAAGGTGTGGAAATCTCTAGACACTATGTTTAAGTTTTGTGACAAGAAAGTGTGGACGAAGGAGGACCATGAGATATTTCAAACAGTGCTAGATGAGTTCAAGAGATCAATGATTGATGCATGGACGGATCAACACATCACCCACTATATGGTATTAGATTGATTATGCATTGAACTAGTTTTTATACTATATATTAAAAAATATACTAATTAATATATTCTTTTATTCTCTTGAAGCATATTATATACCATCATACCCCTTGGTTTGCAAAGAAGTATGGTAGTTTATCAATATGGTCAACCTAGGGAATGGAGAAAACACATTATCAAGCACGCTCCGGGTATTTCAATCATACAAGACATGGTGGAGGAGCAAAAAAAGCTAACAGTTTAAAGGAATTACATCAGTGGACATATAGGAAGCTTGTACACAAAGCCAAAAAGAAGCAGCAGTTCAAAGCATCCCAAATTAATCAAGGTAGTAAAACTCGTGAATAAAGAAAGAAAACAAGATATATGGAGGAGATCTAATGCAAGTATTAAGCATGCAGAATGGCGAGTAACAAAACAAAGAAATGGGAAGATTTGGATACCCATAGATCCATGATTAACATTTCAAATTCAGAGAGAATATTATTACAAGAGATAGGAATATACTACTACTCCTTAACCTGCTCACTAACATCCTTGGGTGCATGAAGCCTTGCCCTTTTTGAAATGATCATATGCAAAACTGTCATGAAATAACACGAGAGAGAATATTATTACAAGAGATAGGAATATACTACTACTCCTTAACCTGCTCACTAACATCCTTGGGTGCATGAAGCCTTGCCCTTTTTGAAGATGGCTCTGCAACATCTTGTAACTGGCAAACTGGAGGAACCCTCGGTTTTGTGAATCTCAGAAGCTCCCTTTTGCATAATCACTTAGCATATTGGGATCCTTAATCCCACATGCCAATCCATAAGCAATATAGGCTAAGTAATATTTACTCCTTAGTGCATAGACTCCAGGGCCCTACCCAAAGATTTGCAATGCTAACTGCTTCTCCAAAAGCATGACTTTGTCTGCATTCCACCTGACGGGATATGCCCCAAGGTATCTGGATAATGTCTTGATTGCAAAAAACAAAGGAAATTCTGCATTGTCTTTCGAGAATTTATTGTGGAATATAATGAATTGTGGAAACTTCAATTGGTTTATGTACTCTCCCAGTGCTGAGTCCATTCCGAGTCCTCCCACATGTTTGCCTACTCCGCGACCAAGAAACTCATCCTCAAACACAACCAACTGCAAAACAATATTGTCGATGAGCCAACACAACAAATAGAATAAGCTACTCAGCACGATAAAAAGTAATTAACAACAAGTAAACACACCTTTTGATTTTCATCATTAACAAGTAAATCATTTGTCCATATATTGATTGTTGAGTTAGTGTCTTGGACCGTCGATGAGGACGCCCCTTCCCTTCCCATGTGCGAAATATTAAGTCTTTTGCTGAATAGCTTGAAATTCCCCTTCAGTGGGAAGGTTAGATTCATAGTTTTTTGCATCCTTGTACATCATGGATAATGTGTCGGCAGAATGGAACTCACTGTCCTTGACATTTGAATCCAATAATAGATACTTATCCAAATATGGATCCACAAAATCTTCATTTTCCTCAAGATTTTGTGTAATGATGGCCAGACACTACTAGTCTTCCCTTATGTCAAAGATAGCTTGAATATCTGTAATTAACAAATATTTTTTGTTACCAATAGGAAATGTGGGGAGTAGTGGGGTTGGAATGTCCCTTGCTTCCTCTATCATAGAGGCCTGCTTGTCACACTTGTAATAACCACTAAGGTGTCTTCTCTTCTAAGCACATCAATATCCAGCTGCTCACTTAAGTCCCTCTCTACAGCCAAGTTTATCTCCTCCACAATCTCTTGAACTTCATCTTATGCTTTTGGAGGTTTCTCTGGCTTCTCCTCAATTTTTTCATTTGCAACTTCTTCATCCTCAAGCAGCACATGCAGGTAGCAGATAAATCCATAGTGGTAAGCAACGAGACGACACTTGTGATTGTGAATGGGGCACTTATTGTGTGTCTCTTCTTATCATCTGGCACCTTTAAAACATCCCTGTTTAACTTTTGTCTCAGGGTTGTTGAAGGCATGATATCATTCACATGCACGTACTAGACGCCGTCAAAAATGAGTGTACCACTCAAAGTGGTCTGCTGAAATTGATGCCCTTTCTCCTCAAGATACGAACGAGCAGAAACGATCATGTCTTCGATGGAGAAATTGAAATTAAACATGCATGAGATTTCAGGATGGCGATGATGCTATCGAACTTTATACAGGAAATCGAACAACTTTTCATCTGGGGTTTCTTGAAGGCCATCATCAGACTCAACCTCAATCCCGAAAGGTTTCATCTACAAGCCAGGAAAATATGTCAGGACGATGAAAGTTCTGTGTAAGATAATAAAGGATTAGCCAAGATTAGTATAAGGCGATAAGGGTTGGAGTAATCTCATCGACATCTCTAGTCACATTGTAGTAATTTCATGAAATATTAGTGAGAAAATGAAATTGCAAGGAAAAATGTGCCAAAATCATTGAAACACGATACGTGTAGGAGAATTCCCAACAAGGAGTCCTCTCTTCACGTTATAGTGATTTGATTTAATATTTCAAAGGCAATGACGATTGTAAGAAAAATCACTACAAGAACAACAGTATGTAGGACAAATCACTATAACGCGATATGGGTGGGAGAGTTCTCACCGACTCCTCTCTTCATGCTTTAGTAATTTGATCAATTATTTGTAGTAAGGAAAAAATTAATTTCTTAAAAATCTAAACAATGAAATCTTTGAAAAAGTAAAAAAAGAACAACAGTAGGACAAATCACTATAGCGCGATATGCTTGAGAGAGCTCGCACCAAGACGTCTTCTCGTGTTGTAGTGCTTTCAAGAAATTTATGCAAGCAAATTACCATTGTGGGCAAAATCACTACAACGCGAGATCCCTCTTTGCGTTGTAGTGATTTGATGAAATATTTGGGAGAAATAAATTAAATTCTTAAAAATCTAAAAGCAGCAATCTTTGATGGAATATTTATAAAACAATTATACAACTTCGGCCAAATTGAAACACGAAAATATTTGAAAACATACCATAAAATTCACTAGGAGAGTAAGAAGCAACCAACGAAGTTGACTGTAGGAGAGCAAGAAGCAGGATGAAGGTGATGATTACGAGAAAAATTGCACGAGAGCAAGAAGCAACAAATAATGAATGTTGGTCACCTTTATCCACAAAAACTAACGGTCTGTACATGTGGCAGACATGCATGATGGCACACCACGTGCTCTGCACACATATGATGACACGTGTCAAAATTTCATTGATTATAATCATGAGTACGGCCCCACGTCCTCCTTGGCACGTGTGGACATGCTCTTTCGCACGTGTGTCGTGCTTGTCCTCGGTAAATGTGGTACTCATCCTCGTCGGTAAATGTCAAGTGTCCTTGTCTTTTGCTGTCGTTTCATTCTACCTCCTTCAGTTGTGTGTATTCCTCTGCCGTGCCTCATGTACGCCATCTCTACGATTTATCATCCATCACTTCAACATCTTCCCTGCGTAATTCTTTGTTTGGTAAGCAATCACTCCTGGTCTTAAATGTTATATTCAATCATATATATAATGTTTTACCTACGTTCATTAGATATTGGGTCAAACGAAAGAAGGCAATGTCTGACAAGTCACACGACGTGACGAAGAATGAATTATGATTTTTTTTGATGTAGCCATATCGCATTATAGTGTTTTGGACATACTTTTTGGTCCTATACATTGTTTTGTGTCGTGTATGTTATCTATTACTTATTTCCATGACCTACTTTGTGAAATGAAATGCTCTGTGCAAGAAATCACTACAGCGCATTGAGGGTATGACGATTAGGTCTGTCGTGATGTAGTGATTTGGACCTATTTTATCGTCATAGGTGTTGTTAGGTGTATTGTTAGGTGTATTGTTAGGTCTGATATGCCTCTATGGTGATGTAGTGATTTGGACCTTTTTTTATCGTCATAGGTGTTGTTAGGTGTATTGTTCTTGTGTTATTTTGTCAAAGGAAAGGGTCTCTTTGAGAAATCAATACAACGCGAGGAGTTGATGTAGATTTTGTCTGAAGTACCCATATCACATTGTAGTGATTTGAAGCTAATTCGTTATCCAAGTTAACTTTTTCAGTAGTTTTTTTATTATTCGTGTATATATTATAGATTCCCTTCTTTCCTCGGTTCTTACTGCACAACATACTTCATTGGTTGATGTATGTCCGTGGTTTAGTTGGATAAATTTCCATGTAGCTCAAATAATCCTAATGGCATACAATGAAGAGTAAGTGACATGCAATCTCATTTATAGTCTTAGTATTGTGACCTATATTTACTATATATTTTTGATGTTACTTCTGATACTCCTAATTGCATGTTGTAGTTCGCACTAGAGTTTGATCCTTTACGATATGGAATCCAAGACTTGTTACTTGGCCAATTCAGGTGAAGAATTCCATGGCACCATGAGACAGTAAGTCCATACATTCAGTATTTATATATCGTAATGAGTTGGAGAGAGAGAGAGAGAGAGAGAGAGAGAGAGAGAGAGAGAGAGAGAGAGAGAGAGAGAGAGAGAGAGAGAGAGAAGGAGAAGTAGTTAGAGAACTTTCAGTATTGACAACAGTATTGTTTCGTGCAAATCGGTTAGAAAGCTAATAACTGCTCTCGAGGCCATAATCCAGGACACACTACTAGAACACACAAGGACTATGAGATGCAGAGTCCCGTAGCAACGGGATGGCCATAGTTGCGGTTGGAGGGTGTGCTACAACACAAAGTTGCTGCTACATTTAGTTCTCTCATTACCCATAGAAAATGTAAGCATGCTCCTTTTTTTTAATGATATGTCACTTTCCTTCCTCATTCTTTGACAGCACATGTCTATTTTTTTAGCTTTTTGTAGAATCCGTGATTATCAGAATAGTCCGATGTGGATTTAGGGCTATTCAGGGAAGAGGCCATTGAGCATATTATTGTCAACATTCATAGCATGCCACCTAATATCCCTGTTGCGTTTGTGCCCCCTCCACCACCACGGCCGCGACCAAGACCACTGCCACGGCAGTACCCCCGAGTCGAGAGGTTTGTTGTCGAGCTTCCAGAATCTAATGAATCTGAAGACGTCAATTTGGAAGCTTCAACCTCGCAACAACAGCAAGCTTCAGTTCCAGAAGAGCAACCACCCCAAGAGCGTCCGGAAGAGCAACTACCCTAAGAGCATCCCGAAGAGCATCTACCCGAAGAGCATCCCAAAGAGCAACCAACCCAAGAGCGTCCCGAGGAGCAAGCACCCCCTCAACGACAAGCCTCACCACCCCAACAACAAGAATCATCCCACACACAATAGCACGCTTCGTAGGAAAAAATGAGAACATGCTATCAATGTTTTAAACATCCAATAAGAAAATGTAGAATATTTGTCTTAGTTTCTATTGCTCTAAGAAATACAAAATGTTGTCATGATTGATGTAGCTATATTCTGTCAAAAATACATTTATCTCCATTTATCTCTATGTGATGGTCGTTTGCACCATGAAAACTTGCTTCCTTGGTCCTTTCTTTTCTCCTTGGTACCTATTTCCAAAAATCAAAGTAATGTATAGAAGTAATAATGATTATGGCATAGTTTTGGAATGAATACTTTTTCGAGGTTAGATTGAATAACATACCTTATGGCCGTTGCACTTGAACACATAATCATCAGGCGCTTGTAGGTCATCCTCATTTGCCAAGTCTGTTCTCACTTGACGCAGTGAGATTTTTGACCTTATATGAGTACTATCAAGAGCTCATGTTCAAACCATACCTCTGATAACATCAATCAATTTTTGACCTTATATTGAGTACTATCAAGAGCTCATGTTCAAACCATACCTCTGATAACATCAATAGATTTTCAATGTCATCCTCCAAGTCCTGATCAATTGCTACAAGTTTTTCATTGACATAATGCCATCTCATATAATGAAAGGCCAAAATAAAATTCTGGGAGCCAATCATATATTTACAGACAATAGATTTCCTATGGATTTTGCAGGTAACCTATTTAATTCTTTCACATCCCAATTTTGACCTAAGGAATCCAAACATTTCTCTGATTTATAGATAAACATTGACAATGTTTTTTTGACCTCCTCGTCATAAAAGAAGTCGACAAAAACATGCAATGGCATAAAGACCGATTTTCACCTGACGATTTGCTACATTTGGTCTTATACACCTTTGCACGTCTTAGTATATCTTTAATCTAAAGCACTCACTTGTTTCTGCTGTTGGTATGGGCCATTCTGGACTATCGAATGAAGGCAGTGGTAATGCTTTTGAAGATCCATAACTTGTAACACTATGAGGTGCCATGTAAAATTCATTATAAAAGAAAACTCCTCTCTCTGCAAAAGACCTGCTGGATGTTTCTTTGTATAGCTGCTCACCAATAGATGCATGAAAAACATCAAAGATTCCCACAATACTATCTATAGGCTGCCAGTCAACCAAGTTTGAAGGATATATATCTAATAAAAGAGAAGCATAAGTATATATCTAATACAAGAGAAGCATAAGTATAGAAATGAAACACATTACATAAACATAATGTAAAAACATTTACTTACAATTTGGTCTATGGAGTGGGATTCCATCAGGCAAATGTTGCAGACGCGGTTCTAAGTGCATGTAGGCATGTTGTATAAGGACTTCCTTAATGCTCCTACCTGTGTTAGAGAGTTTGAAGTCTTGAACTCTGCCTTTGTAAGTGTCAATGAACTCATTCTTTGTTTTTTTTCGCTTCCTAGTCTGCAACATAATCCAACTACCAAACAATAGAGATTGTGGTAGGAATCCACCTTTGATTATCCATATCAAAACTGTTGTATACTATAATAGCTCTAGTAGAGGAGCAGGGACACCTAGGACGTCTGGTTTCCATAAATAGAAAATAAAAGCAGATGGAAGAAGATGGAAGAAGATGAGATGGCAGAAGAGATAACCTCCAAAACATGCAAAAATTTTAGAGGGAAATCCATTCATTAAATGACGTAGGAACTTCAAAGAGAACATCTCAAATTTTTAGAGGAAAAAATCACTTTTATTAAATGAGCTGAACGAGGAAAATTTTTAGATTGAAAACCATTCATTAAATGAGCTGAGATTTATTAAATGAGCTGACAACACTCTATTTTTCATATATATTAAAGAAATGACATTGTAAAGTGTGGTCAAATGCATTTCGTATTTCTTTAATAACAATATATTCATATAAAGAATATATGAAAAATGTCTAATTATCTAAAGTTCCGTTATTACGGTGGCTCTCTTCCTATATTGGTCGAAAGCCTTTCTCTCTCTAGAGAAAAAAGGCCCAAAGTTGAGTCCAAAATTTGCCTAATGGTGCGTCACACATATAATCTATGCAAGCAGATATTACATAAACCAGCAGATATCCCAATGTGGCCAATAGCGTTGGGCAGCACTTTATCTACTAGGGAAGCAATAGGTCTAGTGAGGGCACTTTATCTACTAGGGAAGCAATAGGTCTAGTGAGGGCACGCTTTGACATTGGCATGAATTTGGAAGAGTTGAAGAGACTAGACAAAAGCAAGATACAATCACATGCCACACAAACCAATGTTGAAGAGGGTACTGTGGTGGTAGGAAACAACCTTATCGCATAGGTATTTCAAATGCAACATATGAACAAAAACAAGCAACACTGGAGTTGAAGGCAAGAGTTGTCCGCCAACATGTGTACAAAGAAGGTGCTAAAGAACTCTTATGTCTGCCAGATGAGGAGAAACAGGGTCCACCTTTTAATGTATTCATCCAAGGACAACCATCATATTCTTACCCCAAGTTTGTGGAAAGAACAAGTAACAAGAAGAAGTATCTACCATGCAATCATATATACTATGTCTTTTTTATGGTTCTTGTGGGCAAGATGTAAACAATGGCATGCACATCCACCAGCCTAGAATAGCTTAACATATCTTGAAAGACATGCTTACGAAGGATGTGAGATCTGTTAATTAATGATTGTGACTTTTTTCTCCATGTTGTATACAGTCTTTGCCAAGTTATGTTCCACATGTACAGAGCTTTGCCAAGTTATGTTCCATAAGTCTAATTATGTTCTACATATTTATAGATTACTATCGTCAAATCTTGGGCATATTCATAGATTTTTTAATTTTCCTATCATCCAGTAAAAGTACATTTTTTCTCCCCATAGATTTTTTAACCTTCCTATCATCAACCAGCCAGTAAAAGTACATTTTTTAACCTTCCTATCATCAACCAGCCAGTAAAAGTACATTTTTTCTCCCCATAGACCACACCCAAAAAAATGATGCTCGCTGCTCTCACTTGTGCTCGCTCCCTAGCACTATGCAAGTATCAACTCCATCACTCATCTATAAGGGTGAACCCATAAGCTCCATCGAGTCTTCAGAAGGAATGGTTACAAAAAAAACTACATATAAAGTAGGAAGGGGAGACTTATGCTAATATCATTACTTTTACCCTCCACTTTTTTCTCCCCAACAAAGTTCATGTCCATATCAAGAGGGTTCCTGTTGGAAAAAAGCTAACCCATGACAATAACTTGAACCAATAGTGTATAGCAATATAGCAACCATACACATACTAAAAATCCTACTAACCATACAATTTTTTAAAAAAAATAAAAGAAAAAAAGATGATGATAAGGAGCACATATCAAATAGAAGAATGAAGTACGACTCTGCTGTGACTATAAGCCATAAGCATGGACTTTTTGTGGACCGACACGAGTGACCCTATCTTGGACCCGAATTGCCAAGAATGGTACTATCAAGTGTAGCTAAGTATTCCTCCTTTCCAAACCCACTCATGTTATTTCCATGCACCACTAGGAGAGAGATGTTATGGAACCACCTTTGTGGACCTGTTCTACCTATAGTTCCATCCCCTTGCACCATGCCTTACCCATAGGCATCGCACATGTTGTATACAGCGTCCTACTTATGTTGGCAATGTAGAAATTATTTTAGGCACTATGGGATAGGACTATCATAGTCTATGGTAGGAGAGACACCACAACAATACGATCACGTGAATGTAGGTTACCCAATGGGAGGACCCTAGCAAGATAGAACTGCATAGGAATAGCTTGTAAAGCAGTGGAGGAGGGCAAGAACTTATGGACTTACACCATCAATTATGACATATATGTTTCCACTTCCTTGTCCCTTCTTAGGTATGGTGAGTGATTTCCTAGATAGCTTAGTTCATGGGTAGCTACTTAGCTAACTTACCTATAGTATCCATGCCATATCACCAATGAGGATGCACTCAAACGATTACCTTGTAGAACAGAGGACACATATATATATGGAGCACACCCAAGTGAGGGGAAAAATCAACCTAGTGACAAAGAATCAGAGCATGCTTAAAAAAACTATGGTTATCTAACGATGAGCTTGCTAGATGAGTAAGATTTACATGTTATTGAGGTGTAGTCACGTAGACCAAATCTAGATTTACATGTTATTGAGGTGTAGTCACGTAGACCAAATCTAGATTTACAACATGCAATGGATGTGCAACCTCGATATAGATAGGATTTTCCTCATTGCCCAGGTGTATTCTAACCCATGCTCACCTTTTACTATTGTTTAAATCTTTTTATGATTCTCCATTTAATGTTTGTTTGAGTGCTTGGTTGCATTGCTAGGTAACTGGTCTATTAATTTTCTAGTTTATTACTTAGATAACCATTTAGGCTTTGGTCCTAGTTCAATCTTCCCTGAACTGAGATCGACCTTAGAGTATGCCAAGTAGTCCACCTTTCTTAGTGTGCCCTCTTAGTTAGAATAGAGCCTCCTAGGTGAATTGTGAAAGTGGAACTAGTTTATTCGTTTTAAAAAAACAAAAAAAACCCAAAAACAAAAACAATTAAAAATACAAAAAAACACAAGAAAATAACCGTCGCCATGTGCGATCTAGCTAGGACTTTTGGCTCTTAATGATGGAGCCTTGGGACCGTAGCCTTGATTGTCAAAATAATGGGGAGTATGCACAACGGAAGCAATAGTTGATGGCAAGATAGAGCAACATATATGAGAGAGACCAAGAACACAAGATGTATAGAAAGCTTCTATATTATCTTCTATTTCAGCCACTCCAAAGTTGGCTTAACCTTCACCCTCATGTGTTGGTTGTGTTACTTGTGTTACAAAAAGTGAAGCCTCCTGCCCTTTATATAGGGTTCACCAAGGGCTAGGGTTGACCCTAGATCCCTTTTCCACCTACATGCCCACTTTATTTGGGGTGTGTTCACACCTACATGACCTCTTTCTCTCACCCTTTATCACTTGTACATCATATATTTCAACATTGATCTCCATGGGATGGGACCTTGTGGCTCAAAATCTATCAATAAAGGGCTTTATAAAAAACTATCACTCTAGAGGTGACCAACCTTAATATTACCCTTGTCTTAACTAGAAAATTTGACTAGTCATAAATATCTTTCCTCACTGCTTGATTAGTGTTTGCATTATGCTTAAATGCACCTTACTCATGGTGCCATGTTGCCGTGCAGACCTTCCACAACCTCTGATATTTCATGTATCCAGCAAAACAGCCTTGACCAATCTTCATTGACATATTCTGAGGACGGAATCTACATTAAGAAGGGGGGCACATTAGGAATTTTTTGAGGTCATTTTTGGGCCTTGTAAGGAAGTTTGACTGGAATATTTCCTCCAAAAAGGGGCACTGGATAAATTTTTTGCAAACGAACTCCAAATTTGTCGGACCTTGCATATTTAGATTCTACTCTTCAAAAGCTATCCATTGATATATAACACGATAGGGTTCGGAGAAGGGATAAGATAGATACCTAGAAGATTCCTTTTTGCTTGGAGAAGATTCACGTTACTTACCTGGGGATTCACGTAACGTGAATCTTCCCCAGGCAAAAAAGAATCTTCTAGGTATCTATCTTGTCCCTTCTCCGAACCCTATCGTGTTATATATCAATGGATAGATTTTGAAGAGTAGAATCTAAATATGTGAGGTCCGATAAATTTGGAGTTCGTTTGCAAAAATTTTATCCGGTGCCCCTTTTTGGAGGGAATATTCCGGTCAAACTTCCTTACAAGGCCCAAAAATGACCTTAAAAAATTCCTGAAAAAGGCAATTTCATATTGGGTGTGTTAAGTGGCATGACTGGTGTTAAATTTGCATGAATATCCGGCTAGGGGGCCTGGGAACTCTTTTCCCTGGTACCCGGGACAAAACCTAACCAAATTCTAAATTGGATCCCATCACTACAGTGGTTGGGCGGTTGGCTAACCCTTGGGACTGTAGGCTGGACTGATGGATCAGTAAATGAGACTCAATTCTGTTATAATACGATAGATGAAGTAAATCTCGGATAGTAATTATTCTATATGGATAATAATCAACGGCTGTGCCTCTCGATGGGGAAAAAAGGCTCGTTGATCTCTATGATCCAAGTGCAAGTTCTTTCTTGATCTGACCAAGTGTCTTTATAGGTTCGGTCGGATCAGTTTGGTTAGTAATGACCTTGACTACGTTAGAGTAAAAATATCCTGGAGGAATCGTCCGTGCTTTTCGAGCAAGGGAAGTTTTTTCCGGGATCGGTTTTGGAAGAAAGAGTGCAGGAACTATCCAATGTCGTGGGGCTTTGCCTCATCGCACTCGGGAGAATAAAATAGCTCAAACTGAGAAGTTAATCTACCATAACCTAGCCCACAAGTGCATAAACAACATGTGTCACTCACCTCGTGAATGCTTGTGCTTGGAGACGATGTTGCCATGCAGCCACAATCCAAGCTCCACTCCAACGTTGCCACCACCGCACTCCAATGGAAGCTCAAACTGAGAAGTTAATCTACCATAACCTAGCCCACAAGTGCATAAACAACATGTGTCACTCACCTCGTGAATGCTTGTGCTTGGATTCTCAAGGAGACGATGTTGCCATGCAGCCACAATCCAAGCTCCACTCCAACGCTGCCGCCGCACTCCAATGGAAGCTCGACCCTGCTCTCTCACTCAATCACACACACTCACTCTCTCACTCAATCACACACCCTCCTCTCTCACTCAATCACACACACTCACTCTCTCACACATACATGCAAGCAAGCACACAAGAGCTTGAACACGCAAGAGTCAAGCAAGAAAGCAATAGCATAGGAGAGTAGAGAAGAAGAGCACTCTATTGAATTAGCATAAGAGAATGAGTGGTGAGATTATAAAATGACCCTTATCTTGGCCCCCAGCCTTCACACAACTTGAGCAACCATACTTAAAAATAGGTCCATGGCTATCCACAACCTCCTAGGCTTGTGCAAACACTTAATCTAAGAATATAATCTCCATAATTAATCATGTGGCGTGCCTTTCATCATAGACAAGCGGTGATCACACACGTAAAATATACAATGATGCTAGAGAGGTGTCCAATTAATGAAACCATAGTATCACTGATCACAATCCTCCAAAATATCCGGTTGAATCTTAATTTCCAATCATTCCTTCATCAGAGTATCTATGGCATCATTGGCAACCAGAACGCTCACCACCTGTCCACTCAGGGGCCTTTGTTCCTAGCTCATAGTACCCGGCAATATATTCACTTATAAAAATCAAGATGGAATCTCCATTGAAGATCAGCAAGATCAACCAATAGATCCATATAAAAAAAAAGCCATGGACTCATCCATTGAGGACCAGCAAGGTCAGTCAACCAGATCAATGCCCGATTTTTCAGAAAACAACTCTTACCCCTTGTTCTAATATCTTCCACGATGCACGTGTGGGTATCTTCGGTGACCCAGAGCCCAAGCACCATATGGTCAGCACCATATGGTCAGCACCCTCTAGGATCCTTCACAGGTCACCTAGCGCTTCACTCATAGGCCGCTTCCTTGGTCCCTCATCCACCGTACCGGAAGCTCACCATTTAAATCGAACCGAGGCTGGTCAAGACCTCAGCTGACCTTGCTACGCGCGACGTCCTCCCTTGCCTCTCCGTCACACCTGTTGCAACTTTATCAGTTAGGTCTCTACGACCTTATTCACAAGACGGTCAAAATGCTTCCCCAACATTCTTGACATAAAACAATCATTTACAAACAGGTCACAAATTACAGTTTCTATAATGAACTCTCGTCTTTCCACATTTATCCCTCATCAGTCCACATTACTTATTCCACATTCAATTCATATGTGTACCCATTCTCATCCAATCACATCATTTTCCATCTCATCACATCAGATTCCTTCACATCACATATCATTTTCCATCTCATCACATCAGATTCCTTCACATCACATATCATTCATTCACATCCCATTTCATTCATTCACGTCCTGATTCGCATGTCATCACATCTCATCCATTCACTCATATCGATGTCACATCCTTTCACATACACATTCGCATTCATTCTTCCACATACACATCCACATTCGTACATCTACATCCATACATCCACATCCACATCCACATCCACATCCACATTCATACATCCACATCCATATCCACATCCATGCATCCACATCCACATCCACATCCACATCCATACATCCATTTTCACATCCACATTCATACATCCACATCCATACATCCATTTCCACATCCACATTCATACATCCACATCCACATCTACATCCATACATCCCTATCCACATCCCCATTTTCACATCTACATCCATACATCCCTATCCACATCCACATTCATACATCCACATCCACATCCACATCCACATCCATACATCCACATCCACATCCACATCCACATCCATACATCCATTTTTACATCCACATTCACATTCATACATCCACATCCATACATCCATTTTCACATCCACATCCACATTCTCATTCATACATCCACATCCATATCCACATCCATATCCACATCCACATCCATATCCACATCCATACATCCACATCCACATCCACATTCATACATCCACATCCACATCCACATCCACATCCATACATCCATATCCACATCCACATTCATACATCCATACATCCACATCCACATTCCATATCATATCCACTTCCACATCCATACATCCACTTCCACATCCATACATCCACTTCCACATCCATACATCCACATCCACATTCATACATCCACATCCACATCCATACATCCATTTTCACATCCACATTCATACATCCATTTTCACATCCACATCCACATCCACATCCATACATCCATTTCCACATCCACATCCATACATCCATTTCCACATCCACATCCATACATCCATTTTCACATCCACATTCATACATCCACATCCACATTCTCATTCATACATCCACATCCATATCCACATCTATACATCCACATCCATACATCCACATCCACATTCACATTCATACATCCACATCCATATCCACATCCATACATCCATTTTCACATCCACATTCATACATCCACATCCACATCCACATCCATACATCCATTTCCACATCCATATTCATACATCCATTTTCACATCCACATCCACATTCTCATTCATACATCCACATCCACATCCATATCCACATCTATACATCCACATCCACATTCACATTCACATTCATACATCCACATCCATACATCTATTTTCACATCCACATCCATACACCCATTTTCACATCCACATTCATACATCCACACCCACATTCTCATCCTATTCACAGCCCATACACATCTTATCGCATCCTATTTTCTTCCTATCACATCCAGTCACATGCTATTACCATTTAATAGCTTTTTCTAGATTGATACTGATAATAAGACTTTTTCTAAATTTCAGCCAATTGCTTGGCCTAATTAAAGATTCTTTTTCTGACAACTAGTTCCGTATTCCTTCTCAATTCCTCAATTGAATTATATTCAATATTCTTCTTTTGAATAAAAGAATTCATGGGATTTGTAGAAATCAATTCTACCCATATTTCCTCTTATGGTAAAATAATCATAAATCGAATTTATACTAAAAAATTCCTCTTCTTCCCATTTAATTTCTAGGATCCCAATTAACATGGAAATTTCTCTTTTCCCATCAAATATTTTTTATAAAATAAATTCATTTAAAATATCCATTATTTCAATATGCTAGAAATTTCTCTTTGTCCATCTAAATGATGGAATTCCAAATGCAATAGGAATTCCTTTTTTAACATTTAATTATTTCTCATAGATAAATAAATTTATCTAAAAATTCATCTTTGAGTTTAAATGAATTACCCCATAATTCCAATATGATAGGAGATTCTCTTTTTCCCATCCAATGATGGAATTCCAAATGTAATGGGAATTTCTCTTTTAACATTTAATTATTTCTCATAGATAAATAAATTTATCTAAAAATTCATCTTTGAGTTTAAATGAATTACCCCATAATTCCAATATGATAGGAGATTCTCTTTTTTCCATCCAATTATGGAATTCCAAGTGTAATGGGAATTCCTCTTTTAACATTTAATTATTTCTCATAGATAAATAAATTTATCTAAAAATTTATTTTTAAAATTAAATAAATTATCCCATAATTCTAATATGATAGAAGATTCTCTTTTTCCCATCCAATGATGGAATTCCAAATGTAATGGGAATTTCTCTTTTAACATTTAATTATTTCTCATAGATAAATAAAATTATCTAAAAATTTATTTTTGAAATTAAATGAATTATCCCATAATTCCAATATGATAGGAAATTCTCTTTTCCCATCCAATCATGGAATTCCAAATGTAATGGAAATTCCTCTTTTAACATATAATTATTTCTCATAGATAAATAAATTTATCTAAAAATCCATTAATTATGCATAAACCTAAAAATCAATATTTCTATGATTACAATGAGAATCAATCAATTTATCTAGGATGATAATTCCTAGAATATGGTAGGAAGTCCTCTTTTCATACTTTGAATGAAAATGTTTTGTGTGTAATTTTTACAGAAATTTTACCATAGCTCCGTATTTTGCTGCTATTATTGAGATAAATCTCAATTTATTCTAAAAGAATGAACTTTAACATTATGGATATGATTAGAATGATCCCTAATTGTATCATTAACCCATTATGGATTGAATCATAAATTTTCATGAAATAACTAACTTAAAAGCATAAAAAAGCCATTTATTTGGCCTCCAATTAAACAAGCATAGAATTTATTCTTGGATTAGGGAAAAGCTTCATGAGAAGCTTCATTTGGATTGAGAATAGGTCATGGGAATGACCATTCTTTGAGTGAGAGAGAGAGAAATTACATAAAAACTATTAAATTAAGCATAAATGAAAATTTATGTATTTCCTTACTACCATTTGTCAATTAACTTCAATAGCATTAAAAAGCCATTCCAATTAAGCTTCTCAAGCTTGAGAGGGGTTGAGAAGAGAGAAACATTGAGAAATTATAGAAAAAGATCAAAATTCATCCTTTACCTTACAAATTGCTTGATTCTTTGATCACGGTAGAGGCCCCCAACCAATCAATTGGTTTGGTATGTTGATGGAGCCACCAATGGAGATTGAAGAAAGAGGAAAGCTCCAATTTCTTCAATTTGGAGAGAATTTTAGAGAATAGTAAAAATTATCATTATTTCAACATAATACTAGCATAGTATAGTTCTCATATTTTTTTATAAAGGACTATGGATATATTTATAGGACAGGGAGGCCTCTAACCAAGTCCAACTAATTTCTAGAATTTTCCAAGTTCAATGGTTGAATTTGGACAAGATTTGGACCTAGTTTGGTTCCCTTTTGATTTGGTTTGATCTAAGAGAGAGAGGAAAGATAAAAATATCATATTATTTTTTTAGTTTAAACCCCATTTAAGCATGTGAAGTAGGCGCCTCCTTGAAGGGACTCCCCTTCCTTACACATGTGTCAAAATGGAATCATTATACCCAAAATATCTCATTTTTTTAGTAATACTCATAGTCTTTTACTAATAAACCTTGTACATAGTCAACTCTTCATCTCATGTGGGCATTTACTCATTTTTGGGTATCTTCTTTTACAAAGAGCTCTTTTCCATCATTAAAGCTGGAAGAGTTGACCTATCCACAACAAGGAAAAAAGAGCAAACATGGACGGAGTAAAGTTATGGAATATCCGAAGACCTAATCAAGGTGCAAACAATCATAGATTGGGTGTACTTATCCAAGGATGGAATATCTATTGACCTAATCAAGGTGCAAAGAGTCATAGATTGGATAGAGCCAAAGTCAGTGAAGAAAGTTCAAGGATTCTTAGGGTTAATTAGATGATATCAAATTTTCATACCCTAAGATAACCTCTCCACTGGCTATAATTCTAAGGAATGATATCCCATTTCAACGGAGCCCGATGTCTTAGAGTGCTTTTAACAAGCTAAAAGTTGCATTAGCTAATCATGTTCTTAAGATACTTGAATTTGGTAAGCCTTTTCACGTGGTTATAGATGCCATTAGATTTTCTATAAGAGGAGTCCTTATGCAAGAGGGACATGTTGTGGCATATGAGTCACAAAACAAAAACTTAAACTATGAGAAAAAATTATAATGTCCATAAATTGGAATTACTTGCAATAGTGCATGCCTTTGAAATTATGGAGACACTAACTCCTTGGGCAAAGATTGATCTTGGTGATTGAGATCATAAGAGTCTCAAGTAAATCTTTACTTGAGATGATCTCAATATGTAGAGAAGATGGATGATAGTAGACGAGCTCACACACCCACATCAATGAGTTGCATTATTGTAATTTACACTTGACCTACCAACAACACATGATTTGGCAAAGGCTAAGGTGAGCCCTTAAACATATTTAGCGTTGCTAATAGGGACTAGCCTAGGGCTTTAGCTTCGTTCATCCGTTCGTTCCAAGCAAATTACCCAATATTTCTTGGTGTCAATTATGACGTGACACTACAAAGGCATACACTTTTGGAGCCTTGGATATGTTTAGTTTGTTTGTTTTTTAAAGTTTATTTGCATAGGGCATTTGAGCTTCATAACTTGAAAGGAAAAACCCTAGTATCTTGGTAATTTGCATGGTCTAAAGCCCATAAGGCTTACATTTTATTGTATTAAAACAAGAAATAGCTTAGTAGTTATGATTAGGAGTGGAATCCACTTCAAACATAAGAATTAAGCTCCATTAAGTGTGGATTAGAGTTAAAATTTTAGTTTTTGTTCATGCATTTCATATTTTTTCATGCGTTGTTGGAATTGTAAGGTTAAAAGCTTGCAAAATCTACAATAAACAATCGAAAAACACTTAATCACTTAGATAACAACCATTAACAAGGATTAAGAAGCTTAATCAACCCTAAAAACTCAAAAAACTAGGCTAAATACCAAATCTTGCGTTGCTAAACATGAGTCCATAGTCTTGTGAAAAAACACATTACTCAACACATGTGAGCCTAGAGACATGAGCCGTGAGCTTAGACACGTGAGCCGTGAGTCTGAACACATGAGCCATGAATCTAATACTTTATGTAGTGTATATCTAAATCCTTAGATGCTTGACCTATAACAAAAATTAGTAGCCCCACTAGTTAGTCTTATAGAAACTTTATTTCTTTGAAAAATGCAAACTATTCAACCGAATCTTTGAACCATGTACTATGTGCATCATCTACCATGTATATCATTGTACTAATTCATACACTATGTATATTATCATACTAATTCATACACTATATATATTATCATACTAATTCATACACTATGTATATCATTGTACTAATTCATATACTATGTACTAATTCATACACTATGTATATCATTGTACTAATTCATATACTATGTACTAATTCATACACTATGTATATTATCATACTAATTCATACACTATGTATATCATCATACTAATTCATATACTATGTACTAATTCATACACTATGTATATCATCATACACTATGTATATCATCATACTAATTCATATAGTGTATATCATACTACTAATTCACACACTATGTATATCATCATACTAATTCATATAGTGTATATCATACTACTAATTCACACACTATGTATATCATTTTACTAATTCACACACTATGTATATCATCGTAATTCATACCACACTATGTACATTATCCTACAAATTCATACACTATGTACATCAACATACTAGGTGCAATGATATGACCATGTATTGACCTCTAGGATGTTCCAATCATGAGTGGCATAAGAAATTAGTGGTGTACCAATTTTGAGGCATAAGGATTGTGCGACCTATCGACCTCTAGGATGTTCCAATCATGAGTGGCATAAGAAATTAGTGGTGTACCAATTTTGAGGCATAAGGATTGTGCGACCTATCGACCTAGGCTATGTGCCAATCTTTGGGATGTACCGATCGATAGTCATCTTGACCTTTGGGCATTAGTCTTCGTCATGTATCGACCTAGGGCATATTGATTATGCCACGTACTAGCCTTTTTCATATACTAATTCTAATAACATACCAATTTAATCAATAGACATGTTGTTTATTTATTTTAGATGTGTACATTTGTGCTAATTGGAGATGGGTACGATATATTTATTTTGCCAATGCATACGGGATACCAACCTTGAATGTGTGCATTGCTCGAAAGATTAACATTTTGTTTGATAAAGGGGATGGCATACCATGTCTACATTGATATGTCCAAAGCATTTGATTCCTTATTTTAGGCAGCACAAAGGCTTCTTCTGCCAATTGGCCAAGAGTGGTGTCACAAATTAAAGTTATAACCATACTATGTAAACTTTTTTCATTTAAAATAATATGAATGCCATTAATCAAACCTATTTTTACTAGGGTGTTTTCCCTCATCTATATTTTTTCTACACAATCTTTATGACACTACACCAATCCATGAAACATCACTCTCTCTCTCTCTCTCTCTCTTATGACACATAACTCTCCATACTCAACATGAACCAATAGAGTGGAAATGATGAGAGGTCATGCAATTCTATGTGCTTTAAATTGGTTTCCTTAGTAGTATCAGATGAGAAAAGAGATGGTAATATTATAAAATTAGTAAAAATATCCATTAGTGATAGATAATTACATTTAATAAAATTTCATGCTTAGGTTAACAAATTGGATGTGGCATTATTTTATACCTTAAGATGAAGTGATATAGGAATTACTCTAAAACCATTTGATCGTGTTCCATAGATAGGGGGCCCTCTAAGGCCTTTATAGTTGAGGCTAAAAAACTCATGATAATGCATTTTACATTCCTAATTTGGTATATGTTAATGAATATCATCAAAGTAGACACCATTGGTCAATAATCATTTTATTGAATAGCATAACAACATTAAAGTAGGGGGCCCTCTAAGGCCTTTATAGTTGAGGTTAAAAAACTCATGGTAATGCATTTTACATTCCTAATTTGTTATATGTTAATGAATATCATCAAAGTAGACATTGTTGGTCAATGAATATCAAAGTAGACATCGTTGGTCAATAATCATTTTATTGAATAGCATAATAACATTAAATTAGGTGTCTAATACCCATCTAAACATAAGTACACAGCAACATTCCACTATAAATTTATTCAAATAGTTTTTGCTAATAGCCATTTCACATTTTTTGAAATGGCATAACAATATTAGGCTTCACTTTATGCTACGTGAGTTGTGAAATAATTACTTCAAATTTTCATTTCCCCAAAATCATTTGAGTGTTCACCCTACGTTCATTACCTTGATAACTATAATGAAAAAAGAATCTCAGTCACCCATAAAAAACAACAAAGGTTGAAATTTGATGCACATGCACAAGATAATAAATGATGACTTATAGAAAGATCCAAGATTTCATTATTCATAAATATGTGTTTATTTAGAGTTGTAAGAGTTTTACTTATGAGACTCTATCATGTTATTGCAACTTAGAAGGCATGATTTATTATTTAATATATGGCACTTTCACAAACTTTTGAATTAGACACCTAGCTAAAATCATTCGTTCATGACTCATGTCACCAAGTTGATGAATATGATGCTCTTGATGATTCTAACAAAATTATGCCTTCCACATATTAGGAGAGTACCAACATATCAACTTGTCGTACCGATTATGTGTTGGGAAAAGCAAGATCCATGATCAAAATATATTCAATTTAATGTAAATTCTTTAAGATCAAATCCACAATATCACTTGAACTAATAGAACATACAGCTGAAGGTCAAGTAATCCTTCAAGGTTTGTTGAATCTAAGTTCATGACTCATGTCACTATGTTAATGAATATGATGCTCTTGATAGTTCTAACAAACACTATGCCTTCCACCTACAACGAGAGTACCAACATATCAACCATATCAACTTGGCTTGTCTATTATATGTTGGGAAAAGTAAGATCTATAATCAAAATATATTCAATTCAATGTAAATTCTTTAAGATCAAATCCACAATATCACTTGAACTAATAAAGAAAAAGAACATACAACTAAACGCCAAGTTTTCCTTCAAGGTTTGTTGAGCTTAAAAATTTAGGGTGTGTAACAAGTAAATCGGCTTTGTATGCTCCCATGATTAGTCTTAAAGAGGACTTGTTTCCATTGTAAGAGACTAGGGCATGTCTTCACATCACATCACAAAAAAACGAAGAGACATAATCAAAACTAAAATTTTAATTATTACCTTTCCAAAATTGTATCCATATAAGAGTGTGACAATGTTTGTGCATGCATGCACGTGTGTGTGTGCTAGTGCATGCCTAAACCGTTATGTGTTTGTAGATGTACATTCACCTTGCACTCATGCAATATGCATGTGTGTGCACATTTATGCAATGTAAGTGTGGGTGTGCATGTTTGCATGTGCACCCATGTGTGTGTGCTAGTGCACGCGTACACATATGTGTCTATAGATGTGCATTCATTTGTTGCACTCATGCAATATGCATGTGTGTGCGCATTTATGCAATGTAAGTGTGGGTGTGCATGTTTGCATATGCACCCATGTGTCTATGCTCACATACACATGCACATGCTTACAAGAGTGTTTGTTGTATTTCTTACAACTTTAATGTTTCCCTATACAATGTAAAATTAACAGAGACTTTGCAAAAAAAACCATTAGAGCTTTGAAAGTTAGATTAACTACAGTGTGCAAAATAATCACGATAATTTTCCTTGATCTTTCCTTTTGATTTCCCTCCATTTGAAATTATGCACAGAAATGTGGTGATTAACAACCAACAAGTGTCGAGAATGCAGCATTTGAGGACTTTCTTGAAAAGGCCCATTTTTGTGTCACTTGTCTAAGAATTGGAGGCCACATTGTATTGAATTTTAGAGGCTCAATAATATACTACTCTAACTTGAGGGATGCACAAGTGTTTTTCCACTTATGCTAGAAATTACGCACACCATATTGGACATGTTTGAGCTACCCAAATTCACAATGTAGCCAACTAGTGCTCAAAGAGGTTGCACAAAATATTTTCATTCAATATTTTCTTTGAGAACTAGTCGACTAGTGCTCAAAGAGGTTACACAAAATATTTTTCGTTCAATATTCACTAGTCTAGTTGACTAGTTGTTCTCAAAGAGGTTGCACAAAAGATTTCCGTTTGATATTTTTAAGAATTTGAGAACCATGTGATTTTCGTTCAATGTTTTTAAGGATTTGGGAACCAATCACATACCATGTGATTTTCATTCAATATTTGTGAGGATTTGGGAGCCAATCTCATACCATGTAAAACTAAATGAGACTTTGCACAAAACAATCATTAGAGATTTGAAAGTGTGAAAAGTGTGTAAAATAGTGTGTACAACCACTTCACCCATGCAAAACAACTCCATAGTGCGCAAGACAATCACAACTTCTTTCCTCAAGCTTTCCTTGCATTTATTTGATTTTGATTCCCTTTAATTTGAATTTATGCATAGAAATGTGGCGCTTGACAAGAGAATGCACAATTTAAGGACTTTCTTGAAAAGGTCCATTTTTGTGTCACTTATCTAAGCATTGTTGGGGGGCCCACATTGTATTGCATTTTAGAGGCACGGTAATATACTACTCTAACATGAGGATCACAAAGGCACCCAAATTTAGCAGGAGAAGTAGACTTTAACGATTTCTAAAGGTCATAATATGATTTTAGCATGGCACACAAAGCTCATCAAGGTAGCCATTCATATTCTCCTATCAAAATGTGAAACCTTAGCACGTCAAAGTTGAGCCACTTGTCTCTTTGATTTGTGTTTATCTCTTCACCATATGTGACCACAATGGGCTTGTTCATGCAAGTAAGAAAATGTTGCATTTTCTCTAATGGTGACCATAATGGGCTTGGACATGCGAACATGAAAATGTGGCATTTTCACATATGAGGTGGCTTGCTTTGCTTCAAGGAAGTTTTGAAGGTAAAAGCCACCATGTAGCCAAAATTGGTAGTCTGTTTTGGCTTCTAGTGGCTAGAAAAAGGGCCATTATAGTTTTTTTTCAATGATGTATCCTTGTATATGCAATTAGTGCTCATGTATTTTTCCTAGTGTTGCATGAACAAATTCAATGATGGATTTTAAGTTTTAAACTTTAATGAAAAATTTAAAGGTTCGTTTCACATATAATAAAAAGTAAAATCTGTAATTGCACAATGATGCCTTCAATAACCTTTTCACGTGCAAGTTTAAACATTTAGGATGGAGACAAAAGAAGCACCCAATACCCATCATAGCACAGCATAATAAATCCTTGGTTATTGCCAAGTGTGGCCAAGCTATCTTTTTTCAAATGTGTCATGTTTGTGCTAGCCAATGACCATTCTTAGGTCGCACTCTCTAACCCCTATACTCAAGTCTTAAGGTTATTAGTGTCATGTAAGAAAATTCCCAAACCTTCAATGAAGCCTTTGATGGGACATGAACAACACCATTTTTAAATTTTTTTTGATCCAAATGTCTTTGCCACATTGGAGTGATACTAATTTTAGCATTAATTTGTGAAAATCAATATTCAGATTATTACAATTATGTAGCTTAATAGTGGCACCCCATGTGGTAAAACATTTACCCGTCCCGTATTATAGTCATAATACACAATTTCAACCAATGTACAAAAGACACCTCATTAAAATTTTGGACCTTTACTTTCACATTTCTCCATGTAAACTCAAGTTAAAGTGGGGCTAGGCGGTAAATAGTTTGGTGCATGTCACGTAAATGGCCTCCTCTACCATAGTGCTAGGCTTCTTACCTCTCTTAAAAGAGGTATAGGGTTTGAATCTACCCTAGCGGCATCTATAATTCAATACCCTCTCTAGCAACCAAAAAAGGAAGTCTTACTAGCATAATATTATCCATAAAATTTACATCCTTCCAATATTAGATGAGAAAAATAGGTTTGTCTTTTTCTTATCAAAATTTGAAACTCATGAAAACCATCTCAATTCTAAAAAATTTACCATTCACACAAACATTAAAAGTCACTTTTTTGGAACACTAATGCAATATGCTCTAAATAATGTTTGAGCTTTGGTTCCTTGATGAACAATCAAAACAAGACCATATTGGGGGATTCTTAGGGTGTGAGTCACTGCAACAACTGGTGATGAATAGTAAAAATAAGACCATATCGGGGGATTCTTAGGGTGCGAGACACTGTAACAACCAATTGTTGCAGTGCCTCGCACCCTAAGAATCAGCTCAACAACCAGTTGTGGAGCTGAGTGCTAATGCAGTTGATCAAGTTGCTACTGCCACTGCAATCTCTTGCAAGAATTTAATGTTCAATGCCTTCATTTCAAAAACGAAGCCTAGTTTTGCCATATTGAGGTCGTATGGTATGGTTTTTCAAAGGTAGCAAGTGTAGCAAGTTGGAGAATAAGGGGTAGCCTAGTATCCAATTGGAAAAAACTGTTTCTAGCCAGGGATAGGCTACAAATAATCCACGAGAACCCAATTTCAACGTTAGCCTACGGTGGTTGTACTGGTGCTCTCGTGGAAACTGGCCCTTGGGCTAGAAAGGAAGGAGAGGGAGAGTGAGAGTGAGAGAAGGTGGGTTAGCTAACCATTTTTAGGGAGACATTAGTTATGAGGTCGAGTGGCTAACAAGTTTGGAGTTCAAACTTTGAAAGGCATGTGGACAGTGGAGGACAAAAAGAGAGCTTCCAAGGAAAAGTCCCTACCACTTGGCTGAAACTTTTAAAAAAATATTTCTCTTAAGGTTCTTTCCACGTTAATTGCTATTTAGGTGGGTTTAATTAAATGTTTTTTGACCAATAATAATTATATTTATTACTTTAAAACTGCATAGAGGAAAAAAAATTAAACAAAAAACTTGAAGCTCATCCGGTACACTGGTGACTGGTGTGACTGTAGTCTAAAGAATGTACATCATCATCTAGATTCCAAATTTCCATGGTTAAATACTAGAATAAATCCCAATAATTAAAAAAGAAACCTACCCTTGTCAAGCTCGAAGAGGATCCTGTAGAAAAAGTTACTTTGCTTTACCAAGGTTATACCTTATACCTAGTACTGAATTCTTATTTCTAATAAAAGTACAGTATACGGTATAACCTTAGAATAACTATCCAGCTATTCTTCGCTTTACTTTATTATAGCGAGTTATTTTTTTATTTATAGCTTTATCGTAGTGTGCAACCTTAGTTAGAAGCTTAATACTTATATTAATTGATTTGTCTCTATAATAAATAAATATATATACCTAGTACTCAAATTTACGCAAATGGCGGCCCACTAACGGATGAGGGGGGGGACAACATGCTGTAGCCAATTGAAACATGCCATGTGGAGAAAGTGTGGGCCCCACAGTTTCAACGTTGGAAAAAGAGCGCGGCGCCCCGTGGTGGGGTCCACGTAAAAAGGAGTTCAGTGCGGAATCATTTTTGTAATTATGGGGAATAAAGTCTAAAAACAAGAAAAAAAAGAAAAGAAAAAAAAGGCGATTGCGTGCAAGTTGGCCCCCGCCCTCTCTCCCTCTCTCTCTCTCTCTGTGTCGCGACCTCCCTCCTCTCTCTGTGTTTTCTTCTATGGCTTCCTTCAATCCTCTCATACTAGATTTTTGAAACACCCTTCCAACCTCCCCATGCGGCGTCTCGATCCCTCCCCAACCTCCCTCCCCGACGGCGATGCCGTCATTCCTCCAACCTACGCCGACTCCGACGTTGGCTCCTCCCCTCGCTCCTTCGGCGCTGGCGGTGGCAGACCCGGATCCATCACCGAGGATCCTCCTCCCCCAGTCAAATGGGATGACTCCGCCTTCACCAGAGTCAAGCTCATGTGCAGTTACGGCGGTCGCATCCTCCCCCGCCCCCACGACAATCAGCTCCGCTACGTCGGCGGCGACAGCCGCATCGTCGTCGTCAGCCGGAACGTCGCGTTCGCCGAGCTTACAGCAAAGCTCTCGAGGCTGTTCGGGGCGTCGGTGGTGGTGAAGTACCAGCTGCCGTGCGAGGATCTGGACGCCCTCATCTCCGTCACTTCCGATGAGGATCTGGAGATCATGATGGAGGAGTACGACAGGCTGCAGACTGCCAGTAATCGATCTTCGTCGTCGTCACGGCTCCGTCTGTTCCTGTTTCCGTTGAAGCTCGAGAGGAGCCAGACGTCCAGCCTGTCGGACATTCTGGAGAGCAACCACACCCGCGAGCGATGGTTTGTCGATGCCCTCAACGGCATGCCGGTGCTGCCCCGCGTGAGATCGGAGACCTCTTCTATTATCTCAGAAACGCCAGATTACCTGCTCCAGGGCAACGTGGATGCTCTGGAAGAGTGGGCGGCTGCCACCAGCTACGGCAACAGCGTGCCGCCTCCTCCGCCAGAACAATCTCCCGACAATGACCAGTTAAATTCCATCGTCGCGTCCGCTCTCTTCGGATCTCTGCTACAGCATTCTGGCTCTGGGGAGGTCTCCTCTGCCCCTGGCTCGCCCTCGCCCCTCAAAGCAAAGCCCTTCTTCATGGAGTCCTCTTCATCTGCCCCTCCAGCAGTCATCTCACTCTTGTCTGCCATTGCCGAATTTGCATCCAAAGGGCAGCCCACCTCCACCCAGCAGGCCGGGTTGGAGATTGATGGAAATCTGGCAGTGCCTCCGCTCAACAATAGGCGTGGATCTGGTAAAAGAGGCGGGGATGTTACAGAGCAAATGAAGAACCGTGGGGATGGCTACATCTCTCCGACATCCGACAAGGGCACCTCCAACACCAGTGCGGAGACGGCTGAGCAGTTGATGTTATCAGCAGGGCTGATCGATGATGATGTTGTGATGCAGATCAAGGCGAGCTATGATCTGATGGGAGAAACTCGACAGAAGGTAATCTATGATGGAGGGGTACATCAAGTTGTAACAGAGGTCTCCAAAGGAGCAGCTGCACTGAAAGGGGGTTCGGAGCTAGAAATCCCTGCTCTGATGGGAAAACCTATTTATGATGAGGAGGTCCCCCCTATGCACATGGTTGCTCAAAATCTTAAAGGGTTACAATTGGAAGAGAGAGTTTCATCTCCAATTTCTTCTCCCCCTGCTGTGTCTTCTGCATCAGCTGAATTTATGCCTCCTGTTCCGGTTTCTCAGCAGCCAGTTCCTGTTGTGGCATCAAAATTGGGTGCAGATGACAGATTGAAGCAACAAGTTTCTCCTACATCGGTTCACGCCGATTCTTCGAAATCAGGTGGGGAGGACAGATTGTTGCAGCAAGTTTTGTCCACATCCGCTCATGTTGTGGCATTAAAACCAGGTGGAGAGGACAGATTGATGCAACAGGTTTCTCCAACACCACATCAATTTTTGCCCCCTGTTGGTATTAATCAGCAGGTTCCACTGGCAACAGTATCAAAACCAGGCGGGGAGGACACATTGATGCATCATATTCCAAGTTTCGACACCACCCAGGATGTAGTTCCTTTACCAACTAATTTCTACCAGCTCCAACAACAGCAAGAGTCCCTGGAAGAAACAACATCTGCCACTACTTATGCAACTCAGGGGCCCCCAATCATGTCACAAACCCCATCTCCTGGTATGGGTGTGACTACAGCACCATCACTCATAGCACCTTTCAAGCCGGCCATAGTGCCCCCTCCAGGATCCAACGTGGTGGCCACAACTCGCCTGGCTGTTGCTATCTCTCGTCCACCATCTCCCCCTATAATAGCCCCGGGAGCAGCGGTTTTCCAACAGCCATTTTCCCAACAACTACCCCAAATTAAAACCACAAGCCCTCCTGCTTCAGTACCCCCCATCGTGGTTACCAATGTTAGTCCTACAGTCTTCTCCTCCATGGGGGAAGGTGTAAAGGGCATTCCTCCAAAGGCCCATCATCAAACTGACATGGCTTTTTTACGGAGACAAGTGAGTGACCCCCTTCATAGTCAAAGGGTGGCAGCAATGAATTTCAATGCTCCCATTGCTCCCGGCGTGCCATCCAGATTCCGAGCCATGGGCCATCCCGTGCAGCAGGTGGTGGAAGGTATTCCGCATCAACAGTTACCCATGATTGGAGTGATTCCTGACAAGAAGCTACCAGTACCTGTGCAGAGAGTGGCACCACTGCCCTCTGCACATACTCCATTGGCCCCAGCCGCCCAGTACAGCTACTACATGATGGAGCAACCGAATGCATTACCATACCCTGCAGCCATTGGAGGGATACCCATGTACAATGCACCATCCAACATCAGGATAGCAGGGGCCACTAATTCTCCTGACACTGTCCAGTTTGTTGGTGCCAATCCTTTTGTGGACGATGTACATCCAGTCTCTCCTTACCGAGACGTGCTTGAAGTGCCTCCTGCAGATCAACAACAGAGACATCAAATGCGGCCGTAGCAAAGACCAGAGTAAAAAATATCCACCCACATCTTTGACATACAAAAATAAGGGAAGTTGGCTCTTGTTGCCCCCATCATATGGTTTGCTACTTGGGAGTACCCTAGAGATTAATGGGAGCCTCAATTGCTCCAGGAATTACAAGTACCACTGTACAAACCCACATATCTTGTGTGAGTATGCGCATCTTTTATGACACCCACTCCTGTTTTTTTAAGCATAGAAAGTATGGCTTGTGTGGATTTTAGACAGGGATATTCAGTTTGGTGGGCAATTATGTATTACCTGCTTATTGTTCTTTACAGTGGCTTCTCTAATTTGCATAGCAATCTAGTGGGTTAGACTTGCATATGCTTTAATAGTTTTGTGTGCTACCACCACCACGGATCGCATGTGAGGTATATCCTACTGAGATTGGACTTCCTTGACAATTGTGGGGCACAATTGTGCCATGTAAACCCCTGCTTGTAAAACAAAACAAAATTGGGCTTGATGTATATTATCTAGCACATCAGAAACTCAAGCACCATTACTTATGTGCTTCACAGACTTAAAATGATGGGCAGGGAAGAAAAAAGATGGATGGGGGAGATATGGAATAAATTAACCTAGATCCCAAACCTTCCAAAGCAAAATCCAAGCATACAAAGCACCATTGCTTCAGAGCTCTTAGCCCCAAGTTCAAAGAAAGCACCATTGCAGTCTCCTTGATGTAATACGTAAGATAGTCCTTACAGGAATCTACATGCAGGACCGTGAAAGAAATGTCCTTTCACAAACCAGTACTTGGGCCTTGAAAAACACTATCAAAATAATAATAATAACAACAATATAAAAAAAAGAAGTTGAGACCCATTCCCTCACCTCATGATCCAAACGAGCTGTTAAAAGATATTTTTTTAAAAAGATGAAGACTACGGAATTTACGTAATTTTATGAGTGAAAGGCTCCTTTGTAATCGAAGTAATCGAGTTTTAAAATTAAGTCTTTTTATGAACCAACTTTTTTAGGGCTTTTTTAAATACCTTTTTTTTTTGTTAGTCCAAGTGTGAAGGAAGGACCTTATTCTTCTTTATACAAGGACCTTTCTTAACCTCTTTTTTGTTATTATCGCGTAGAGACCATGGCTAGAACCAAACAAACACGAAGGACTATCTCCAAATCGAACCTCCTCAAATGCACCATCATGGGAAGGAGCCTAAATCCTAGTTTCCCCAAGAGTAGCTTGCATTACTTTGGGGGAAGTTGGTGTAAAAAGACTTCCCATGGGTTTTGGGTGATTTCCATCTAGCGTAGAGCTTGCTAGAGGTACATCAAATCTAGTGCCGTATTCAAGACTAGGAAAATCCAAAAGACGAACTTGGAAGTTGGAGCTTGCTAGAGGTACATCAAATCTAGTGTCATATTTAAGACTAGGAAAATCCAAAAGACGTTGAACCTAGAAGTTGGCATCTTGTCTACGCCTGTAGAATGAGAATTCTTGCTCCTCCTCGTAGATACAGCAAGCATACACATACATATGAAGCTTTAACCATAAACATTTCATGGCTGCATGTAGTGTCCAACACCCATGCCCATGAATAATAGAGAATTTATGATATGAATCTCAAGAAATTAGGGAGTAGTTACTTGCTCCTTCACTCAAGTACTTGATTTGTTGTTGGGTTTCAACTTGATCCTCCTTGCACTTCATTGATTGCTTGGAGACGAGGACTCGGTTGTGCACCCTCAAGTAAACCACCAACTTGTAGAGTACTTCCTGTTTCTACAGGATGGAGCTCAACGGCCTCATTAAGTAGTAGTATACATGTTGTTGACCATGATGAAAAATTACCGCTATCTAAAGAATGGATCCTCCTTACTAAAACCTTGATAGTACTAGGGGTATAAAAATTTGCTATCATCTAAAGAATAGATCCTCCTTACCATATCTTTATAGTATTAGGGGGATAGATTTTTCATGTATCGAGCCAAGCTAGGCTCTAAATCGATGTAGATTAGGATGTTGAATGGGACTTAATCTTCGTCACTGCTTGGTAAGCAAACCATGTAGGGCTTAATATGGTCTTACATGTAATTAATCTCCTTTGGAGATTGCATGCATGCCATGCAATGGTATTTGGTAGATCAATCTCATGGTTGAAGACCACAAATCCAAAAAAAATCCTCTAGACAAATTATGAGTATTTATCGCAAACCATGGTAATTTGTGATAATTAAGAAGGTGATGATTTGTAGGCTAAAGCATAGAGTGTTTCTTGAGAGTGATATAACAAAAAAGGTGAGTTTTGGCCTAAAGGGCCCTTTTATAGTGGACCTAGGGTTATTGGATTTGAACAAGCTAAGGCTCTTTACAAAGGTAATGATGTGAGGAATAAGTCCATGTGATTAGTTTATGTTAAGTCTAGGCCCTACTATTCTCTATTTTGGTTTTTTATAAAAAAAGTTTTCACGAAAAATGGGTCATACGTTCCGACTTAAGAGTCTGATTTGGGAATTCTTTAGCTTGTTAGATAGGGGGTATTACACACCCATCAAGTTCAATCCTTGAGATCACTTTTGGTATACAAACTGCCAAAACAAGGCTACTCCACAAAATAGGGTATAACCGCTTAATGGTAGCTCTAAATAGTATGCAATTTGCCTTGTTTGGAAGGTGTTGGGATGGGTAATGAAGCCTAGGTGTCAACATAGGTTCAATCCTAAGTGGTTGGAATTGAATGTTGATAGTGGTAAAAGTGGCCAAAATTTTTCCATAGTTTCACTTGTTTGCAATTGACCTTGTATCCTTACACCCCAATTGACATTAGATGCTCAATTTCACATGCCAAGCCTAATGTGAACATCCTTTTACCATGTGCAAAGGTCTCTTAAAAAAAATTGCCATATTCTCCTTTGTTTGTAGAGACAAATACACTTTCCAAAAGCCATATGGCACATTTTCACGATTCATAGCATAAACCATCCATCTCATGACTTCCCCTTTGCTTCCAAATATCAACAATAAAAGACCAATCCACCAATGCAAAGAAATATGCTAATTCTCCTCAATCAACTTGCATAAAGCATATATAATGCATTTCCATGTTTCGCTCTAGTCATGGGTACCCTTACCACAATGTAGATTCTAGGAATTGAATTGTGGGAGTACAAGTGAGGTGAGATGTGTACCTTGAAATGATTGAATGGAATAATCCACTTACAATTTAGATGCATGAACTCATGCAATTTCAACCATATGACACATTTTCACCATCCATAGCATAAACTATCCATCTCATGATTTTCCCTTTGCTTCCAAAGATCAACAACAAAAGACCAATCCACCAATGTATGCAAAGAAACATGCTAATTGCCCTCAATCAACTTGCATGAAGCATATACAATGCATTTCTATAATGAAGCGGTGGACACATGGGAAGTGTACATAGTAGGCCAAGGGCCAAGCACAACCTGGAATAGGCCAAGGGCCAAGAGTAAGTGGGGGACATAGCCTTATGAGCCAAAGGCCAAGGAGGGTGGACAATAATAAGTGTGTGTGAAAAGAGGCCATGGTATATAGGCCAATGTAAAATTACTAATGAAAATTAACTCATACTAATCAAGATTACAAGCTATCAAGCTTTCATAGCAACCTTGCCCTTCTCTTTGTCCATGGATGGTGCTCCTACACCCATGTTGTCACTCCATGCCTTGAGTGGCCAACCTCAATCATTTTTTAGTGGTATCAGAGCTTTCTATTAATCCAAGTTTCCCGAAATTTGGCCATGGAGAGCTGCAAAAATTTCAGCTTTATGTGTGCTTCAAGAAAACCCTAAAATCTCAAGAGTTTCACCACAAACCTTGCTCAAACTTCACATACATGATCTCAGGCACTTAGCTAACACCTTGGAGTGATTAATGAGAAAGATTAGCATAGTCTTCAAGCAAGGATGAAGGGACAGCAGGCCGACGAGACGATCTACATTAGGGTGTCATTTTCGTTGAAAATGTGCTCAAGAGAGCAAGGCTTTTACAAACTTGCATGGTGTTCTCTACAAGTTTCAAGAATTTTGGAGCTCAACTTCATGAGTAATGATAGCCATGGATTCTCCAATAAGCTGAAAATTCATCTTCACGTTTTTCAACATGGGAAGGACATTTCTTCATCAACACTCAAGCTTGAGGCTCCATGGTAATCTTTGAGCAATTACTAAATACTTTCTTGCATTAGTTGATTGATTTCTTGAGTCTCTTGTATCCATACTCAAGATTTGGGGCTTTCTTCCAAGAAACCATAATTTCTCACCATTGGCCATTAGTACATGCTATTAGCATTGCTTAATCATCATTAAAACTAATTAATGAGGACATTAAGCAAAGCTTTTCACCATATGGGCCAATTAATCAACCATTTCTCTCAATTTTGAACAAATCTTGCTAAGTATCAATCATTTGCATCCTCTTAAGGAGTCTTGTGGTTGACTACAAGCTTTTAGAAGCATTAATTACCTTGCTATTGATTATTGGATGCTTCAAATTCTCAAATGCATGTAAATGGTATGGCAAATGTGCCAAATCTTAGCAAAATCTTATGCTATGAAGGGCATTGAAGAACATTAATGGTGTGCGTCAAGGCAAAGGCATTGGAAATTTGGGTCTAATCACTATTGGATGCCATTTTGGATGTGTTGAATCATTGGAGGTGCTTAGGTGAGCATGAGTCCATGCTTGAGCTTATGGATATTTGTATATTGAACATGAGTCATGATTAAATTCATTGGAAAGTGATCTAAACTCATCTATTTGAGATTCATTCACTCTCCACATCCCTTTGTATTACACTTTCTATTTCTAGCATACTAGTGATGTGTGAGGCTATCTCGGTATATGGAGGACAGAACGAGGGGAGCATGTCTTGAACTCACCATGCCGTGAGTGCCGTGGTAAAGTGGTACGGTGAGGGATTAGGTACATGATGGTGAAGAAACGGCCCAAACCCTTGCCCTTGGATTGTATACTTAGGTAAGGGGGTTGGAAGAGCTTGGCCAGGAGATCGGCAAGCTTCAACGTGCTTCACTGACATACATTCTCAAGGCAATATTAAGGCCAAACATCAAGGAAAATCGTATGGCAAAATGATGCATGGGTGAGGTATTGGTGGACCCTTATGCAGTAATTTTAGCATGCAAAAAGTGACTTGCAGTGGTCAAATGCACATGCAATTGGATTTTCTTGGACACTAGGGCGATTTGGCAATGAATGCATGTGTGTTGTGACACTTGATTACATTGAGATTTTGCTCCAAATACAAAGGAGATGCTGTCCAATTTTGCTTAGAAATTCATGTCTGGCCGAAAACCCTAATTCAATCACATCAGGGTTTTGGGCAAGTGACAAGGTCTCTACATCATTGCAAAGAGCTTCGAAACAAGCTATTGGGTGGTGCACAAATCGGATACTAGAAGTGGGCCTAATTTAGGGTTTAATCGGATTCATAAAACCCTAATTCAGTCTAAGGGGTTTTGGAGGTTCAAAAAAGCAATTGGATATGATTATAGTACTCCCTAAGACCTACCAGCCCACAAAAAATTCTAGAATCGGGTACTGCATGCTTAGTCAATGCACATAGTTGACTTTATTCACAAAAGTCAAAACAGAGGTAGTTCCACTTCGACTGAAGCAACGGGATTCGATTTAGGGATCATCTTACTCAAGAGCTTTCCAACAAGATGAAGCAACATGGCAGCCCATCTCTATGTTGGAAGGGATGGAAAACCTTTTGATGCATCTGAGGTAGATTTTTGAATCAAAATAGTAAAAACCAACTTGCTGTAATTTACTGTTGTGAGGCATAAGAGAGGCTCAAAATGGATGCAAACTTCTTAGAAATGATTGACTATGAGTTAGAGAGCATTAGATGAAGTTTTAGAGGTCTCAAAGGCTCAAATCATGCTCTCTTGGATAGCTTTGGCAAAGAAGTGTGAAGTGGTTCATCTTGTTGCTTATGCAAACCATCCATTCTATTGGTTCTACTTTGTGCATATTTCGAGGACGAAACATATTTAGGTGGGGATGATTTGTAATGAAGCGGTGGACACATGAGAGTGGACACATGCGATGAAGACATGAGTGTGGACACATGGGAAGTGTACATAGTAGGCCAAGGGCCAAGCATAAGTTGGAATAGACCAAGGGGCCAAGAGTAAGTGAGGGACATAGGCTTATGGGCCAAAGGGCAAGGTGGGTGGACAATGATAAGTGTGTGTGAAAAGGGGCCATGGTATATAGGCCATTGTAAAATTACTAACAACGATTAACTTATATTAATCAAGATTAGAAGATATCAAGCTTTAATGGCAACCCTGGCCTTCTCTTTGTCCATGGATGGTGCTCCTACACCCATGTTGTCACTCCATGCCTTGAGTGGCCAACCCTAATCGTTTTAGTTGCATGTTTCCTCTTCTCCTGTATGTAGTCAACATCCCTCTTTGGTCACTTAAGTTGATTAGAGTGATAAGGGAGGGTTAAGGAATTGAAAAGAGGCTTGATTAGGTTCAAGGCACATTATTAGGCACGCTTTAATGAAGAAAAACACTCAAGTCAAGCTTATTTTCTCAAAACCCTCATTCTTCAAGAAAACCCTAATAGGTTCAACCATATGAAGTGTGCAATGCATAGATGGGAAGAGGGATACATAGGGAAGAGGTTTATCACCCTGGATCTCAAGACTTAATGGTAGAAATCCTAAATTTCAAGAAAACTCCCAAAACCTTCAAAGTAGCCAAGAAACCCTAAATTTTTTTTATCAAGAATGCAACAAGGGTGGCATCAAGGGTAGAGGAGAGTGTAGGGAAGAGCAAAGTAATGCTAATTTCTTGAAAATGTTATAAGAAAACCCTAATTTTTGAGAAAAATCCTAACTTCATAAAGCTTGATGAAATGAATCCATAACCATGTTTGAAGCACCAAAGGACACCATCTTCATCACCAAATGAGCTTGAAAGAAGTCCGTACACAAAAATAGCCTCACGGGCTAAAATCACCTAGTTCCAATGATCAAGAAAGAGCTCTATGTGTCGCTTGGAACACATAGCATCATTGCCCTAAGCTTGGGCAAGCATAAGGGCCTTGTAGAAGGAGCCATAGCCGTGGAAAAGCTCAAGCAAGAAGAGGGGAGAAAGAAAACGTAAGATGCTAAAATTTTCCCCCAGATCTTCCTCAATTTTGGTCCATAGCTCAAAATGTTTGGTCTAGTGCCCAAAAATTAGTCAAAGAAAACCTTAAATCTCATCAAAATGTGAGACCAAATAAAGAAAAATTGCTATAAATCCAGCTCTCCCATCACCATCAAAAAAGAAAAACGTTTTTGTGTCTCTAGAATTTGTTGAAAACACCATCAAAATGCAAGAAAATCAAGAAATAATTGCTTTTTTTCTTGAAATTTTTGTAAGAAAGTGTAAAAGCACATGGAAATATCTCCAACTTAATTGAAAAATCAAGACTCTAATACCAATGTAAAGGTGGGACCATAAAGCAAAAGAAATAACTCATGCACATGTAAATCAAGAACACCATAGCCATAGCATGTGTACCTCCATCATGTATCATATGAAAGTGACAGACAATATAGCAAAAGGAGTAGGGTCTAAGCTATACCTAAGGAAGCCATGTGATGACCCTCACATCAATGGTCATGAGTGAGCTTCGAATGTGGTAGTACACAAGCACTCCAAGAAGTGACACAAGGTCTATAAGAATATGGCACAGTGGAAAGCCGATAGCAAGACAAAGCACAATAGACAATGCAATAGATACACAATGGAGAGAATTTAAAATTTTGATTATACCAAAGAGGTACAAGTGATGGTGTTGTCCACCCATGCGCTCTCAAGTAGAGCTTAGATGGCGATCTAGACAGACTCTGGATGGAGTATGTACGAAGTGTAGAAGGGAGTGGATACACTCACAAGCATTGGATACCTTAGCTCATGGCAACCATGTCCATATATAGTATTATAGGCGGTGTGGTAGATGCGTATACAACAAGCACGGTTACACACTGCATAGACACAAAGTCACCGCCCGCGTATCAAGAATGCAGCCCACCGAACACTGACCACCGCCCACTAATGATGGACCTAGTATATCTGAGGAAATATTCTAGGGAATATTCCTCATACCGTCACCTCGGGGGCTCCGTCTCCCCAAACCAGAGCCAGGGGGGCTAGCAACCCCCCTAGGACCCCCCAGTCGGGGTGATGCCCCAGACCCCAGCTTGTTGAGATATTGAGCTCATCTAGTGAGGCGGTGGACACTGATGCGCCTGGGGGATAGGCCCCACACTTACACCACTGGCATGGTTGGTGAGATCATGGGTGATATGCAGCCAATGGGATGACAGACTGTGTGACAGCCATTCTAGAGACTGGCATAGTTATAGCGCCAGCTCATTTACTTGGGTTCACACTAAGGGTTCACACTAAAGAGAACCCTAGTATGTATTTTGGTTGAGTACCTTTTCATATGTGTGTACTCTTATCTTTGTATATGGGGTGTTGAGTGTTGTGTGAAGAAGAAGAAGATTTTCAGCCTCTCACCTTGTGTGTTCTCTTTTAGGGTTTTGTGAGTGTGTGTGTGCTTGCAAGAGCTCAAGCTCTCTTCTCCCCTGCATCTTTTCATTGCTAACACTCATACCCCCCCCTAACCATCTCCTAACCATCATCAATGGTCACAATAATGACCCCATCAGTGTCTAAGCCGGGGTTCCCACACTCGAGACATTGCACCATGGCTACTCCTCACTCATAATAGGGGCCTAACAAATGTGCATTATACATCAAAGTGAGATACGTGCTGAGAGGTGGGCATTGAATGTATACTAACAAGGTCAAATGCAAAATGATCTAAAAGTTCTCTTCCATGGGCCATCACCCCTATTTATAGTCCTACCCCAAAACTACTCATTATCCCAATATTTACAACTTTAGGGGATTAAAATAACCCTTCATTACATAAACAACTATTATGTCCTTAACATTACTAACCTTTCTACCAATGATTTTAAAACTTGCATTTTCTATCTTTGTCATTGTGAGCATGAATAAATATTATGTCCTTAACATCACTAACCTTTCGACCATGATTTTAAAACTTGGATTATCTATCTCTGTAACACCCATTAGAATCAAGCAGACATTAAACAAACTCTAGCACTTGTTTACAAGGAATGTTATTTAGTTCCATCTGGCACATTTATTTATGACTCAATAGGTGCATCTATTTCTTCATTGGACACCAAGGGTATCCATTCTACATCCCAATGTTGATAATATAAATGCATGTATAATGAGGAGTGCACAATTAAGTAATGAAATGATACACTTGAAAGAGTCACTTTACAAGAGTACACATCACCCTTGTTTCACCCCATATCTTATCCCAACCTTTTATAGGCAAATCTATCACATTAATTCCTTATTAATATATTTGCAAATGAACATGGATGGGATGCGATGTGGATTGCTTATATTTTTTGAGTAAGCAAAAACATGTTTAGGCACAAACCAATAGAGTCCTACAAACCTTGAAGCTTTGGCTAACTTTTAGCCTTCAAGATTTCCAAAGACCATGTTGCTCAAACCCAAAGAAGGGTTTAGAAATAACTCTAGCCTATCATACCCATTTGTTCTAGTTGGAAATATTTTAAAAACTTGTAAAAGAATATTAAGAAGAGGAGGGTGAATTGCCACAAAGTTAGCAAGAGTTAGAGAGAGTGAGAGAGGAGTTAATGAGATTTAGAGAGAGAGAGTTAGAGGGGAGAGAGAGAGTTTTAGAGAGAGAGAGAGAGAGAGAGAGAGAGAGAGAGAGAGTTTTAGAAAGAGAGAGCTTGAGAGACAGTGAGGATTACATAGAGTTTGAGAGAGAGTGAGGGTTACAGAGAGTTAGAGAGAGTGAGAGAGTTGGAGCGAAAGAGTAAGAGAGACATAGAGAGTCCGTTAAAAAAGAAAGTTTTTTTGTTTTCTTTTAAATGGAAAAATAAATGAGCCCTTTTTTTACGAGGGTAAATGAGATGATAAAGCGGCATGCTACACCTACTAGTCTTTTTTTTTGTAGTTGTTTAAAATTGGATGAGAACCTCAAACAAGGACCATTCAGTTAGTCCTATCAACATTGCCCCAACTCCATACACAATGAGCGGGACCTCCATCGCAACAATGAGGATCACTTGGATCTCCATGCCCTGCTCCTTTCCCATCATGAAGATGCTAGGAATTGCCAGTCCTTAGGATTCATTTTCCCACACGTGGTCAACATGCAGACAGTCTTCCTTTTTGGCTACCCCCCTTCCCAAATTGCACACATGTGTGACGCCTATTTCCTTGCATGATAACAGCCTATTTTGTTCTCTTCCTCACGTGGCCCTAGGTCACAATCAAACGCCATCTCTAACGGAAGCTCTGTGCACTAATGTAGCATCAACATGGCCCCAGCCGCAACCCCAAGCGCGAAGGAGAACAATGGAGGTAGACAGGGCCTAATTTTTCTATCTCATGGAGAGAGAGCAGCTGCAAAGCAGCTGAAGGCGACTCTTCTCGAAGAAGCGTGGAGGAGCCCGAGTAGAGGTGGACCCCAACATCACCCATATGGAGGCAATGGAGCTGCTGGAGGAGAAGCTACAGAACGCAAAAATAGTAAGCTTTCTATCTCACTCCCTGCAACTTTAGTTCAGGAGTGGCAGCGAGTTTACCAGACTTGGGCTCTAATTTGATTATGTTACGGACCAATAACCCCTCTGCAGAGATCCTAAAATCTTGGATAAGAAATAATTGGTCTACCCAAGGCCTTATTGTCGAACATACTCGATATCTTCCAAATAATTATTTCTGTTTTCTATTGAAGGAAGAAGGTATATTGCTTAATGCATTAGGGGCAATGGGTCATCAGAAACTCCCAATGCTTTAGGGGTCAACCGATGGGTCATCAGGAACTCCCCTCTCTCCCTCTACCCGTGGTCTCCTGGTTTTTCTCCAGTTGGTCCCAAACCCACACTCTGCTCCGTTTGGGTCAAGCTCCCTAACCTGCCTTTGCACCTGCATCCCTTAATTAAACTGCTTCTTGAGCCAGTAAGCAAACTCCTGGGAGTTAGGGCTAATGTGGATCAAAAGAACACTTCATTAGGAGCTACCCGATTAAATTTCTGCCTCCGTCCCAAGCTCTTGTCAACAATCAGGCAGCTCCCAAAGAGGATAGCCGAGGGTTCCAGCATGTGGAAAGGAGAGGTAAAATATAAAGTCGCCCCAACCCTCTAGAAATCAGCCAAGAAAAAACAACCCTAATAGGTTCTCCCCTCTCTTGGTTGATATTTCTGACCCTACTCAAACCATCATAGAATCTTCTAGTGATGAGGAGGATGAGGATGTCATGAACACCTAGAGACAAGAAAGTGATCTGGAAAAGGAGGTAGAAATTATGGACTTTCAAGATGTGTACAAAGTTAACCTTGACCCTGATCCCTCTCAAGTTGAGGAAGAATCCCTTCTAGGGGGGAACTACAAAATCAATTTCTCTGGCAGTGATAAAGCAATCCATTAGAAATGCTAGACAGACCAAGACTAATTCGTCAGCCCAAAAAAGAAGACAATCCCAAGTTGGAGGGAAGGCTTCCCCTCTCCCCACAGAAAAAAGATCTTAGGAATCGACCAACCCCCCCCAAAAAAAAAAAAAAAAAAGTATGACATATTTCAAAATTTTGTCTTATAAGACCAAAGGTCTATCAGATGGAAGTAGAGCTAGAGTGATCAAAAACTAGTTGTTTCAAACCAATATCCAAGCTATCATAATCTATCTTCAAGAAGTAAAAGCTGTTGGTAACCCCCTCCAACAAATTTTGGAAACTATTTCCACACACCACAAGTGGTTTAGCTCCAACCATGTCTAGGGAGATGGTAGCACCTTTGTAGGTCTTCACCACTCTTGGATAAACATCATGAGATAGACCAACAAAATAGATATCTCTCCATCTGGAGCTCCTTGAGTTCAGGTTTATCTTGGTCTCAGTCTATGCAACTAACTAGACCGTCAACATCCACCAAGCTAAACTATGGGATTCTTTATTGTACTTTGTAGACCCTATCATACTCCTGGGGGATTTCAACATGGTCAAACCCCCTTAGGATAGACTCTTAAATATGGGTAATACAATCAGAGGTGTTGAAAGCGCTAGGTGGCTAGATCTAAAAGGTATACATGCCCTACAAGATATGGCCTATGACCACGAATTCACGTGGGGGAATGGTAGACAAGGCAATCAACTGAGAAAAGCCAGACTGGATAGATACTACTCATCTGTAGCCATCAGCCATGTATTTAAACACCAAAGTGAAGGTCCATTTCAATATAGCTTTGTCAGACCATTATCCTATACTCTACTCCTTCTCACAAGAAACCCAAAGAGTCAAAGCAAGTTGGTGCCACACGAGCCCCAAACTCTTTCAACTCCCAACTGTATGAGCCAATCTAGAAGAAATTTGGTCAAAGCACTTCAAAACTTTCAAATCCCCCACCAAGGCTTGGAGCCACTTGGTGAGGAATTCTCAAAAACTTCCTATCAACATAAAAAAGGAAGTGACCAGAATCAAGACAGAGAGAAGGGCTCAGAAATACATAGAACTATAGAACCTTAAATAAACGATCAATCAAGGACAGATTCATCTTCAAGATAATCTAAGCAAAGGAAGAGAGGACCTAAAGAAAGAGGACAAGATACAATGTTAACACATCCGTCTTTTCTTTAGAGAGCGGTGGGCTGGCAAAATAGATAGACCATCAAAAGAGATGTTTGCCATTCTAAAATAGAAGGTAGTAGCTAAAGAAAGAGGACAAGATACAATGTTAACACATCCGTCTTTTCTTTAGAGAGCGGTGGGCTAGCAAAATAGATAGACCATCAAAAGAGATGTTTGCCATTCTAAAATAGAAGGTAGTAGCTAACCACATCCCCATGCTAAAGAACAAAAATGCTATATGGCAATTGTGGAACAGATGCAAAATGGAAATCAAGTTGCACAATAAAACAAAGAAACATACACACATACTTCATCTACTATTGTAGGTGAACAATATCTCTGCAAATCTCTATAAGCAGGTTTTTAAACTCCACAAAAAGGGTATTCAAATTTGGGATCATGTATGGTGCAGGGACAATTGTAGGTGGAAATTGGATCAAGAATTATGCACTTGTCAGATGATCTCCGACTGATTAGGGACATAATACAACTCTGTGGTCTGATGATAGAACAACATTTCTCCAACTCAAAGGACCTTTGTCACTCAAGGCTTTCTCCTAGAAGCCCAAACGGAACCTTCTTCCATTTCCTCCTCTCCCTTTTCCAGATCCTCTGTTCCATCGCAAACTGAATAACAAGTGGAAATCGATGTGGGAAAGAAAGCAATAGGTCTTTAAATTCCCCAAAATATGGTTGCCCATCATTCCTCCAAAAAAATCATGCCTATTATGGTTGATCATGCACAAAGCGCTTTGAAAAAATGCTCATGCGCATAGTATTGGCTTTGGTGATGGCTTATGCCCTAAATGCAAAAAGGAGCTGAAAACTATTATTCAATTGTTTATAGGATGCACCCACAATGTTGATGCATTAAAGTTTTTGAATCAATATATCTCCTCGGCCCAACATTGGAAAGTGACTTGGTGATGGCTTATGCCCTAAATGCAAAAAGGAGCTGAAAACTATTATTCAATTGTTTATAGGATGCACCCACAATGTTGATCCATTAAAGTTTTTGAATCAATATATCTCCTCGGCCCAACATTGGAAAGTGACTTGGCTTGAAATTCTTCTCGGTCAACAAAGCAAATGCTCTGCAGAGATATGGAATATTATTAGAGCTGAATATTTATGGGATGTGTGGATAAGCAAAAATAAATATGTGTTTAATCATGTTAATACCCATGTGTTGCTTGGTCTGAGAGATGGTTTGCATTTGCACATGAAAGTTCTACACAAAGCCAGCATGAAAGCCTACACATCACAATATACAAAGAATGCTATGAAAGATATGCTTTAAATGGACAGAGCCAAGGACGGCTTCCAAGAAAAAATTAAGCAAATCCATAAAGAACGCCTGAAAGAAGATAACCAAGTAGCAGCTGAGGAAGTGGATCTACTTATAAAAGATTTAGAATTATAGAAATACATCATTTGTTGGAAAATAATCTAAACATAAACCCAATATTAAAGCCTAAGGTTCAAAGGTTATTGACCATGTAACTTCATCATTGTAAAAGGCACAAGAATCCACTCAAAGGGGTGAGAAGTATTCGCCCTCCTCTGTAGAGATTCAAAGAGAAATATGAGGGCAGTGCCCACCTTCATTCTCTCCACCTCTCCTACAATTACTCCACCTCTCCACATTCCTCTCCACCCTCTCCTAAAATCAAGCCACCTCTCCTATAGGTCAAGGATGTACTCTTGACCTATAAAAAGGCACCTTTGGGAATGAGAAATCAGTTCAAGTGTTTTGATTCATACCCTCTTCATGCTTGTGTAATTAGTTTAATTATATCTTAATCATATTGTTAATCATCCTCTAGTGATGGCATACATGTGCTTTGATCCACCATAGTTACATGATTCTTTCAATTTTCTTTCATAACCTCACGAATGTGAGAAATGTTTTAGCAGGCTAAAGTTTGAGTTATGCTTCTTAAAAAAGAAGTGATGTAACCCATGTTGACTTTCTTTTTTTAATATAGTTTGCACTTTTTTTAAAAAAAACTTGAGGGTTCATGTATATAAATTTAAATTGTGGGGGGGAGGGGGGTTGAAATTCAAATTTTAAACATGCAAAAGAATGTGTAAAAATTTAAAAATTTACAAATAGGGTTATTTTAAATATATGTCTACTCATATGTGCTTATATAGTTTGACTCTCCTGAGTTTTTTTTTCAAGTGTTTATAACATCGTAGCATAGTGGCCATGAAGTAGTTGTGGAGACTAGCCATCACAAATTCCTCTGTTTTTCTCTAGAAGAAGTGTTAATTTTCACCCATATATAAACTCCTCCACCTCTTCATCATCATAGGGAGATCCTCTTAAGGGTTTGTTCATCTTTATGTTATGGTCAAGAAAGTATCCTTAAGAGCTACACAAGAAACTTCTCTACCTAAAATCTTTTACATTCCAAATGGCTTGTGACCCACCCATTTGTAGTGCATACATTTTTATTTTTCCTTGAATTTGGGTGAGCTAAATGAATAATATAAGGGGCTGATTAAATTCATTCACTAAAACATAAACAAGGTCTGAGTTGCATTAGATTGAAAAAAAATCACTTCTTGAGAAAGAATTTCATTTCTATTTTTCATTATATTTAGTTGTACTATGTCACATAATCTTGAACTAATGTGAACACAAAATAGTCATAGCAACTCTACCTACTTTGGATATCAATGACCGATGTAGAATTGTTATTTATGTGATATGTAACCATATAATAGTGAATGAGGGTTTCATTTCCTGAGATCTAATACCTAACCATGTTCTAAACTCTCCAAAGATGATAAATCTAAATAACCTTGATATCTAGGCTGCTTACTAGATGTCCTACCATGATTTTACACATGATGCCATGTGATAGAGATGTCCTCCATAATGTTCTCTCCTATTTGTCTCCAATAGAGCATCTACAACTATGATGCAGACTACCTTTTCAATCCTACAGTCGACTCCACGTGCCACCTTGTCATGTCAGCTATGTACACTACTTTGTCTTCCGATTGGTGCTCTGCTTCAATCAGACATCTAAGATCAACCATATTAGCACCGACATCGAGGTACAATAGGAATGGAGAATCGGTGTCAGATAACTTGCTGCTGCTGACGATCGAGGACATGATGAAATCAGGCAAACAACCTACTCGTGGGCTGATGGTCGATGACCTACTGCTTATTAATAATCATAATAATAATCAGATGACCTACTCGTGCTGACATTCAACAACTTGTTTCTTACAATCCAACAACCTACTGTTGTTAACATTCACGACTTGCTGCTAATAGTCAATAATCTGCTGCTGTGACAATCCATGACTTGTTGTTGACAATCAACAACTTGCCTGCTTCTGATAGCCTAACAACTTGTTTGACACTTACTTTCTAGTCAAGTTTAATTTTTTGGCTAGGTTTACTTTTTTCTGCTAGGTTTACTTTCTATGAATCAGATAGAGTCTAAACACGGAGTCAAATTTTGGCGCTGAATAAGTGAGGCATCTAGTGAGTCAGATTTTGGAGTCAGCTATCTAAGTAAAACTTTGGAGTTAGCTATTTAAATCAACTAACTGAGTCAAATTTTGGAGTCAGCTATCTGAGTCAGATTTTGGAATCAGCTCTTTGAATCACCTGTCTGAATCAACTCTCGGACTCAGCTATCTAAGTTAGCTATCGTAGTCAACTGTCTGAATTAGTTGTTGAAATCAAATTTTGTTCAACATTTATTCTCATGCATATCTAATTTTGGGAGGGCTCATTACTTAAACCATTTGGGATAAATCTTTGCACTTATTTTCTTGTAAAGGGACTAGACACTACCTCTTTGAGGTAAGACCTTCAAAATGATCACCAAGATAGATAAATTTGAAGGAACAAGTTTTCATACATGGTAGACTAAGATTAAATTTACATTAATGAGAAAGAGCTTACCTTAGCTTTCCTTAGCCTTGTTGAAGCATGTGTCATTGGGTCTTACCTTTGAGTCACAAATACAACTTCTCTAGGTGGGTGAGCGAGCTCATCCATTGCATCCTCACTCTGTTGTTACACCAAAATTATACTTTTCCAATCTAGGGTGAATGGATAGCCCTCTATGCCTAGATGGAGGCAACAAGACATGGTCCTTCTTGTGATGGTTCTCTCTCGCAAAATGTAGGGAATGAAGAGGAAGCTAATACAAGAAGACAACCTACAATCAAACCTATCTAGCATGTATCCATCAAGAAAGAAAGATTCAATGACATACAAGAAACAAAGAAGAGGGAAGAAAGATGAGAGCTCATAAGTACACTATTACAAGGGAAATGATCATGTCTTGCTTATTATAAGAAATGACATATACAAATTACTAGTTTTCACACTACTAGGTTGACCAAACTTTTAATTGGTTCATCCTCTATTACTAGTCTTTATGAACTATATACAATATAAACACTATATATACTAAAACTTTAACTATTTAACATTAAGCACAAGGTAAATGTTATCGGACTCATTGGCAAGAATGCCTCAACCCATGGGAATGAGTCCTCCCTATCTTATGATCTATCGTCAAAACAAGGATTGGTTTCCTCTTTGTATATAGATGTAATTAGTTTCCTAATCATGAACCAACCTTGCTTCTCTCATGGAACCCCTTTTAGATCATTATGTGTATGATCCTCTTCTCTCAAAATCCATCACCACAATGTGTGGTGGAAGCTTAATCCAAAGGTCTTGAATTAAAGTGTGTCTCAAGACCTCGTAGAGCTTGCATTTTCAAGTGCGTTTAATAATCTAAACCACTAGCCTACTTTACCTTTAGGACAAAGTTTGAATGAGTAGATCTTGGTGGGATTATCAATCCTTTTCATAGCCTTACAAATTTGATCAAACTTCTCTAGATCAAATTTGGTCATTATCCTTGAGATGTAGATTGACTTAGTTTTGTCCAACCCTCTAGGTACTATGTTGATTGCAATTCCCCTTCAAATTTCAAATACCATCCTTAGCATATCTTCTGTACATATTCACATGGCAGTGGAACACAAGGAGGTGGTTGCGTGAAACCCTCTATTTTAGGGTACGAGTTCTCTTACCTTATGGGGTTGTGTTGTGTGGTTTCCAATGACACATTTCCTTTATTGGTAAGGTTGTAAGCTTAAATATGTCTAAGTAAATGTTATGAGATTACTCTCATGGATCTCTTTTGATGAGATAGTCCCTAATATGGGCTCCTTACCCATCCATGTGCTCCATGTTCCTCATCCAAAAGTAGAGAAGGATTAGAACCTAGTTTCATAGTAAAGGCACTTCTAGAATGAGCTCCTCTGGTGAACAATGGGACTTCTGCTTCTTCTTACACTGTGTGCACTTGCTCTTGGATGTATTTTTTGATCACTTATCCTTGGTGGTAAAACAAAAGAGACATGTCCCAAGACTACCATAACTATGGTTGTTGGGTTGCTTTATCGGTCATGGTCTTCTTGGGCTAAACTTAGCTCACAATTTGACACCTTGTGTTTGACACATTATGGTGTCATACCTATTCAAATCCCGTTGGACAAGGAACAAGGGATGAAAATGTTAAAATAATGGGGAGTATACACAACGGAAGCAATAGTTGATGGCAAGATAGAGCAACATGTATGAGAGAGAGAAAGAACACAAGATGTATAGAAAGCTTCTATATTACCTTCTATTTCAGCCACTCCAAAGTTGGCTTGACCTTCACCCTCAAGTGTTGTGTTACTTGTGTTACAAAAAGTGAAGCCTCTTGCCCTTTATATAGGGTTCACCAAGGGCTAGGGTTGGGGGCCAACCCTAGATCCCTTTTTCACCCACATTGTTAAAACCCTAAGATCTCTCTAGATAATTAACATGCATAAACATGCATAAATCAGACATAAACTCTACCACCCAACCACCCCCGAGCCCAAGGGTTGCACATATGAAATATAATGGAGTACCACATACCTTCACCTTAGTGTCCCATACCACCAAGAGGTATAACTCCAATACAGCAGCACTCAGCTCTATAGTGAAATGGCAAGAATGTAGATACAATCCTCTACACAAGAGAACATCCCTTGAGTGTGCCCCATGCCCCTATTATATAGGAGGGCCCTCAAGTGACTCTTGACTCTCCATTTCCCATGTGTGACCCTTGGATGCCTGACCCTAACCTTAACCCTTAAGGTTAGACCTAACCCATGCTCGACTAGAGCTTGTTCCCATGCTCCCATGCTCACAAGCCTAATGTGGGTTAGCCTCCTAGTATATGCACAAATAATGTGTATATAACATACTTCCCCTCTCTCAAAACATTGCACTCTTGCAATGAAAAGAAGGAAATTTGCGCTGAATATTCTCAACCGACTCCCAAGTCGAATCCTCTATTTTCCTATCTTTCCACAAAATTTTAACTTCAGGAATTAGTCGACTACAAAGTTTCCTTTCCCTGAATTCAAGTACCCTTTCAGGTTCATGTGGAACATAAGATAAATCTTCGACTTCAACGAGTTCTTAAGGAGTAACTATGTTATCCTCACCTCCCAGCTTCTCTTTCAATCTACTGACATGAAAGACTGGATGAACTCTAACATGTGGAGGCAGTTTTAACTCATACGCAACCGTGCCAATTCGACGAATAACTCGAAATGGACCACAATATCTAGGAGATAATTTCGAACATTTTCCCGTTGATAAAGTTTAAGAGTCTTTAGGAACTTTTAAAAAAACCAACGCTCCTGGTTCAAAAGACCGAGATGAGCATCCTCTATCAGAATAAAATCGTGCTCTATCTTGAGCACTCCTGATAGAATCCCGAGCTTCGATCAGCATTTCCTGCATATCACGCAAGAAATCCCTCGATGCATCAAGCTCGATGTCCTTAAGACCAACATCAATAGGTGCTCTAGGTTGATATCCATACATAAGCATAAACGGACTAAAACCTGTAGCCATATGTTTAGAACTGTTATAGGCAAATTCCATCCAGTGGAAGATACTTTTTCCAATTTGATGGTTTTCCAGAGACACATGCACGAAGCATATCCTCTAAAACCTGATTCACCCGCTCTGTTTGCCCATCAGACTGCGGATGATCAGAGGAACTCATACTTAAAGTTGTTTCCAATTTCTTGAAAACTTCCTGCCACCCCAAAAATTAGCCGTGAACTTAGAGTCCCGATCGCTCACAATATCAGAAGGTAGACCATATAGTCTAAACAGTTGCTCGACAAATTGGTACGCCAATTCCGAAGCTTTAACTGTTGTTTTTGTGGGTAAAAACCTAGCCATCTTTGTCAATCTATCCACGACTACCCAAATGGCATCGTGACCCGTGCTGGTATGTGGAAGTCCCGTAATGAAATCCATGGAAATACTTTCCCACTTTCTAGACGGAATGTCCAAAGGATGTAATAACCCAGCAGATTTAAGGTGTTCAGCCTTGTTTATTTGACATTGATGACATTGGACCACATAACTCTGAATAAAATCTTTCATTTTTGGCCAATAAAATGTCCTTCTAACTAAAGCCAAGGTACGCTGTATGCCAGGATGTCCTGCCCGATGGTGCGTCATGGCACTCAAATAGGATCCTTAACTTAATTTCCGGCACATCCGGCACGCAAACCTTATCATTTCGGAATAAAAGACCATTCCCAAGAAAAAATTGGTTGGCTTTTCCTTTCACCAGGTTTTGATCTACTTCAGAGTTGGACCCTGATTTTGCCAAATTCTAATATTTTCCAAAGAAAATATCTGTGCTGCATTTTTCCCTGAGTGAATCGTACAAGTTAGAAGTAATCTCAGTGAAGCAAAGCTCATTAACTTCACCGATTCGACTCAATGCATCAGCAATGCGATTTAAGCTACCCTTTCTGTATTTAATCATAAAATCGAAATCTTTCATCAACTCAGCCCATCTTGCTTTTCTACCCTTCAAGTCTGGTTGATCACAAATATACTGTAAAGATTGATGATCTGTTAAGACCATAAACTGAGACCCGTAAAGATACTGTCTCCATGCCTTTAAAGCATAAATGATTGCATACAACTCTTTCTCCTGAACTGGGTACCTAGTCTATGCATCATTGAGTTTCTTACTCTCGAAGGCCACAGGCTTCCCATCCTGGAACAAAGCTGCGCCTACCGCAAAATCACTAGCATCAGTCTCAACAATGTAAGGTCTGCTAGGATCTGGCAAAGCTAACACAGAAGCATCTCGAACTTTATTTTTTAAAATTTCAAAAGCCTCCTGTAGCTTATCATTCCAACAAATTGGAGAATTGGACTTTTTATTTTTACCTTTAAGAAGATTTGTAAAAGGTACAGTCAACTTCGAATAATCTTTAACAGATTTTCGAAGAAATACCACAAAACCTAAGAAAGATCTTAGCTGTTTGACCGTACGCGGAACTGGCCATTCCAAAACCTTTTGGATCCGATCCAAGTCTATACTTAAGCCATCTCGAGAGATCTTATGACCTAAATATAACAATTCCTTTTGAAAGAAATCACACTTAGATAATTTACAATACAGCTTTTTCTTCCTGAACCTTTCTAGCACCTCTTTAAGATGACTCTCATGCTCATCCAAAGTTTTGCTGTATATTAAAATATCATCTAAGAAAACCACCACACATTTTCCTAACATATCTCGAAATATATCATTCATCATCTGTTGGAAAGTTGCTGGTGCATTAGTGAGACCAAAGGGTAACACTAAAAATTCATAATGGCCATATCTTGTCCTAAAAGCAGTTTTAGGAACATCTTCCTTTGCTATACGGATCTGATGATAACCTGTTCGCAAGTCAAGCTTAGTAAAATACTTAGCTCCATGCAACCTATCAATAAGATCATCTGATCTAGGCAATGGGTATCTATTTTTAATTGTAACCTTGTTAAGACGTTTATAATCAATACACATCCTCGAGGTACCTTGATCCTTTTTCTTAACCAGGAGAACTGGTGCACCCCAAGGAGACTTACTTGGTCTAATTTGACCCATCCTCAAATATTCAGCTAGTTGTTTGGCTACCTCATCCTCCTCAGATTGGCTAAGCCGATACGGAGGAATACTAACAGGTTCTGCCCCTAGTACTAGCTCTATTTTATGGTCCACCTCTCGTTTAGGAGGTAATCCATGAGGCAATTCATCAGGAAATACATCTTGAAATTCGCTTTTAATGAAACTTAACACTTTACTTTCCCAAACATCTAAAGAAACAGTGTTTGCATCAAAATGAATATACGAAGACACTGGATCCATAACCAACTGGAAAAGTTCATAGTTAAAAATATCTTCCATTAATTCCAGCTCATTGATAAAAGTTTCCTTGGGTACAACAATGTTTCCTTTAAGAGTTACAAGGCTTCCATTGTGATGAAAAGACATCAAATGTTTGACCCAATCAATAGAAAAATTCTTATTTTTGCTATGAAACCATTCCATTCCCAAAATTATATCAATATGACCCAAGCTCATGACATGGAAATCAAGCCTATCTGAGTACAATTGGATCTCTAATGGTAAATTTGACACCTTCTTGTCCCAAAATTGGACTTGTCCTCCAGCCATCTTGACCTTGTACATGTGATCATTCTGCATGGTTTCCAGCTTCATCTTCTGTACCACAATATTGTCAATAAAATTGTGAGTACTACCAGGATCAAACAAGATATGAACCTGATGTCCTTTTACTGATCCATAAATACGAAATAATTCGTTTCATAAACGTCTTTATTGAAAGTACAATCTGAACATTGGGTTCCTTCAAGATGTGAAACATTAACTTCAGAGAATTTACCTTGAAGTTCTGTAATGTGAACAGATTTCCTTGGAATAAACTTTTTCGGTGCTGCCTTTTGAACAGGCGCCGAAGTTGTTGTAGCTTCATTCAAAGGACAAAATTTCTTTGTATGCCCTTTCTCTTTGCATTTAAAACATGTGAGTTTTTCCCTACTCACAAACTTTGGTTTTTTGCTGGCATTGTCACAATTTTTGGGTTTTGGTGTGAAAACCAATTTCCTTTTTTGTCCACTGTTTGAATAAGTGAACGTGGGTTTCTTTTCATTTGACGCTGGTTTTGATGAATTGGCACCAACCATTGTCTTATGAAAAACCTGAGCAGCCTGAATAGCATCTTCAGCCGTTTTAACTTTGCACTTCTTTACCTCGTATTGATAATCACGAGATAATCCATTGATGAAAATACCATACAAAGTATGATCATCAGACTTAGTAGCCAACTATCTAAACTTTTGCACATAGTTATCAAAAGACGGATTAGCCGTGCTATTTTTAACCAACTTGGCAATAACTTCGAATTCATCCTCTGGTTGGACAAATTCTTTTTTGAATGCAACTTCAAAATCTAGCCAAGTAGTGCGAATAGAATCCTCTTTTAGATCCTTCCACCAAGTCAAAGCTTTCCCCTTTAATAAACCCTGTGCCATTTGCAATTTCTGCACATCAGTGAAAGGGTGAAAAGCAAAGTGTGTATTCCACCTGTTAAGCCAGGCATCCATACATTCTTGTGTCTTTTCTTTCTTCTCTCCGCCATACACCTTTGGTGCAAAAGACGGAGCAACTGCTTTGGTAGCTATAGGTGAGGTGGCCAGAAGAGCTTTCTGCAAAGTTAAAATCTACACCTTAAGTGATTCTATCTCATCATGGCACTTTGTCATAGTAGCCTCGAGACGTTGTGTCACCTCCAAAAATTTGCTCTTTGCTACTGCCTCCTCTTCTTCTTCATGGAACTTATGATCTTCCCTTCTAAGGTTGGGATGATCACTCATGTCATCGACATTATCATTGACTGAGAAGTCAATATGAGCCATGGTAAATGAGTTCTCTTTGAATCTGGGTTAAACTTTTCTTCACCTTTTCCTTGACCCCACTTGACCAAAAGTTCTAGCAAATTAATTCACTAGAGATAACTGCACATAAGAAAAATGCTTTAACACTAGTTCTGTAATTGGACACTAAAGTGTCCTGAGGACACTAAAGTGTCCTGAAAGTTAGCATTTTTCTTGAATTTTTGTGGGCAATCTATTAAGAGTTTTGAAATGCTTAACATCCACAGATGTTCCTCAAGACCCAAAAAAAATTTGAGATTTTTTAAATTGCACTTTTCTTAGCTTTTGCAAGGCAATATTTTAATTTTCTTAGACACATGCTGATAAAACGCATGATTTTTGCTGTTTTCAAAATAGTAGTAATTTGTACATAACTTTTAGAAGGGACATAGTTTGATCATGAAACTTGGCTTGATGGAAAGCCCATGATGTAAACTAAATCTTGGAATCATCAAACGATAATTATTGGATAAATTTTTGACTCGCTAATATTGAAATGATGTTTTTTATATAGGTGGAGCATGAATTTTTCTCCTTCCATATGCAAGCTAATAATGTAAAACTTGAGGTGCACCCATGTTATATAGGGTAAATACTACTTTGTTTTGAATTTTCCAAAACTTTAGAGCCACTTTTTGGGCCTCTTCTCATACATGGCCTTTTGCGCAACCTGTTTTTAATACGTAAAATGTCTAATTATGAGCCTAATTTTGATTTTCATCAAAGGGGAAAGTTGTGTAAGTGCATTATTTGTTGTAACTATAGGTGTAGACTACTTGTGCAAGCATAGTTATGATTAGTTTTTGAAAAAAGATGATCAAATTTTGTATTTTTATTTTTTACAGTTTTTTTAGAACTAGGCGATAAGAACCTACTTAAGTGGAGGCTAATTTAGTGTCATACACATCAAATTATGGCTTATTTATCTCATCTCAAGCATGAAAACCAATAATCAACATTCTCATTGATAGGACTATAATTTTTTTTAGTGGCGTGATTGAGTTTTGATAATACGCGTTATTTTTGCTGATTTTATACAACTTTTTTGGAAAAAATTCTAGGAAAGGAAAATGATTTTTTTGGTGAACTTCTACCTCCTTGGACTGATGTATGCTATCAAAATATCTTGGGAAAAATGCTATTGATATCATTGGATTTTTTTTTGAGAGAATGATGCTTGCATATTTGGAAAAATCCTGAAAAATCCTGAAAAATGTTCATTTTCAAGACATATGCTACTTTGTTGCTTATGTACTTTCAAATAAAAAGGCATTTTATATGTTTAGCATTTTTTACATAAGCATAGGGTTATGTTCTACATGCCCAATGAAGCATTTTGGTTTTTAAAGCCTACATTAGGAGTTTGATTTTTTTCGCAACCCCCAAAAAAGGACACTCAAGTGTCCTGTTTTGGTACCAAACTAGTGTTAGCATTTTGGTGGCTAGACATTGGCTAAAAAATCATGAAAACATCGTCTAGAATCAATCCAAATGACTAAAATATTAATACAAGGCATGCTAGTATTAATAAAATGCGAATAATCCGCATTTGTTTAGTGTGAGTACAAAAAAAACGTACTATAACACCAAATATACCTCGAAAATAAAAATTTTTGAGAGAAAAGAATTACCATGATTTTTTTCTAATTTTCCCTAATTTCATAGGGCCTCAAAATATGTTAATTTTGAAAACCACCAAAACCCATCTTATGGCATTCCAAACCTATAATTTTCCAGAAAATTTTTAGCAAGTAAATTTACCAAAATACCATTGATATTTTTTTAAAAAAAATACCAATTGTTAGGATTTCTAAAAATAATTTCTAGAAATTTCCTAATTTTTCCTGAGAATCCCATCGTTCACGAAATTTCCAATTCCGCCCGACAATTCTCAAATCCAATGAAAATTTATAATTTTAATGGATTTTCTAATTTTCTGGGTCAAAAATATATTTTTAAAGGAATTTGAATGGTCATAGGCACCCAAAAGGACACACCACATGCCAAACACCAATCCCACATTTTTTCAAAATTTAAAATAACCTTTCTCTCATTTTTCACTAATTTTAAAGAATTTTTTAAAATTTTTAATCAACCCCGAACGCATTAGAATACGAACGGTCAAAAAATTTCAGAATTCCAATGGTTTTTCCGGAATACGGAAAGCCAAAAGTTTTGGGAAAATGAAAAGACAAAAAAAATCGGAATGTGAAAGGTCAAAAGTTTTCGGAATACGGAAGGTCAAAAGTTTTTCTGGAATTCGGAAAGCCAAAAGGTTTCCCGAGAATGCGGAAAGCCAAAAGGTTCAATGAAGAGAAAAAAATTCCAGAATGAAGAATACAATTTTCAGAGAAATAATGTATTTTTTCAAGATTTTTTCCTTTTTCCAAGCTTTTCCAAATGAAGGTATCTTGAAAAAATATACCTTTTTCTTAAAAAAAAAAGATTTTTTCTCCAAAAAAAACTTATAAGCTTTTAATAAAAAGCTTTTAAAAAAAAATTATAAGGGGGGGGGGCGATTTTTGCCCGTCGGCTGCTGCGCAGCCCCCCGCCCTGCGCCTGTGCGTGGAAAAGCCAGAGAGGAGGAGGGAGCAATCCTCTCCTCTCTCTTCTCTTCTCTCTATCCTTTTCATACCCACCCATCTCTTCTCTACTCCTCTGTTTAGAGATTAGAGAGATGCTTAATTACTTATTAATCATAATTAGTGTTTAATTATGATTAATATTTAATTAAATTATCTTATTTAAAATAAATTCCCACATATGAGAGAGAAATGGAGGTAAAAAAATTCAGATTTTGAGGAAGAGAAGAACTTTTCGCACACGGTAGAGAACTCACGCATCAATTGACTGCCCCACATTGCTTTTCAGCAAGAAAAATTGGCAGAAAATTGAAAACATGCCCGCGGAAAACCCGCAAAATGCATTAAAAATACATTTTTTACCAAAAAAATGCTCAAAAAATCTCTAAAAAATTAGGAAAAATTTCCTAAAAATTTTAGAAATACAATAAAATATGTGAATTTTGGTAAGAATTTATATTAATGCTTATTTTAACCATTAAAAATAAGAAAGAAATAGCATTAAACTCACGGAATTCCCCCGCAACGTCGATTCATCCATTGAGTAGAAGTAACACGTGTTCCAATCGCCATATCGACGATCCACGAGCAAAATCACCAAAACAAACCAATAAAATAATATTTTATTTAGTAAATATAAAAATTTACTTTTAAAAAAATGCCAAAAATTGGAATAAGAAAGTAGAAACAACAACAATTAACTAGAGATTGCTCTGATACCACTGTTAAAACCCTAAGATCTCTCTAGATAATTAACATGCATAAACATGCATAAATCAGACATAAACTCTACCACCCAACCACCCCCGAGCCCAAGGATTGCACATATGAAATATAATGGAGTACCACATACCTTCACCTTAGTGTCCCATACCACCAAGAGGTATAACTCCAATACAGCAGCACTCAGCTCTATAGTGAAATGGCAAGAATGTAGATACAATCCTTTACACAAGAGAACATCCCTTGAGTGTGCCCCATGCCCCTATTATATAGGAGGGCCCTCAAGTGACTGTTGACTCTCCATTTCCCATGTGTGACCCTTGGATGCCTGACCCTAACCTTAACCCTTAAGGTTAGACCTAACCCATGCTCCACTAGAGCTTGTTCCCATGCTCCCATGCTCACAAGCCTAATGTGGGTTAGCCTCCTAGTATATGCACAAATAATGTGTACATAACACACATGCCCACTTTATTTGAGTGTGTTCACACCTCCATGACCTCTTTCTCTCACCCTTTATCACTTGTACATCAAATATTTCAACACCCCCTCTCAATGCCACCATGGGACAATGCCAAACATGGAGCAAGGTGAGCATTGGACATACAAGAACAAAAGACCCCCTCTCAACCATAGGATAGATGACAAGGTAGGTAGCATTAGGCTTTTACAAAAGTGATGAGTTATAGAGTAATGTGGTTCACTCCCAATTCAAGTAAGCATGCTTCACTCCTCAACTAGAAGAGTTGCTCGCTATGTGAGGAACTTACAAAATTTCCCTCAACCTTAGTGACGTCTTTGGTACAATCTCTTCCAAAATGACCTATTTCACCACACTTATTACACTTCGCTTTGACGGATCTTTCTTAAAGCGTTGAGCTTCAACATGCCCCTTCTTCTTGCAAAAAGTACATTTCAAGTTGGATTTAGACGTACCATGTTTCATCACAAAGACTTGAGTTTTCGATGTAGATGTAGATCCACCCTTTGCTTTGACTCTTACATCTTCTTCAAGAAGTGCTGCAACAATACTTTCAAATGTTGGATCTGGAAGGTGCTTCAATGTGGTCACAAGGCTATCGAACGACGGAGGCATGCTCTTCAAGAGGACGGCAATAGCATCATCTTCTTAACTTTAGCATCAATACTTGCAAGTTGTCCCATAATGCTATTCATCTCGCCTGATGAAATCTCCAAGAGAGCCACCCTCCTGCATCTCAAGACCAAAAAAACTTCACCTAATCTTTGAGTGCTTTGCCTTGGCTCCATAAAGCTTCTCAAGCTCATCCCAAGCCTCTTTTGCCGATTTCATTCCTGCCACAAGATGGATGAGTTTTTTATGCATGTAAAGTGCAATGATAGCATGAGCTCGCTCATCATCTTCTACCACCTCTGGATCTTCAAGGTCCACCTTCTTCGTGCCTTTTACCAAAGGCCATAAACCTTTGAGCATTAGCATATATCTTACTTGAACTTGGCAAGTATGGAAACCCTCACCATCAAACTTCTCAATCGAGGCTCTGGTCTCCTTCGACATGATTAATAGGGGGGTAGGAGAGGTCTTACCACTTGCAAAAAAAACAAGGGCAGTGTCTAACTCCGTTTACAAGGCGAAAAATAATTCAAGGTTGATTTGATGAACAAAGAATACTTCTTGATTTCAATAAACAAGTGCCCTCTTGAATCTCCTTGAGAAAGATTTGAGAAAACCTTTGTAGAAAGGTTTAAAGAAAACCTTAGAGAAAGGTTTTTAAAGAAGCTCCAAGGTTTTATAAAACGTTAGAGAGAGGCTTAAAAGAACGTTTGACCTTAGAGAGAAAGGTTTTTTAAACCTTTGAAAGAAAATGATTGAATTCTTCTTTTTTTTTTCTTTTTTTTTTTGGAGAAAAAACGCAGTCTGCTGTGCTCGCCGTGCGTTGCCGGTGCTGAAGCAGTTGTCGATGCTTGCCGTGGTCTTGCCACGATGTTGCATAAGACAGCTCTTACAGCAGCCAAAGGGAAGGCGTCATCGAACGGTGATGGCATGCGGCTGCAGACGGACGTGTGTGACGGACGGACGTTGACGACACCCGACGGAAAGCAGAGCTGCGTTTTTTGATGTGACTGCGTGATTTGCAGAAGTCGGCCTTGGTGTTGTCGCCTTGCCTCAGTATTGCATAAGCTACAACAAGCAGCACCACTCAAGACAGCAGGCACCTGAGACAATAACCAGTCCCATTGACGGACGGAATAACATTGCTGGCAAAACGCAGACACGCTCTGGACGACGGACGGCGGTCGGAAAAACCCTGTTGACGGAACTCCCTTTTGCCGCACCGAATCTTCAAAGAGAAACATCGACGGAACGAATCTTCAAAGAGAAGCATCGACGGAAACATTCGACGGAACTTTGCGTTTTCTTCTTCTTCTTTTTTCTCTTCTTCTTTCTCCTTCTTCTTGTTGATGATGAAGGTTCCCTCCTCCTTCTTCTAAGCCTCAAAAACTTGTCGATGATGACTGAATCTTCTCTCTATGATGATGCTCTTTTTTTGCCTTCCTTCTTGACTCCTTTTTGCTTCTCACCTTCTTCTACCATCGCCCTTCTTGATGAGGATGTGAATTGCTTATGATAGTGAGAAAGAAAGAAAAGGGGACTGAAGGGGAACTTAGCTTTTGCAAGGCTCTAATACCATATTAAAATAATGGGGAGTGCACAACGGAAGCAATAGTTGATGGCAAGATAGAGCAACATGTATGAGAGAGAGCAAGAACACAAGATGTATAGAAAGCTTCTATATTACCTTCTATTTCACACTCCAAAGTTGTCTTGACCTTCACCCTCAAGTGTTGTGTTACTTGTGTTACAAAAAGTGAAGCCTCCTACCCTTTATATAGGGTTCACCAAGGGCTAGGGTTGGGCCAACCCTAGATCCCTTTTCACCCACATGTCCACTTTATTTGAGTGTGTTCACACCTCCATGACCTCTTTCTACTTATACATCAAATACTTTAACAGAAAAGTCATGGATTGATCCTAATGGATAGAATGGATTAGCTTCGGGAAATGGCTAAGGAAGCTACAAACTAAGACCAAAACATGAGAAACCCCTTCCCAAAAAGCTACAAGAGTAGCCTAAATTGAGAGAGGAGATCTTGAGGTTAGGTGAAGCACAAGATTTGGTATTATAGACTTAGCTAAAAATAGAGGGTCTTGCAAGGCCTATCATGCTATTTCTGTAAAAGATTCCTACACAGAGACTTCTATAGCCCATCATAGAATCATCCATGAGGGAAGTGTCTCAAGACAAGGGATCACAAAAAGGCCAACAATTAAGGGATCGCTCGTGTAAGATTCCTCCCTCCAACATTTGAGGTGTAAAGGTGTAAGAACCTCCCCTTCTGTTCTTATAATTATTCCCCTCTTTGAAATAAAAGAAAGATCTTGTTTTACCCTGTTTTGGTCTAGAGAGAGAAAATGTCTAGAGAGAGGTAATCTAAAATTGTGACATCTTTGGATATAAAAATCCTCCTAATGGCTAAAATGGATTCCCCTGAATCAGAAGTTCAAAATGAACTTTCCAATGTACATTAGGAATTAATTGAAAATGGTATAAGGGACCTTAGCCTAAGGGTCTACATTTTCTGAAATTTTTGGATTATGGTCCAATTAAGGTTCCAATGGGCCAATTGGATTAATCCAAGTGTTGGGATGAGATAAATCCAAAGAATAAAAAAAATCCAAAAATGAGTAAATGCTCACATAAGATGAAGAGTTGACTGAGTAAGGTTTATTACTTAAAAATTAAGAGATATTACTAAAAAATGAGATATTTTGGAGAAATGATGCATTTTTGACACCTTGGTAAGGAGAGGGGGACCTTTGAGGTAGACGCCTTTTTCACATATGTGGAAGGGTTTTTTAATTCAAAAAATTGTGATATTTTTATCTCTCCTCTCTCCTAGATCAAACCAAATAAAAAAGGGGAGCCAAACTGGTCCAAATCTTGTCCAAATTGAGTCAAACTGAACCTAGAAAATTTTAGAACCCAGTTGGACTTGGTTAGTGGCCTCCCTCACCTATAAATAGACCCTCATTCCTTTGTAGTTTCATATTGGAGCTATACCATGCCAGTATTATATTAAAATAATCATATTTTCTCTTCCTCTCTTGGGAGCTTGGAGCTTCTCTCTCTCTACAACAACTCTTGGAGTTGCTCTTCTCCTCTTGGTGGACCAATTGATTGGTCGGGGGCTTCACTGCTATAACAAAGAATCAAGCCAAACTTAGAGGTAAAATTGATTTATATGGTTTTTTCAAATTATCTCAATAACTTTCTTCTTCTCAACTCTCTCAAGCTTGAGAAGCTTTCTAAATGATTGTTTTAATTCAAATCAAGCTTTTCCTAAAAGTCTTAATGTTTAATTAAGAGAAAGTTAATCTTTATGCCTATTTGTAATGCTTTCTTTAAGTAAATCTCTCTCTCTAAAAAGAATAGCCATCTTTATGGCTAAATCCCTTGGAAAAGGATGCTTCTCAATGATAGTCTCTTAATTCAAAGCTAAACTCTGGGCTTGATAAGCTAGAGATTAAGAAAATGATATTTTTCATGATTTTATGCTATCAAAATAATGGTTAATTCTTTTAGATTGTTTATGAGTAGTTAAAAACTACTTTAATTCATTCTAAATGAGAAATGGATTATCCTAACAATTTGGGAAAAGAGAAATATTAAAATTAGCTTAATCTAGTGGGATAATCATAGTTATGTTTATAATTAAAATTATGATTTAAATTCATAGTTTGATTTTAAGTATAAAAGAGGAACTACTATCATATTTTCATTACAAGCTTTTACTCTTTCAGGAAAATTTGAGAATTATCAGTAATAGCAGCAGCGAAGCTATGGTAACATTTTCAGAAAATAATACATATCTTATTTTTATGCATAATGTTAAAAGAGGACTTCCTACCATATTCTAGGATTGGACATCCTATGCAAAAAGAATTATTTTCATCATATTCATGGAAAATAAATTTTTTGTGTTTATGCATAAATATTTAATTAAAAGAAAAGAAGAATTTTTAGTTAATTTATTTTTATGCAAAAAGAGGAATTCCCATGATATTTGAGATCCAAGTAATTAAATGGTAAAAGAGGAATTTTTGGCATAATTCAAATTATGAGTATTTATCAAAAGTGGAATTTTGAGTATTATTATTTTTATTGAAAAATATAGGTAGAATTGATTTTTGTAAATCCCATGAATCTTTACTCAAAAAGAAGAATATTAAATATATCTTACTTAAGAAATTTGAGAAAGAATATGAAAATATCTATCGAGAAAACTTGGATAATTCTTAATCAGAAAAGAGAATCTAGAATCCCTGGGAGGATCGAAGATCCAATGAGTAAACGGAAGTTTAGAATTATTTCTCATTAATGAAGCTTAAGGAATGAAAATACAATACGTAAATACTCTTTCTGAATTTTTACTATTCAATTATGATAAAGTTTATTTTTTCTTTTTAAACCTTTAACACTCTGATACGTAGAATCAATGGAATCGAGAAAAAGTACCTTTAACTAGGCCAAGCAATTGGAAGAAACTTAGAAAAGTCCTATCAGTATCGAAAGTAGAAAACGGTACTAAAAGTGGATGTGATAAGATGTGATGTGGATCTGAATGAATGTAAATAAATGTGATGGGATGTAAATGGATGCGATGTGATTAGATGAGATGTGAATGTGATATGATAAGATGTGAATGTGATGTGATAAGATGTGAATGTGATTAGATGTGAATGTGATTAGATGAGATGTGAATGTGATGTGATGAGATGTGAGTGAAACGGTGATGAGATGTGATATGATGTAAATGGATGTGGATGTGAATGTGAGGAGATGTGGATGAGATGTGATGTGCTGTAAATGGATGTGGATGTGAATGTGATGAGATGTGAATGAGGATGAGACGTGATGATATGTGAAAGGATGTGATGTGATGTAAAGGGATGAGAATGAGATGTGATGTGATAGATGTGCATGTGAATGAATGGATGGATGTATGTGGATAGATGTGAATGTGAATGAATGAATGGATGTGGATGAATGTGATGAGTTGTGTGAATGGATATGGTGTGATATGGATAGATGTGGATGGAATGAATGTGATGTGATGTGGATGGATGTGAACGAGATGTGATAGGATGAGGATGGATGTGACGAGATGTGAATGAATGTGGGATGTGAATGGGTGTGATGGATATGAATGGATGTGATGAGATGTGAATGGATGTGGTGAGATGTGAAGATGATGAAATGAGATGTGAATGGATGTGATGTGATGTGGATCTGGTTAGATATGAATGGATGAGATATGATGTGGATAGATGAGATGTGATGTGATGTGGACTTGGGTAGATGTGAATGGATGTGAAGTGATGTATATAGATGTGAACGTGATGTGATGATATGTGGATGTGATGTGGATCTGAATGAATGTAGATGGATGTGATGTGATATGAATGGATGAGATGTGATGTGGGTATGTTGTGACGTGATGTGATGAGGATAGATGTGGATAGATGTGATAAGATGTAATATGATGTGATTGGATGAGAATGGATAAAGACGATGGGAATACATATGACTGGATGTGGAATAAGCAATGTAAATTGATGTAGAAGAATGGGGAATAACGAGAAATGATGTGGAACAATGTGGAAAGATGAGAGTTCGTTAGAAAGTGTATTTATGAAACCTGTTCTTAAATGACTGTTTTATGTCAAGAATGTTGGGGAAGCATTTTGACCATCTTGTGAATGAGGTCGTGGAGACCTAAGTGATAAAGTTGCAACAGCTGATGGAGAGTCAATGGAGGACATCTCGTGCAGCAAGGTCGACGACGTCTTGACCACCCACGGTTCGGTTTAAATGGTGAGCTTCCGGTACGGTGGATGAGGGACCAAGGAAGCGGCTTATGAGTGAAGCGCTAGGTGACCTGCGAAGGAGCCTAGAGGGTACTGACCATATGGTGCTCGGGCTCTGGGTCGTCGAAGATACCCACCTGTGCATCGAGGAAGAAATTGGAACAAGGAGTTAGAGCTGTTTTCTGAATTCGGGCATGGATCTGGTTGATTGGCCTTACTAGTCCTCAAACGGATGAGTCCATGGCTCTTTTATATGGATCTGTTGTTGGTTGATCTTGCTGATCTTCAATGGAGAGTCCATCTGGATTTTCTTATGTGATTATATTTCCGGGTACTATGAGTTAGGAACTATTGAAAAGGCCCCTAAGTGAACAGGTGGTGAGTGTTCTGGTTGCCAATGATGCCATAGGTACACCGATGAAGGAATGATTGGAAATTAGAATTCAAGCTAGATATTTTGGAGGATTATGAGTGATCAGTGATATTATGGTTTCATTAAAAGATTGTTTTAAAGACAGCTGAATCTGTGAAACAGGCAATTTCATATTGGGTGTGTAAGTGGTGTGACTATCTTGAAGTTTGTTTGAAGTGCCGGCTAGGGAGCCTGGGAACTCTTTTCCCTGGTACCTGGGGCAAAACATAACCAAATTCTTAAATGGATCCTATCACTACAGTGGTTGGGCGGTTGGCTAACCCATGGGATTGTAGGCTGGACTGATGGATCCCTAAAATAAGACTCAATTCTATTAAGTTACGATAGTTGAAATAAATCCCGGGTAGTCCTTGTTCTATGGAAACAAATAAACGGCTGTGCCTCTTGATGAGGGAAAAACCGTTGGTCTCTATGATCCAAGTACAAGTCTCTTCCTTGATCTGACCATGTGACTTACGGGTTCGGTCGGATCAGTTTGGTTAGTTAAAGTTCTTGACTACGTTAGAATAGAAATTTTCCTGGAGGAATCGCCCGTGCTTTTTGGGCGAGGGAAGTTTTTCCAGGCTCGATTTTGGAAGAACCGAGGGATTAGTCTCTTGTCTAGATATCCGTGGGCGAGCCCCGAGTGAGAGGCTCTACCATGCATAAGAAGTGCTACTTCCGCTCTAGCACCCCAGAATTCGTTGCGCGGAGGGGGCAGGGATCTTTCAGCTCGGGACAACAACAGGAAAACGGGGAAGTGCAAAAAGGTATTAAAGTAAAAAATGAAACCTATGGTGAGCCTTTAGATCCAGAAGATGTAAGAAACCTAAGAGTGCTACATGACATGTCCTCGAAATAAGAGATTCACAAGAGGAAGCTTTCTCTTGGAGAATCTATGATGATATGAAAAAACACAACAAGGATACTTTTAACATGTGCTCTTGAGAGGCCTTTATGACCATGCCCTTAGAATAACAGATTCACAAGAGAAAGATTGTGCTTGGAGAATCTATGATAGGATGTGTTCTTGAGGGGATTTTATGTGGGATCAAGGTGGGGTTGAGCCTATCTTCCAAGTCAACAAATCTTTGATTAAATAATTTAAGGAGACACATATTAAAAGTAGGCAAGAAGGACATGTGATAGTGACATACATACTTAGGCAATCCAAAGTTGAATGCTTCTTCTATATCTTTATATAATTCTTTAAAAGAGGGTGAGAAATCTCCTTTATAGGGCTCTTGCTCACTTGTAATGCATATTGAGATATATTGGATATGTTGTGACATATAGTAGCATATTAGCACATATTGAGAAATCCCCTCTAAACGAGCCCTCTTGCTCACTTGTAATGCATACTGAGATATATTGGATATGTTGTGACATATAGGAGCATATTAGCACATATTGAGCCATAGAGTTTCCCTATATATTAAGAGCTACCCTCACTCTTTTACGTTATTACTTCCCTAGTTGAGGTCTGTTAGTAATAGAATTCTAGTTTCCTTGGGTCTTAATGGTGATGTTCTAATTTAGTAAGCTTGTCTACATATAGGATGTGACTCATACTTGTGTTAATATTCTCTCTTATTTTCTCCTCATTACCTACTTCTTCTAGAACATGTCTAATTGAGTCTTGTTTTTCACTTCTCATTGTACTTCAACAATTATGCACCCAACAAGGTCATAAATGAGGAGCCCTAGAATTTAGATTGATGAGAGTGTACATAACCAAGAAGAGGACTAGAGATAAGTCCTTTCATATTATAAGAACTACAAGATTAGGAATAGAAAAGTGTGTGAACCAACACCAAAAAGAGAAAAAAAAACAAAAGAAATGAGGGTATCTCATGATGGACCAAAATATGTCAAACAAATTAACCTAGCACTAATAAGGGAAAAGACCAGAAAAGTTTGGATCTTGACTAACTTAGCCCTTGAGAAGGAGACATCTCTATACTAAAAGATTATAAAGATGTATTTTCTTGGAGTTATGGATCTTAAGGGATTCCCTCCCCCAAAAATCTACCAGTACATGAGGCATGTTAAACAAAAGCCGTACACATACAATGAAACCTATTCCAATACCATACAATACAAGGATAAGTCACCATTCTAATTCAAACATCATCAGGTTAGCTAAAAGATTTAAACAAGGACAAGACACCATTATAATTCAAACATCATTAGGCCAAAAATCATCAAGTCAGGTAAAATATTTAACATATATTTTTCTTATTCCGGGTATAACTAAAAATATAATTTCAAGTGGTCAAATAGTTGAGAAAGGTTATGATGTAAGATTAAATTTGAAAGGATGCTTTGTTGAGAATGATAATAGGAAAGTTGTATATGGAGAAAGAGTTAGAAAACTTTTTAAGCTAAAATTAGATGATTGTCACCATGCTTATTTCTCATCTCAAATCCCATCAAGCTCAGCTACTCTTTAGCAGCACAAGAGATCAGGTCATGTAAACCATAAAAGCATCATGCATTTGAAAAGATAATGATGAGCAAGAAAGCACATGTCCATATTGCATTTTAGAAAAATCAATAGAGAACCAGGTTCAACAAAAGCTCTTACGAAGCAAGGCAAACATTGGAATATAGATCTATGGGTTGAAAGTCAAATAATTTCTATTGGAGGAGCACACTACTTCATGAACTTATGGATGATATGTCTTGGAAGGTATGGGTCTATTTCCTAAAGTAAAAGTCTGATACTTTCCTCTATTTTTCAACACATCAAAGGCACATTAGGAGAAAGAATGTGGAAGCTACATCAAAATCTAGGGGGGGAATAGATATCCAAAGAATTTGAAGACTTTTATAGGTAGATAAATGAATAAGGAGTTAGTACACCCTATAGCCACCTCAACAAAATGGAGTAGTAGAAAGGAAGAACACGGTGATTTTTGAGCATACCATACCCATGTTAAATGAAGCCAATCTTCCAAACCACTACTAGACTAAAGCAATCAACACATTAGTTTACCTTGTAAATAGAAGTCCTATAGAAGAACTTATTACCAATCTCTCTCTAGACGCAGCATAGAAAACCAAACATATTTCATTTAAAAGTATTTGGTTGCATTGCTTACATGCATATCCTAGATGAAACAAAAAGGAAATTAGATGTAAAGTCTAAAAGATTCATATTCATTGGATATGGCTCACACTCCAAAGGTTATAGGCTATATAATCTTGATTCCAAAATGAGCTATATGTGTCAAGAAATATTATGTTTGATGAGCATGACAAGTAGTTTAAAGCAACCCCAAGCACCAATCATAAAGAGATAGGTGAAGGTCACAGTAAGGGTTCAAAAATTTCCTACCAAGAAGATTCCCCCCATGAATTCATCAATCACTTCTCAAAGTTTCACGTCCTCTACACCAAAAGAAGGTCAAGATATGGAGGAACAATCAGTCCCTATACATGAAGATGAAGAAACCTCAACCACATCACTAAGGAGATCTAAAAGGGAAAAGTTTATAACTTAAAGGTTGACTTACACAATAAAGTTTGTATAGCCATACACACAAGCTTGCTAAGTTAAATCCTATGATTAAATATTAAACATATGAAGAAGCACATACAAAGCAAGAATGGATTTCAACAATGGATTAAGAACATAATGCTCTCTTGAGGAGCAATGACACTTAGGAGCTTACGGACTTGCTGTAAGGCAAGAAAGAAATAGGATGCAGGTGGGTTGTTAATCCCATTTTGGATTAACAAAAGCATGCTTCTCCAATTGAGGACATTAATAAGTGTCATGAAATGGCACTATAAAAGTTGTACATTATGAGATATTGACCACCCAAGGCCTAGTTAAGTAAGTTTTGGGCACCCAAGCGTGAATAAGGGCAAAATGTATATAAGGCATTTTCTCATAATGAAAGGACACAATTCCCTTTTGTGCTATAGAGAGATCTTCTTTGTGTCTTGAGAGATATTGAGAGAGAGAGTATTCTAGCATTGTGCCTCTTCTATGCTTGTATGATTCATGCTTGTGTGGGAGAGTGAGAGAGAGTGATTGCATTATGCGACGGTGTGAGCGACTCTACAGTGGCAGCGTGGAGGTGGAGCTTGGGGGTTTGGAGCTTAACAAGTGAGCTTGAAGGCCTCAAGGGACTCAAGTTCGAAGCATTGTTAAGTGCCCTACGATGGTTGTGATCTATTGCTCATCCTTTAAGTGAATGCTTAGAGTTCTCTCTTGGAGGTGTAGTAGCCCATAAAAATTTTCTAGAGCTTCACTATTTTTTCTGGTTAATTTTGATATTTGCATCATTGGAAGCATCAACGTGAATGAGTAGGTTGGTGTTATATTTTTCTTCTTCGCCAAGGAGCCATTGACGATGACTTAAACTTGTATTCCACTCCTTAGATGTGGCACAATCATTTTGGGAATGGTTGGATAAGTATTTTGCACCTAAAATCATAATAGTCGATGCGGGAAGTTTCCACATGAAACTATAGGAAAATGTTCATGCCGTGAACCATTTTCTGTAACTTCACGCCGCAAACTGCTCCCGACATCAACGTCGCGATGATTAACGTCGCAAATGACGGGATTACCTTTCCAAAAATAGGTAACCTTATCCTAACACCTCTGACGCCACAAGGTCTGACAAAATTAAGAATCGTGAAGGTGCAGAGTTCACGATGTGAACTATTTCAGAACTCTTCACGGCGTGAACCATTTTTTGTTCGCGACGTGAACCATTTTAGAAGACTTTCACGGCATGAACCCATTATTTTTCACAACGTGAAACCTTATATTTTCACAATCTGAACTTTTTCTTGCAAACTCATGGTTTAGTCCAATCCAACGCACGAGTTTGGTATAGTCAGGTTAAGGCTACGAAGGTCTGGAAAAGGAGTGATGCCCATAACAAGGACGAGGAATTCTGACCCCAAGAGCAAAAAAATAATTTGAACACGTGAAAGTGCAGAAAAACGTTCACGACATGAACTGTTTTTTTAACACTTCACGCCGTGAACTGTTCTCTGCAATCTCAGGGCCTCAGAAACAGATTGACAGAATCTGATCAAAACTAAATTGGGTCATCAGAGTAGCTTATCAAATCATACATACATGCACTTAAGATCTCGAAAGCTCATCGGAGACGATCTTACACCTGATGATAGTGCATCGAATCAGCAGCATCTTCCTATCAAAAAAGTGTGGGTTCAGGTCACTCAATAAGCACTCACTTGAGTGTCTTAAGGAACTTGACCACCATTGAAACTAGTAGTGAAGAGTCCATGGAAAAAGGGTTTAGGTACTTTGGGTTTGGGGAAGAGGAGAAACCACCCTCCCCAACCAGATCCAGTGGTATCATTGATATCGCCCAGGGATTTTTTGGTCTCCAAACCAATCATATGATGAAGAAGCGCAATCTGCGGGCATGGGTCTCTCAACTAGTGCTAGACTTGGTCCAAGACAAGAAGTGCCCATCCAAACGTCAAATTCAAGGTTATCGAACACCGGCACCCCCCGAAGACGGGACATGGAAAGTGCGGCCAGGACGGGTCAAGTATTTTTTCCCACCTCAAAGGAAGTAGAGTTAGATCTAAGAAGGATCGAGGTGGAACGACAACTACGAGAGTTAAGCTTAAGGAAACAAGAGCTCGACACTTGAAGGGCGAGAGCTGAACTAAAGGAGATGGGAGGTTTAAACTTACTCCAATCACGAGGTAAGGAGCCGAAATTAGTCATGGGAAGAAGTGAGGGAGAAATTCCAAATTTGGAACCCATAAATGAAGAGCCCGGAGTTGAGGAGGGGTTTGTAACCTAGAAGAAGAGGATAATCTAGCAAACAACGAGTGAAGTGGAGGACCGTTTGTACATCAAAAAAGATATTGAGCAGATGATCAATCATCCTACGTTCCTACAGGACATGGAACTTTTAATTCTGCAAAGGCGTACAAAGGAAATTAATGATGAGCCACTCCAAGGTGCAGTGGGCAGGACCATCCCATGGACCGGAGATACCTAGAAGAGCCAACACAGGAAGAGGACGAGGTCTAGGTAGGGGGGGAGCAATTCCTCAAAGACCAAGGGTGGATCCACCCATTGAACTTAATACAGCCACAAGGACGGATCTGTTGAATATGGCTGCAGAGATGGGCCGAGGAATGGTTAGGGAACTAGGCACTGCTCTAGAATCCCAACCCTCCCAGATGAAGCCACATATCATTTCTAAACTCGTCCAAAACTTTTTTGGGGACGAAGTCCCTATCCAACATGTAGAGATTTTTAAATCCACATGCGAAACCTACGGACTTGTCAGTGATGTAACAATGATTCATGGTTTCTCACTGACCCTAGAAGGGAAAGTGCATCAGTGGTTTCGAACCCTCAAACCCAAGGATAAGGTTAACTTCACATGACTCAAGAATGTGTTTGTGCCCAGCTTTTCCAGAAGTGGTGACCGATGGAGCCCGGTGGCACTGCTGCACAATATCAAACAAAAGGAAATGGAGTCAATGAGAGACTATGTGTCTCAACTTAAGCACTTAAATTCAAGGTACAAACTACAGAAGAGGTTAATTGATGATCAGTTATTGCCTTGCTTTCAGAGAGGGGTTAGAAACCACAAGATGCATGATTATCCGGTACTAGCCCGACCAACCACTCTAGATGCATGTTGCAAACTGGCAATTGAATATGAAGATAATATGCTGGAATTGCCACAATCGAAAGATGTCAGAATATCTTCAGCAACATGTCTCGAGTCACCAAGAAATTGGAACTCAAAGCAAGCAAGTCGAAAACATGATTGTGGAAAGGCTCAGTAATGCTATACTATAGAAATTGAAGATAAAGGAGGGAAGAGAAGCATATGGGCATGGGCATAACCATCTTTACCCCCGCATAGAATTGGTGTGTTGCTCTAAGTGCAGATTAAATCACACTACCACCGAATGTCCACAATTAAGAGCAAGGCCATTACTCTATTATGCACACTATGTAAAATTAGGGAATCATGACACTTCAATGTGCAAATATCCAAGATTCCAAACTGTTGCACAGCTACCAGCACCTAGAGCTCCATTGGCACCTAGACAGATCACTGCTACTGCAGGACAACCCAACTCTTCCTATTTACCTAGGGGGATGTTTTGGGTACAAGACACTTCACCTCTACCACCACCAGTTCTACCACCACAACCACCACAGGCTAAAATCAACCAAGTATTGATTGAAGAGCCATCAGAAGATATTGATATGGTACGTGAAGTAAAACTTAGCGGAGAGTACTATGAGGAAACTACGAAGGTCATGCCGCTTGAATTCTATGTCCTACAGAATAACACGCCAGTACTTGTGTTTCAAACCACGGTACAGTGAAGGGCAAGGACATGAACTCAAACATGAGAGGACCAGTACAATGTTTTAGCTACGGAGGGCTGCATCAAATTGCTGAGTGCCCAAATAAAAATATGGTTCATACGCACCGACCCCAACAAGTGACTTCTACGCGCAATGGCATGCCAGTACTCACTTGTACTAAATGTGGTATTGATCATTTGATCAAGGATTGTCCATATTGCGCAAGTGGTTTGACTTTCACTTCTAATCAAGCCACCATCCGAACCATTAATCACACCACTCAATGTCCTGTGACGACATGAGCCCAAGCCGAATTGGGAGACAAGGAGAAGAACCGAGCATATATGACCATTTTCAGAACTGGCCGCACGAGAAGAGTGAAAAAAGTGGGTAAGGGTGACACAAGGGTCACAATCCAAGATGGATCTGAAAAAGATACGATCAACAACGGATCCACCCATTCGAGAGAAGAAGGGGATCAAAGGATCAACCACAAAGAGCCGAACCTAGAGGAGCAAAGGGAGCGACCCTCAACTCTCCTGAAAGGAGTCGGTGAGTACCCCAATGCCGATGAGGAGATAAGAAAGCTCAAAGATGCCAAGGCCTTAGTAGAATAATGTCAATGGCTTCATGAAGTCAAGCTAAGGGCTAACCGGATCAGGGATACAATGTATCCATGAAACAAGCCAATAAGGGAAAGGGAATTGGACGTACCTACTCCTATTCTAGAAGTAACAAAAGAGGGATCTCAAGCAAACACGATGTCCATAATGTTTGAGGAAAATGCGTTGGGTGAGTCCATCCATTCCTTCCCCTATGGATGAATGCGAGACACACACCTGGGAGGAACCCTCAATCACCAGAGAACTCAGAGATATTGGAAGTCTCATGGATGTACTGTCCACGCCTGTACAAATGCCATCCCTATGGACAGACATAAAGGAATGGGTAGAAGGTGGACTAAATCCAACTAATACTATAGAGAAAGTTCTACCACCTCTGGCAGAAAGAACCTTAAGACACACAAGGAAAACTCGAGTCGTCAAGATACCAATTAATCAATTGATGGGACATTATTACGAAAGCGATGACACAAATGCTACAATCCCGATTCATCATGGTGAATACCAGGCATTGGCTATCCTAGATGGTGGGGCGGGGGTTAGCATCATCACAAAGCATTGTTGGGAGAACTGGGGAAAACCCGATCTAAAAAGGGCAAATCTAATTGTTAAAATGGTTGACGGAACATCTTCAAGGCCCATTGGACTTCTGGAGAAGGTGAAACTCAAACTCTTTACGTTTCACTACCATCATACATTTGTGGTAATGGACTTCATGTGCCAACTTGACTCATATGACATAATATTGGGGAGACCCTTTATGAGGAAATCCTAATTGGTGCATGATTGGGCATTAGACCATGTGTATGTGCGTAGGGAATCACAAATTTTAAAGATAGATCTGAGAACATAGAAAGCACATCCCATGGAAGGGCAATTGTTCGATAATGATTCAATCACAATGGAGCGGACCGCATCTGTACAAATATGCCAAACCACAGTGGAAAATTCCAAGGAAGAAGAGGAAACGGAAATGTATACATCACTTTCTCCTTCGGACTTCAATGAAAACCGGATGCATGTGCTAGCTACCATAGATGTGATGCAACCTAGGGGAACCCAGTATGTGGCCGTACGACCTATGTCTGTATGGTTAAGTGGAAAACCATTGAATCAGAAGAGGAAGCCTCTACCATAGAAGGGACCGTAACACAAGGCCATACCAACGCTCAACGCCTCAGAAGATGGTGAAAATAGAAACGATATATCACCCGAAAAAATGCCCTATTACGAAGAAAACCTATGAATGCCTAGTGGTTGAGATGCCTCAAAGCCACTAAGGTACACGATGAGTTTTCAAAGGATTGGGGTGAGGAGTTGAGTAAGATATCACTGGAAGGAAGACACAAGGAGACAGTCACCCTTCAAGAGCCAGAAACACCTAAGCTTACAAAAGTTGGGCGTCAAAAATAGAATGAAGCTTTGGCAAAAGCTGAACGTGACGCTAGAAAAGTCATGGCTAAAACAAAAAGGGAGAATGAGGATAAACCAGACTTGCTCTCAGTGCCAGACCACTTCAAAACCTACACTGTTGAGACGAACGGAAAGTGGTCTGACTGACGGCAACAAGGGTTAAGGAGGATGGACTATCCACATCATACGATGGCCCGACGGAAGTCAAGGAAGTTGATATTGATGGACCAAGGGAGGAAGCCAGAGCCGTATACATTGCTAAAGACTTGACTTCGACTAAAGAAGATGAGATCGTTGCCCTCCTTAATGACTATTTTGCCTGGAATTACAAGGAGATGAAGGGCGTACCACCTGAGGTAATGCAGCATATGATTCCAATCATGGAAGGATCAAGACCAACCAGGCAGAAACCACACCAGATGAATCCAAAGTATGTGGCAATTGTAAAGGAATAAATAGACAAGCTCATTGCTACAGATTTCATCTATGAGATAGAACATATGGATTGGTTGTCACAAATCATAATAGTGCCAAAAAAGATTTCATACGATTAGTTGTCACCAATCGTATGTTCTATCTCATAGATTTCATCTATGAGATAGAACATACGGATTGGTTGTCACCAATCGTAATAGTGCCAAAAAAGAATGGAAACTTAGGGTATCTGTCGATCTTAAAAAGGTCAATGTAGCTACTAGAAATGATCATTATCCATTACCCTATTTGAAACATGTTTTGGAGAGAGTGGCTAGTGAAGAAGCTTACAGCTTCTTGGATGGTTTCTCTGACTACAATCAGGTGTCCATAGCACCAGAAGACCAGCATAAGACAGCTTTCAATACAATGTGGGGGACATCTGCATATAAGGTTATGCCCTTCAATCTCACCAATGCCCCAGCAACATTCCAACAATTGATGTGCACAACCTTCAAAGACTACTTGCAGAAGTGGTTGGAGGTATTCATTGATGATCTGTGTGCACACTCTCGATGGGCAAACCATCTAGCTTGCTTAAGGAAGGTATTCGAGCGATATCGATTATATCATATATCCCTAAATCCTTTAAAGTGCCAATTTTGGGTCAAACATGGTGTGAAATTGGGACACATTGTCTCAAAGAATGGTATATCCATGGATGATAGCAAGGTCAAGTTGATATTGGAGCTACCACCGCCCACTAATTACAAAGGTGTGTAAAGATTAATGGGCCATGTGGGGTATTATTGCCACTTCATAATTTTCTATGCTGAAATCACCAAGCCATTATACAAGCTACTCATTGTCTTTGAATGGACTAAGGAATGCCAGGAAGCAAATGATCGACTGAAGCAGGCATATGCTAGCGCACCAATTCTACGACTCCCCAATTGGGACCTCATATTTCATGTGCATATTGATACATCAAACTTTGCTATTGGATGTGTACTAGCCCAGCCCAGTGAGTTCAAATTGGACTATCTAGTCTAGTCGTCAATTAAATGATGCAAAGGTGAACTACACCACCACAACATAGAGAGAGAAGGATTGGCCATGGTTTACACTGTCAAGAAGTATCGACATTACCTATTGGCCAACAAATTCGTATTCTTCGTGGACCATCAAGCCTTATTGTACTTAGTGAATAAGCCTTACACCATGGGAAGAATCACACGATGGTTGCTATTATTGTTGGAATTCGACTTTACAGTTACGGTAAGAAAAGGGACACAACATGTGTTAGTCGATCATATGTCAAGAATTCCAAATGGGGAACAAACAACTGGTGTCGAAGATGATCTCCCTGATACTTGTTTGTTCAAACTGGACATGGTACCCGAATGGAGCAAGGAGATGATTATCTAGCTCATGGTTTCCCGCAGGAAATACCCTTGAACAAAGATACAATGTGGCAGCTTATCAAGCTTGATGCACCTTATCAATTGATTGCAGGAGAACTATATAAGCTAGGTAAAGATAATGTGCTAAGAAGATGTGTGAGAGAAGATGAGTTCGTATTGGATGAAGCTCATTCAGGGATAGCAGGCGGGCATTTTGCTAGAGAGATCACGGGTCGCATGGTACTTCAAGCAGGATTATGGTGGCCTATGTTATTCGAAGACGCCATAGAATTTGTCAAGAGGTGTGAAGAATGTCAGCGTTTCGCTATCCCATAAAAAAGGGACAAGATGCTGCTCACCCCTATTATTTTAAGAAAACCCTTTGAAAAATGGAGAGTAGATTTTGTTGGACCTATTAGTTCCACAGCACACCCATCACAAGCCCGATATGTGATCGTTTGGCCACAGACTATTTCACCAAATGGGTAAAAGCCAGAGCCTCAAAGCAAGCTGATGCACGAATAATAGCAAAATTCTTATATGAGAAAATTATCTCAAGGTTCGGCTGCCCATTAGAATTAGTTAGTGATCATGGCTCACATTTTATTAATGAGGTGATCGATCATTTACTTGCAGGATTCTTAGTGATCCATAAGAAATCATCACCTTATTATCCACAGGCTAATGGTCAAGCAGAGAGTATAAACAAATTTTTTTATACTATCTTGACAAAAACCTTGAAATCAAGTCGAACGGACTGGGAACATAAGCTGACAATAGCATATCGAACATCTTATAAGGTAGGCAGTAATGCCTATGGAATACCTAGTTTCGAGCTTAAGGATTGCAGTGCAAGAACGTCTGATGGAGAATGCATTAGCTGAAAGGCTAATCAACTTAGAGAAGCTTGATGAGACCAGGCTAATAGCATCGCATAGACTCATGGTCGAGAAACTATGCAAGAAACATTGGTTCGACAAAAAATTGAAACAAAAAGAACTAGAAACGGGGGACCTTGTCCTCATGTATGGTGGTGTAGGAAGCACCAGGAAAAAGAAACTCAAATACAAAGGACTAGGACCCTTCCAAGTATCTGAGATCACACCTCAGAAGTCGGTTAGAATTGAGACAATTGACGGCATACAGATGGAGGGTTACGTCAATGGAAGGAAACTCAAAAAATATTATGGACCACTGACCCAAGAGATGCTCTTTCAAGAACATCTCTTAAAACAACAAAAACTGCTCGCAAAGGAAAAAAATCCAACAAGCTCAAGAAGAGGCTAAGGCTAGGGAGGCCAAAGCTAAACAATTACTCCAGAAGAGGATGTTACACATCAACATGGCTTCCTTGACTCTCTCGGACGAAGAGGAACTGAACATTGAGCCAGCATGACTCAAGGTGGAACTCTCTACAGCTAAAGGCCATGCAACAAGCATTGCACTAATAGATACAGGATCAAGTCATAATTTGATCTCATATAAGACATGGGAAGCCTTAGATAGACAACACCTTAAACCCACTAATGCACAAGTATGCAGTGTACACTTGATAACTATGAAACCTAAGGGATTTTTAGGTGTTAACATTTCCATCAGAAATAATTCCTTGGTTGGGAAAGTGTTTGTCATGCCTACAGATTCCATGGAAGAGGAAATGATTCTAGGACGATCCTGGATCAGCACCAGCAAATGCAATATCCAATGGGAGAAGAGGATATCATTGTTGAACGAGGGTGATAAGGTCATGTCCATACCCTTATGGAGCCTGACAAACATATGAAAAGAGATCATGATTGATAAAAAAACGACACCGGTATAGTAACATCAACTCATAAAACAGAACAAGCATCAGTCCCACAAAGCTTACACAAACAATACCCAAAGTCACAGGGTACACAGAAGTGGGTGCCAAAGGTTCAACTCAAAAACCAACCCCACAAGAAGGAGAAGAAGAATAATATGGGGACGGTAAGAAAATTTCACAAAGGAATCAAAAGTCAGACTTGGCCTTCACAAACAAATTGGCAAGACTCCGATCATACCAACATCCCACAAGGCTTTCATAAGCAATGGGTCTGAAAATGTTTACTACGAACGCAAGAATACTACCAAGGCAATACAGCAGTGTGGGTACCCAAACCCCGCTTAGTGGCCACCGTTCACAAGCAATTCCGGTAATAAAGAAAATAGTAGTAAAAGCATACAGCATCAACTCCCAACCAATGCTGAAACTACACCAACATTGGTGTGGAGGAAGAAGACAACTCAACAAGATGGGTTGGGGATTGCTAAAGCAATGTCAGGAACCACTTTGATCACAGAGCTGAACAAGGACCCTAAAGGTAGAAACAAAGAAGTTCAGCAAAGGGACATGGATAAAAGCCCCCAACCACAAGACCCAGTTATAACATTGTTTAGTTGGGTGGAAGAAAGAATCAAAAACTCCCACACGGAGCTAAAACGCCTACATCAACACTTACCCAAAAGTGCCAAGGTGTCACCTTGGTTTTCATGGCAATAAAAGACGAAGGTATCCATTTGTTGCCCAATGGATACAAGGTAAACTGGGTATCATTCACTCATTTAATGCATGTTTGAATGACTGAGCATGAAGGGAAAAATAGAAGGTATCAATCTTGCACATTCATAATCTAAAAAAGTTCACACCGTGAACTGGTCCAAAAATGTTCACGCCGTGAACTAGTTCAAAACAGTTCATGCCGTGAGCCAACCCTAAAAAGTTCATGCCGTGAAACGATCATTTCTCATGGGCCAATCGAGAGATGTCACGTGGCTTTCTTCACATTAAGGTAGCCACCATGTCCGACAGCTGCGTTATAAATTCAAAAATTCTTTCCTTTCTCATCATTTCGCATTGTGTCTCCATCGCTACGCGCCTTGACCTCCCGTTTCCAATCATCATGCATTGTCCTCCCTGGATTATCCAACCATAATTGATGGTCATCAATTAAGGTGGGAGCTTGGTCCATTTCTCGTTTCCTTTTCATATTCTTTTTTACTTTTTTATTTTGATTTTGATTTTTATGTTCAATCAATATCTTCTTGTTAACAATCTTGTACATTAATATCACCGAATTCGGTGGTTATTCTAAATAATTCCTTGCGATATCATCACTTGTATGCATCACATCTTTTGATAACCAAAACATAAAAAATACAATAACAAAAATCTACACCTTCACGCTTCACTGAAGGTTCACGGGACTACAAAAACGTGCAACTTCACGAAACCACTGTAGTCTCACGGAACCTCATTTCATGAAACCACATCTCATGGGATTCCATTTCACGTAACCACATTTCACGGAACCTCATTTTACGAAACCACATCTCACGGGATTCCGTCTCACGGAACTCCCTTTCATGAAACCATTGTAGTCTCACGGAACTCCCTTTCGTGAAACCACTGTAGTCTCACGGAACCTCATTTCACGTAACCACCTTTCACGGAACCTCATTTTACGTAACCACATCTCACAGGATTCCGTCTCACAAAACCACTGTAGTCTCATGGAACCTCATTTCACGAAACCACATCTCACGGGATTCCGTTTCAGGGAACTCCCTTTCACGTAACCACCACCTTTCACGGAACCTCATTTCACAAAACTAACTCTCAGGGATTCCGTCTCTTGGAACTCCCTTTCATGTAACCACCTTTCACATAACTTCTCACAACCTGCAGGTTCATGTGACTACTAAGATCCTGCACCTTCACGCCACAACATTCACCTATCAATTAACACACCTTGTTATTGCTCCTACACTAACACACTTCTCATCTCAACTAACTGGTTTACCATTAACAAAAAATTAAAAAAAAGAATGGTACCTACTCCACCAGTCTAGAGACTGATGTACTTTTCATGTACAGATGTCGGCCTCGAAAACAGAAGTTGTAGAGACCCCAACAGCCACCCAAGCCAACGCTATAGGCTCCCCAACAAATCAAAAGAAGAAACCAATGCAGGTACCAAAACTGAATTACTTGGGCCCATATGCCCAAGCCTTCCATGGGGCCATCGTCAGCAAAGGAAATCCTTACGGCCCATGGAAAGGTCACATTGAATTACCACAGCCTAAAGTGCCTCCAAATCCTAGAAGAGGAAAAGGTCAAGGAGAAGTTGGAGAAAGTGGGCCTAGGGAGAATGGTGCAAATACTTCCAAAGGAACATCCACACGGAGCTCTGTGTCGAATACATCTAGACTTATGACAAAGGCACCAAAAGTGGCACCATCATAAAGGCCGATGGCACAACAAAGAAACTCTTGATCACAGAAGAACTCATCTGACCGTGACACTTTTTTAGTCCCACCAGCAGTCAAAGTCCATGCCCATGCATTCGACAAAACGTCTCTGGACGCTATGCTAAAGAAGAGTTCTTATAACTCTAATGGGGCAGAGTATGAGAATATCCAGGATGAGGCTACAGAGAAAGCCTGTAGAGCTATGTCACTGATAATGCAGGTAAAGCCAGTGGATCGATACAACAGGGCCCCGTTGAACAAGATCACTAAGGTACATGAAGAGAAGGAGGAGGACTAGGCATATTATATCCATAGAGAGATGGAGAACTATCTGAAGGCCCACCAGTCCAAAATATGCAACCCGTACACCTGCTAACCGAAGTCCTCAATCATGTGGCAAAAAGGCCTCTCCCAGAGCCTGAACTAGTAGAGCAACTACAGCTGGCACTACTGCCAGAGCAACCAACACTAACAGCAGCACAGCAGGCTGAAGAAATGCAAGAGGGCCATGTTGTCCTAGTGGAGACCCAGGCCATTATGAAGGAGATAAGGAAAGGGAGAAAGAAGAAGACAGAAAAGAAAATGAGGGGCATCCCAGACATAGCTGCAGAATCACAAAGACTAGAGGCTGAGGTGGCACAAGAAATCAGAACATACCAGGAAGCATTGACAATGCAAGAAGCTACAATCATCCAGGCCACTCAAGAGAGCAACCGCAGCAAGTTACTCCCCCAATGAGCCAGGCATAGCTAATTTTCACGAACCTATCCCTGCTTAACGATTCAGCTTTGGCAGACACACCTGCAGAGATGGAACTTGAACAAGCAGCATCAATTCCAGAATAGGCTGAGAAAACACAAGGCATTGAGGCAGCAATGGCTCAAGTGCATGAACTAGCATCCCATACTGATAGAAGCAAAAGACCAAGAAGTGCAGAACCATCAAGCCCAAGCAAAAAAAGGCGTTTGGAAGATGAGGGAAGAATGCCCTAGCTATCCTTCCTACAAAATGTCGACTATGAACAGTTCATGCAGGAAACAATGGAAGGCTTGGATGAACTATTAAACCTGCCACATGCTGGACTCGAAGAAAGCACAAGCACAAGTGCACCATGGGAGCAGGAGAAAAAAGTATGGTGTTGCCACCTCCTCACAACACACATTCTCCATGATCATAATGCTACCCTTTGGAAGCAGGTTAATGAGTCAAACACACAAGTGCGGACCTTAAAGGACCACTTGGCAGCAGTAGAGGCCACGCATCGGGATGTCATAATGAAAAGTTTGAAGGCCACGGAGGAGCAAGAGACCAGATACAAGGCACTAGAGAGCAATAATGTGGTCCTTAGCCAAACCATTGTACAAAAAATCAAGGAAAATATAGACCTCATGGCAAAGTTGGAACAAGCTAAAGAGCAACTCCAAAAGGAGGTCACCCACACCCACAAGCTCATAGCCCTTCATGCCTAGCAAGTACAAGAACTCCAGCACAATTCCATGGCCAAAGAAGAGGAGATGCAATGACAGATCCAACAACTATCTACCAATCTGAAAGCAACAGAGGACAAAGCCACTCACTTACAGCAAGAGAGAGAACAATCAGACAAGGCACATACAAAGAAAGTAAGAGAACTTAACGACGCCATCAGTGCCAGTCAAGTCGAAATGCAAAGGATGGTATTAGCACACCAAGAAGCAATGGCACAAATCACGCTGCAATTACAAGATAATCAAAGGCTGGCTACCGAAAGGCTCCAAAGAATCATAAAAGCTCAAGAAAGCAAAGCAACAACCAGGTGTGCCCAAGAGGAAGCAACCTGGAGATTTGAGGAATTGGACGCTGCAAGGATGGTTCATGAAATTGCAATATCAAACCTCCTCAGCAACAATGACTCTCGTTTACAAGAGTTTGAATGCCAGTTGGCGATACAAGACAGAAGTCAATGGCCGGAGCATAAAGATGACCTACACCTACTCCTTCAGCATGACTCAGAGTTGGGTAAGTTGTCAGTAACTCCTCAGGCTCTCTCTTTACTTCAATATGATATAAATCTATCTGAAGACCTAGGCCTAGGTGAACTAACCCTCATTAAGTAGAATACTGAACACGATGCTGACCCTACAATTATAATGGAAATTTTATGAGGGGACATAGCCTTAACTAATCCACAAGATATCTTCTTTTACCCGCTACATCCTATTGTGTTAAACCGTCATAGTTGGTGTCGGGTACTCCAAAATTATGAAATTTTGGACAATAGTGTTGAAAAATTAGATCTGTTTGTTCTAGATAACATTCTCGAGACACCGGCCAACTATGAGGTGGTAGCACATAGCTATCAGTGGATTATAAGCCATGGTGGGTGGCTCGAAGTTTACAATACTCACCAACATCTTAACTTATGTGAGTCTACCTTATATAATCCTTTTGGAATTCTAAAACTATACTCTAATATCTACAAACACTTAGAATCCATGTTAACAAATGTACAATACAATTTTGATGCCACCCATATTGAATATCCTACCATAAATCCTAAGGATATCCCTGACCTACAAGAGTTTATGAAATCTCACAAGCGTAGCCACCCACCCCCTAGCACCAGTCATGGTCAAAAGAAACCTCATCTTCATCTTCAATGTCCACTTACCCCGTCTATCCTAATGTCGCTATAGTAAACTCCTTAATCCCTATCCTAATACCCCACCTACTAACACATCTCAAGCCGACTGCATATTCTCTACTTTCACTCCTCAGCAGATAGATTTTCCCACTAACCCTCTCGCCCCCGAGGAGATACTGGCACCTCATCCCTCCCAACGACAACCTCAAAAGGTACGCTATCCTATTCCCTAGGATAATATTGAAGCTTTCACTGATGTACAATTTTGGAATCATTGTCTGGTGCAGAATATGAGGGATTCATTCGCATTGGCAATCCTCTATTAAAGCCCAAGTTGATGTTCAAGGTGCTAATGTAAGTAACACCCTTTGAACCAACTCGATGGATTCTGCCAGAAGCCTACTCCAAGGTCACACACCAACAAAATAGCATTATGTGTCATACCCTCTACGAGCACCTCCCCCGGATTTAGATGAATTACTTCCCTTGGCTGGAGAAGGCACATTATGGGCTAATGTGGCGCGACACACAAAATTGGCCAATCCCCAATTGGCTGACCTGCTGGAAATCAAGATTGTCACTTTCATGATCAGCTATTGCTTTTGAAGGTGGAGAAAGGCTCACCCCGTACACACAAGAGGTGGCTATGCCACGATTGTCACAGATGAGGCACAGCCCCCCAAACTAGAGGATTTTGGAATACAGCCAGCAGACTGGTGGCAAGAGTACTTAACAATTCCAGAGTATAGCCAAGTCTATATATGCACGCCACCAACTCAGTGGGTTGACCCATTGTACATGCCCCTTAAGAGAAGATGGACTCCACTGGAGTCTGAAGAGGCCAAGCGGCGCGACTCCCATGTCTGTTATAATTTCCTGATCTTCATGCCAGCAACCTTTCTAGACATACGGGAGCAAAGGAAACAAATGCTTACTTGGATACATGATGCAAGCATGGCGTCGTATCTCGGACCCAACAATCATGGCAAGTGTTTGATTTTTGAAATTGCTGGTGGTCCTGACTAATCAACCTAACGAGCCCTATGATGGCCATGATGCACAGCATCTGTAGTTTAGCATGAATCAAGGCCCATCTGACCGGGGCATGATGTTGTATTACCATCGTCTAAGGTGTCTTCCAGCTACATGCATGTCACGTTCGAGGACATGGTAGACACAGGGTTATGGCACTCACACTCAACCTTCAAATGCACCCTCAGGAAGCTTCAATCACAAAGAAAATTCTAGCAACATGAGTTCGGTGACCAGGTCTTTAAACCTCGGTAACATGTTCTGAGGACAGAACCTACATCAGAAAGGGGGGGATGTTAATCCTATTTTGGATTAACAAGCATGCTCCTCTAATTGAGGACATTAATAAGTGTCATGAAACGGCACTATGAAAGTTATAATCGAAGGTTAATTTGTATGGTCATTCATTTGCAGGAATGCTTTAGCCCATGGGATGACTCTTCCCTATGTTCAAGTTTATCTTCAAGTATTGGCCTTTGCATATATAAATTTGATTGTTTGCCAATTATGGACTACCCTATCTTCTCTAATGTAAGGCCTTGAGAGGATCGTTATGTATGACCTTCTTCTTTGAAAATATATCTCCACAAATGTGTGTTAGAATCTTAGTCCACATGCCTTTTGAGGATCATTATGTATGACCCTCTTCTTTGAAAATCCATCTCCACAAATGTGTTAGTCCAAAGAAGTTAATCTTTGCATATTGCAAGATGCCTACTACGAGTTTAGTTATGTTCCCATTGGCAATCATGAGGCTTGTGTCTACAAAGTGGAAGGCTTCCCTAGGACTCCCAACAATCCTTGGTGTTGACACCATCACCATTATCCAAAATCGTGGATATCATTAAGTCCCTTACAAGTAACACTACATTCATTTTGTCCCTTTCAAAAATAGTGTCCCAACTTGTTCATGGGAACTTTTGGCTTTCCTTTGGTTTCAGCGATGGAGGGACAATACTCAATCAGTCATGGTTCGTCTTCTCCCTCCTCGGGTTTAAGTTCAAGTGTGTGGGGTCTTAAATTCCCATTCATCCATTTTGATAAGTCTCAAAGTTACAAATTTCCTTGTAGAAGAGAACTTATTGGAACTCAAACCTCTAAGGATAAGAAGGTTGTGAGGTCGGCTATGTCCCATCAATGATACTTGCACTCACTGGGTTCATCCATGGCATCTTCGCATTTATGATTTCCAAGTGCCTACTCTAAAAAAGTGGGCTCTGTCTCTTGTATTGCTTTAGCCATGTAAGCATAGTGATGGGTTGTATATCCATCACTATGCTTACATGTAACAATGTAAGCATAATGATGGAATGTATATCCACCATATCTCAACCTATCCAACAAGGTATCTAGCCCACGTAGACCTACACACATAGCCATGGTTCTTTGTGCACAAGGAGTAACCCCACTAACAAAATGCTAAGCTCCTCATCTTCTAATAGATAAACCTCCCGTGATATTTCTCTCCTCACGAATGAGTTCCTAAAAATCAAAGTTCTCTCAAACTCCAATGGAGGTCTAAAACTAACTATATTCTTTACTGGTCATCCACCAATAGAATCAAGGGCATCTACAAGTCCTTTAACCTTCACTGAGTAATCATTTATACTCAGTTTACATCTTGTTGCATTATTATGGAGTTCCATCTTTAGTTGCATCTTCTAAGCTTGCGTGTTTTTACTGTACATCTTCACCAAGGTGTCCTAAGCCTCCTTAGGCATATATGCATCTTGTATATGTATAATCATAGAGTATAATCATAGAGTCTATCATACTCATAGACAACAAGTATAGCACCTTTCTAGCTCTTTCATGCCATGCTTTATTCAAATGTAACTACTGTGGGGGGGGTGGAATTTTCTTCATCAATCTCTAGCTCCTTTTCATCACATGTGATGAACTCCAAATATCCTTTTCTTATAAGGAAATCGATCATCCTAAATTTCTTCAGCCTCAAAATTATTCTTATCTAGCTTCTCGCTCATAATCTATGATAAAGATGTCAGATATCTTTACCTACAACCAACCAAATACTTGTAATAGAGTTATATGTATGCAGCTTGCAACACTACTCACTCTTCCAAAATGAGCTCACTAGCAGCACTTCTTCTTACTCAAATAGTCATAGTATAAGTGACTAGAATTCATGTACATACATCCACAACACATGTAACACTTAGAATATGTGCAGAAACTATATGCTCACTAACAAATGTAATAGTTAGAATATTGCACAAACTATAGAGTTATCTATATACAACACTGCTCAATCTATAATAAGCTCACTAGTGACACTTCTTCTTACTCAAAAAGTCACAGTAAAATTGAGTAAAATTCATGTACATACATCCACCAACACACGTAACACTTAGAATATGTGCACAAACTATATGCTCACCAAATTCATGCTACATCTTTGCAAAAACCACAATTCAAGCAAAAATAGTCATAACTACAACGCTTTTCTACAGTGCCAAAGAAACCTTACAGTGCCTAAATGGGGCTCAAAACGCACAAAATTTCACTTAAGTTGAGCTAACAAAGTTAAGTAAACACTACACAGGCTTCCTCCTTCACCTAAGAGAATATCTCAATCTAAGATAATGACTTCCTTGTCTGTATCCTGTAGCTCTCATAGCTTGCACCACTTCCTTTGCTTGTTGCTTGCTTACATCTTGAGCTCTTCACATAAACCAGTGCTATGATACCATGAGAAGAATATGGGGGAGAGGATGAGCTTGGGCTCCTTACAAGAAAACACGCACACATGCAAGTGTAGACAAGCACACAAGAGATGGATGGCTAAGTTTTCTTTTGTTTGCTTCTCTCTTTGCAACCATTAAACTAAAGAGATGAGAGTACATACTATAAAGGAAAGTACTCTTCTACTATAACATATAAATGATGGTCCATAATGTGAACCAACCTACATGAGTTCACACTATAACTATACCATAATTCTAGTATACCAAAGTGGCACATAGCCTATAAACCACTCAGCATATTGCCCATAATCTCACCAAACCAACTTGTAGGATAAGTGTATAAGCTATCACCCAAGAGGTTCATCAATGTCCATAACACTAGTTAAGTTTGATATTTCAACAAAGGCCAAGGTGGATAATAAAGAAATCATAGTTGAAATAGCATGGAGTGCTATTACTATGGCAAACTAGGACATATAGGCAAAGGGGGACTGCAATAAAAAGTAGAATGACATCAAAAGTGAGAAGTTGTGAGCAAGGAAACTATATATCTTAAGGCAAGCAAGCCAAAGATAAAAGTGAGCAGATTTTTGAAAAGCTTTTTGTGATGTTTTATAATGTAGCATATACTTAGTTTCATGACTATAGATGTACAAAATCCTAGAGGTGTATTGTACATTGATTCAAGTGCTTTTAATCACATTACCAGTCAAGTGAGTGGTTTAGAGATATGAAAAAATGAAAAAACTAGAGTATGTGATGATACTACACATCCTATTATGCATGTTGGTGAGGTTCCATTGTCTATATTACAAGATGATAAAATGAAGTACCTGTCTTATGTACTTTGTGCTCCAAACATTTTTGTTAGATAAATGGTTGAGCAGGGTCTAAAAGTGAGGTCTAATCCATAAAGAGGAATAGAATTGGCTAAGTGATTACATTGGATGTAAAGGGAAACATAATTGATAGAGTGATTACATTGGATGTAAATAAGAACATAATTGCCAGAGTGACTACATTAGATGTAAAGTGGAACATAATTAGCAGAGTGATTACATTGGATGTAAACGTGTCTTAAGTGAAGGCTACAATGTTTTCACATAGTGTAGGTGTGATTGTAGACATTGTTAGTCATGCAATATTCAACAGTTGAAAAATATGCAAGCCCATAACCCTATCAGTGTGAAAATTTGTTTATAGATATATAAAATTCAATAGTGATAAGATACTCTCCTATCTTTTCTAAACATGATCTAGATTCAAGCCATACAAGGCTTTATGTAACCTACAAACAAAATATGGGTATGCATGGTCCTTATATCCTGGTGGCTACACCATGTAGTCCTCATCTTATAAATCATCATGTAAAAAGATATTCTTTGCATACATTTGATGCAAAGCATTCTTTACATCCATTTAATGTAAAGATCATCCCTTAGTTGCAATCATCAAAACTGCTCCCATGGTCCCTAGTAATCTCCCTCTATTCTCTTAAGTGTTTCAACCCCCACTTCCCCACCTAGAATTCCTTCTATTCTCTCACATGAGACCCGTTTGTAGAGGTTGTCAAACAAGGTTGTTGGAAATGGCTCATGATGCTTTGGTTTTTTGGTCAAGAATAGTCAACTACTCATCATTGGTGGTGAGAATTATGGGGCCTATTCTCCTACCAACACCTAGCATGCCCGCGGTGGACATTGCACCAACAATTAAACCCTTCTTCTAGCCCTTGAACTGAAGGAAGAAATTTTTGGAAGAGAAAATTGCTTCACTCTAGATCTGGAATCATTTATTTCCTTTCCCGCCCTTCCTCAGTCGATTCAACTAACCCATTGGTGCCTCCTTATACAAAGTCAATCTTTATTTTATTATTATACCTAGCCTTGTAATCTCTTTTGTGTTTGCTCACTAGGACATGTCCTAAGATTATTTTCTCTTTCAGCCTCATGTGTTCCACTTCTATTATTTTGGCATCTAGAAATATGATTTGTGATGTTTGCATCACAACTATTTGTCTAGGTAAAAGCATTTGGCTCTAAATATTCTATGGAGATGGCATCATCATGTGGCTCTGAATATTTTGGGGAGATGGCATCATCATAATAAATTTGACTTTCAGGCTCTCTGGTTTTACTTTTTCTTCCAATTCTCCAAGCCCATCCATACAGAGGTCTTATGGAATCTTGTGAAGGTCTTCTCCTTGTTTCTTCTCTTTTCTTTCTGGCGAGCCTGATCTGTAGTGAGTGGTACTAGCAGTGTCACCCTTTGTATGGTCTTCTAGCCCCTCACCGAGGGCTACTAGTCAAGCAACACTCCACTTCCTCTCACGGACCTAGAGTTAAGGTTGCTCAAGTTCCCTTTGGTTATGATACTTGCTAGAGCTGACTCTGTCCTACTCTCTCCTTGAGGTTGTATGCCATGTCTTTGTCCTGTTATTCCATGAACTGCTAGATTTCTACCCAGTTTCTAAGAGGGCCAGTTCGCTCATGCAGGGTGGTTGCAAGATGAGGGTACTCACTTTCGTTCACTCTCTCTAAAATTGGGACATCCATGCATCTCGGGCGGAGTACCTCGATCGTGATAGTGCCGCGAATCAAAAGACGACACGTGCCTCTCGAGCCTAAATCGACATATCTCGATCGAGATGCCAACTAATGCCACACTAGCAGGTCCGGGTTTCCAGGCGTCATCCATGTCACCAATACATGTCACCGCCACCACAATATCTCGATCGAGATATCTATGCCACTCGGATCCACATCAGGGCCACGCTGTATCCCCGTAGGTATATTTGACTAGCACATCTCCATCGTCCACGTATCTCGAACGAGAAATTTACATCCAATCGCGACCATTCATTATTCGAGGTAATCGGATACAATCTCCACCGTCCCCATATCTCGATCAAGATACTGAGTTCAAATCTCAGCCGTCCAAATATCTCGATCGAGATACAGAGATTCAATCTGCACCGTCCGAATATCTCGATCGAGATACGTAGATGCAATATCCACCGTCCAATTATCTCGATCGAGATACGAAAACGCAATCTATACCGTCCATTCACGTACGCTGGAAGATGCGATCTCGGCCGTTTAAATATCTCGATCGAGGTATATAATGAATCTTGACCGTCGAGATACCTTGTCGTGGTAATGCCTTTAAATCGTGGCCATCCATTTACCTCGAACGAGATAGTAATATCAAATCTCAGCCGTCGATCCTTCCCCAATTCTAGAATTAGGTGTGTATCTTGGCCGTATGTTGCACTAACCCTAATATCCAGAGCGTTAATCTTGCAAACCCTAAATTGCATGATGTTACCGAACCTCGATCGAGGTTATAAAACCGGAAAACTTTTTTTTTGCCTCATTTTCACAAGTCGTTTTCACTCTCTTGCTCTCTTGATTTGGATTAGTATTAGTGAGCCCATTAGCTTTGTTTTTAGCTTCATTAGTGCTACTTAGCACTAAGCATTAGACCCTTCACATTAGACCCTTCACATTGGACCCTTCACATTTGGCTTAGGTTTTAGCATGGAGGGCCACGAGGAGGGCCGCTCATCTATTGCGGACCTCATCGCGGAGATAGACCGCGAGTTAGCGGCTATCCGTAGGAGTGCTAGAGACACTCCGTCTACATTACATATCGTGGGGTAGACTTGGAGGCGATGCTTGCGTCCCTTCGTAGCCTTCACGATATTGTTTATGTAGATGAGTGGATAGCCCACCATCGCGCTGCTCCTGTGTCACATGGCCTGACATATCGTCAGGTCTGTGATCTTGCTCCTATTAGGGATGGGGCTTTCCTAGATCTTTTCCTCGATAGTCGTGGGATGAGGCCCGGGGCGGGCGAGCCCCTCACTATTTCGCCGTGTTCGCATCCTCGTATGGCGGCACATATCTATAGTCGATATGTTGCCGCATATGGGAGGATGCCGAACAACCGCCAGATTCCCATATACTTCGCAAAGCAGTTATATGCGGAGTTTGTCTTAGGGGAGGAGGTCGATTACACCAGCCATCGTCCGGGTGGTGGTGCTGGCCGAGGCCGTCTCCAGGACCAGGGTAGGCGGCCTCCACCAGCCCTTCGTGTAGCACCTACCACAGATCCTTCATTTGTGCCATTGTCGACAGTAGAGGCTCTTGGCACGCAGGTCGGCATTGACGTACGGAGTACCACGGAGAGCATCCAGCACGTGGTGCGCCTATTCTCACGATCTATACCGACGACAGATGTGGAGGTATTTACATATATATTACGTCTTAAGTTTTTTTGGTCATTTATCTTCATGTTTATATGTACTTTTCTATATTTTTACATGAGCAGCATGGTTGATTGTGTTACGCAGGTTCCCACACCTACCACTCAGAGGCTCACTCAAGAGTTGGTAGAGGCGAGAGCGGAGATTGACCGCCTCCGAGCTGCATTACAGATGGCAGAGGCAGCTACTGCAGAGGCACAGCATCTGAGAGAGTCCGATATCCAGCAGGTAGGTTTCTCTTGCACGTAAAAGAGTTATAATTAAGGTCCTAAGTTACAAATTTCTTTAAGTAATACCTAATGAGAGACTAATCAAATATTTTAATGCTTTACTTTTTTGCGTAGGCTCGGACCGAGGTAGAGAGCTCCAGAGCTGAGGCACAGCATCATCAGATTATGGAGCAGATTGCCCAGCACAGGGCAGAGCAGCTGATGCTGCATGTTCGAGAGTATCGTAGATCATCGGACGTGACAGTGCCTTACCTACCATTATATCCACGGCCTGTCACACAGAGGTTTTTCGACGACCTCTCCCGCAGGATGCACCACCCTTCCTACGTGATGCGTGCTGCTGTTTATGTATCGAGGACATTGATAGTACAGGAGGATATGCCCTAGGATGTGGACATATTTTCCACTTGTCTTGCATCACCCAGGAGCTCGTCCGGTTCTCAGCATGCCCATTCTGCCGTGCACGCGTCGACCTAGCGACGTACAGGGTATTGGGCATCGATGATCTTCACCCAGGCCTTGTACGAGTAGATGCCAGGACTGGCAGGCCTGTCGACTTTACATCAGCTATGGACTTGGGACTCGACGCCTCAGCGGGTGATGGTGCTAGCAGCAGTGCTGCTTCTCATGAGCAGCGTGTCCTTACAGCAGAGGAGCTTACACGAGCAGACTGGCAGACACGCACCATTGCAGATTATAGATTTTGGGTTTACAGACAGAGGCGTCTTGCATTAGCATGACGTAGAGAGAGAGAGAGAGGGCCATAGCAGCTTTTGGGACTCGTGAGCTCCCGAGTACACCGGCACCAGCTCACGATCCTTCCTTTGAGGCAGACCTCCCCGCAGACATTCGATGACCCCCGCAGCCGGCACAGCCTCCTCGACGTGCACAGCAGCCTCGACGCGCACGTCGACCGGCAGTTAGAGATGACGATTTTGATTGGGTTGCTGTTGATAGTGACTAAACTCAGACTAGCTGGGTTAGCTCACTTACATTGTACTTAGATTTTTGGGCAGTGATGACTAACCTCAGACTAGCTGGGGTAGCTCATTTTCATTCTGATGTACTTATTTGATGTTTATATCATTATGAGTTTTCTCATTATTGAGTATCATTACATTTTAGTTGATGTTCTTGATTTAATTATTTTTTTAACACTTTGGCTATCATATTGTTTGTTGAAAATCTCCATGCCATCGTACCCAAACATGCTCTGATGGGGACCAAACTTTGCAAGCATGGGGAGGGGACCCACCCCCACATGCTTGCAAAGTTTGGTCACAATCAGAACATGTTTGGATTGGTAATTGGCGCCCATTTTGCGGGTTTTTGAAGTCTCTTGGTGCTTAAGAGGCCATGGAAAATCCGGGCCTTCCCCATACCATCGTACCCAAACATGCTCCGATGGGGACCAAACTTTGCAAGCATGTGGGGGTGGGTCCCCCCCACATGCTTGCAAAGTTTGGTCCCCATCAGAGCATGTTTGGATTGGCAATTGGTGCCCAGTGCGGGTTTTTCAAGTCTCTTGGTGTTTAAGAGGCCATGGAAAATCCGGGCCTTCCCCATACCATCGTACCCAAACATGCTCCGATGGGGACCAAACTTTGCAAGCATGTGGGGGTGGGTCCCCCCCACATGCTTGCAAAGTTTGGTCATAATCAGAGCATGTTTGGATTGGCAATTAGCGCCCAGTGCGGGTTTTTCAAGTCTCTTGGTGCTTAAGAGGCCATGGAAAATCCGGGCCTTCCCCATACCATCGTACCCAAACATGCTCCGATGGGGACCAAACTTTGCAAGCATGTGGGGGTGGGTCCCCCCCACATGCTTGCAAAGTTTGATCACAATCAGAGCATGTTTGGATTGGCAATTGGCGCCCAGTGCGGGTTTTTCAAGTCTCTTGGTTCTTAAGAGGCCATGGAAAATCCGGGCCTTCCCCATACCATCGTACCCAAACATGCTCCGATGGGGACCAAACTTTGCAAGCATGTGGGGGTGGGTCACCCCCACATGCTTGCAAAGTTTGGTCCCCATCAGAGCATGTTTGGATTGGCAATTGGTGCCCAGTGCGGGTTTTTCAAGTCTCTTGGTGCTTAAGAGGCCATGGAAAATCCGGGCCTTCCCCATACCATCGTACCCAAACATGCTCCGATGGGGACCAAACTTTTCAAAGTTTGCAAAGTTTGGTCCCCCCCACATGCTTGCAAAGTTTGGTCACAATCAGAGCATGTTTGGATTGGCAATTGGCGCCCAGTGTGGGTTTTTCAAGTCTCTTGGTGCTTAAGAGGCCATGGAAAATCCGGGCCTTCCCCATACCATCGTACCCAAACATGCTCCAATGGGGACCAAACTTTGCAAGCATGTGGGGGTGGGTCCCCCCCACATGCTTGCAAAGTTTGGTCCCCATTGGAGCATGTCTGGATTGGCAATTAGCGCCCAGTGCGGGTTTTTCAAGTCTCTTGGTTCTTAAGAGGCCATGGAAAATCCGGGCCTTCCCCATACCATCGTACCCAAACATGTTCCGATGGGGACCAAACTTTGCAAGCATGTGGGGGTGGGTCCCCCCCACATGCTTGCAAAGTTTGGTCATAATCAGAGCATGTTTGGGTACGATGGTATGGGGAAGGCCCGGATTTTCCATGGCCTCTTAAGCACCAAGAGACTTGAAAAACCCGCAATGGGCGCCAATTGCCAATCCAACATGCTCTGATGGGGACCAGACTTTGCAAGCATGTGGGGGGGACCCACCCCCACATGCTTGCAAAGTTTGGTCCCCATCGGAGCATGTTTGGGTACGATGGTATGGGGAAGGCCCGGATTTTCCATGGCCTCTTAAGCACCAAGAGACTTCAAAAACCCGCACTGGGCGCCAATTGCCAATCCAAACATGCTCTGATTGTGACCAAACTTTGCAAGCATGTGGGGGGGACCCACCCCCACATGCTTGCAAAGTTTGGTCCCCATCGGAGCATGTTTTGGGTACGATGGTATGAGGAAGGCCCGGATTTTCCATGGCCTCTTAAGAACCAAGAGACTTGAAAAACCCGCACTAGGCGCTAATTGCCAATCCAAACATGCTCTAATTGTGACCAAACTTTGCAAGAATGTGGGGGTGGGTCCCCTCCCCATGCTTGCAAAGTTTGGTCCCCATCAGAGCATGTTTGGGTACGATGGTATGGGGAAGGCCCGGATTTTCCATGGCCTCTTAAGCACCAAGAGACTTAAAAAACCCGCACTGGGCGCTAATTGCCAATCCAAACATGCTCTGATTGTGACAAAACTTTGCAAGCATGTGGGGGGGACCCACCCCCACATGCTTGCAAAGTTTGGTCCCCATCGGAGCATGTTTGGGTACGATGGTATGGGGAAGGCCCGGATTTTCCATGGCCTCTTAAGCACCAAGAGACTTGAAAAACCCGCACTGGGCGCTAATTGCCAATCCAAACATGCTCTGATTGTGACCAAACTTTGCAAGAATGTGGGGGGGACCCACCCCCACATGCTTGCAAAGTTTGGTCCCCATCGAAACATGTTTGGGTACGATGGTATGGGGAAGGCCCGGATTTTCCATGGCCTCTTAAGCACCAAGAGACTTCAAAAACCCGCACTGGGCGCCAATTGCCAATCCAAACATGCTCTGATTGTGACCAAACTTTGGAAGAATGTGGGGGGGACCCACCCCTACATGCTTGCAAAGTTTGGTTCCCATCGGAGCATGTTTGGGTACGATGGTATGAGGAAGGCCCGGATTTCCATGGCCTCTTAAGAACCAAGAGACTTGAAGAACCCGCACTGGGCGCTAATTGCCAATCCAAACATGCTCTGATTGTGACCAAACTTTGCAAGCATGTGGGGGTGGGTCCCCTCCCCATGCTTGCAAAGTTTGGTCCCCATCAGAGCATGTTTGGGTACGATGGTATGGGGAAGGCCCGGATTTTCCATGGCCTCTTAAGCACCAAGAGACTTGAAAAACCCGCACTGGGCGCTAATTGCCAATCCAAACATGCTCTGATTGTGACCAAACTTTGCAAGCATGTGGGGGGGACCCACCCCCACATGCTTGCAAAGTTTGGTCCCCAATCGGAGCATGTTTGGGTACGATGGTATGAGGAAGGCCCGGATTTTCCATGGCCTCTTAAGAACCAAGAGACTTGAAAAACCCGCACTGGGCGCTAATTGCCAATCCAAACATGCCCTGATTGTGACCAAACTTTGCAAGCATGTGGGGGTGGGTCCCCTCCCCATGCTTGCAAAGTTTGGTCCCCATCAGAGCATGTTTGGGTACGATGGCATGGAGATTTTCAACAAACAATATGATAGCCAAAGTGTTAAAAAATATAATAAAATCAAGAACATCAACTAAAATGTAATGATACTCAATAATGAGAAAACTCATAATGATATAAACATCAAATAAGTACATCAGAATGAAAATGAGCTACCCCAGCTAGTCTGAGGTTAGTCACTGCCCAAAAATCTAAGTACAATGTAAGTGAGCTAACCCAGCTAGTCTGAGTTTAGTCACTATCAAGATAGAGATCTAGTCAGCAGCACCCTCTCTAGCTCTCAACTGCTCTAGAATGCTCTCATGGTCATCCACTCGAAGCCGATAACGAGGGTGAGAACTATGTTTTCGGCTCTGTACTCGAACAAGAGTGAGCCTGGTAGCAACCACTAGATGAGAGAACTGAAATGCCTCTAACTCCCACTTCCACTGCTGGAACTCAAGACTCCCCCGATGAAGTCGAATCTGCTGGTAGAACCGGCCTGCCACAATCATGCTATGGGCGTCATAAGAAAACCCATGATCATCCACTGTATCCTGGTCAAGCATGCACTTTGGCCTAGTGCAACTCATCAGATAGTAGTCTACTCCCTCGCTATTTCCCTCACTGGCAATAACAGCAAATACATCACCCTCCTGTAGCAAATCTGTCAGGTCATCATAACTGACCATGAACGCAGGACCTGTGTGCTCATCAGACACCACTGGATGTGAAGGATGCTCGGGGGAGAGGAATGTCTGTATCCATGCATCTGCCCATCCTCTCGAGGCACAATGTGACCAATCGCCATCCATACATGCTCCACAGAAGCATGCAAACCGTCGTGTGTAAATCGTGGGGGCCGCCATGCACGTGCTCCTGATGGAATGTAAGCCCAAGGTGCCAGGTACTGTGTCACAATCATGGGAGGCTCTACGGTCAATCGTGCCACCATCCACATGCCAAAAAAATCTCCTGACAATCCGAGCATCACGTTTGGGGTACGATGATGTTGCACTCCCACACAAATGTTGGGAGCACCACTTGACTACGTGGCCCGCATCTCTGAACCACTGAGCATCCTGTCGTCGCAGCTAATGACGCCTCAAGGCACGTTTCACACACGCGCCTGCACCATCATGCTCACCCTTCCCGTGACCAGTCTCAAAGAATGACCAAATCACTGGGATACTAGACTGCACATGCCACCTATAAATCCATAAAAGATAGTCTTAGTTATTGTTTTCTTTAAGATGTTCTAGTGAATTTAGTTTAATTGTAAATGTAAGAAAGCCATAAGTACAACCTGTAGAGCCAATAGAATTGACGTGATGACTTGAACTGTGCGCCACAACCATCCGACCAAACCCATCGCTGGACATGTCTGATCCCACAATCTCCTAAAAAATCGTCATGGAGACGAAAACAGTGTTGCACAAAATGTGCATCATGTGAACGATCATCACTGATATAGAAATGATACTCTCGAATAATGACACGGGTCTCAGGGGTACTCGCTATCCCATCTACATGAGCCTCTGCATGTCAATAGCTAATGTGGACCAAAATAGCAACCTGGTGAGGTAAGCAATACATACGTTTAGGACACAAAAAATCAATTAAGTAATGTAGCTCAAACATAAAACAAATATTACAAAATATAACCATTACCTGCTCTGAGAAGTAATACTCAGATTGTATCTCCTGAAAAGGTGTGAAAGTGTAGTTCTCTGCAAAATCAATCACAGAGACGACCACACCAATAGGAAACTCTGCTAGGCATGCTCGGAACTGACGATCCTGCCACTTGGCACAATGACTGTGCCGTATGTAGGGGTAGATCTGCTCCCTAAATGTGGCTGTGAAGTGACAACGTGGTGTATGTTTGTCCACGAGCTGCAACTTCCTGGACTGTCCACCACTCTGGAGCTGGTGTGTCACATACTCATAACGTTGCCATGTCACTATCTCTTGGTCACTTGCATCAAGATCTACCATCTGTAGATGTGCAAGTGAACCACATGATGTGCAATTGCTCTCCACACAAGGCATCCTATGGAACTGGGCATCCTCCGTGCATGCACACAAAAGAGAGTGGATGAAATCACGTGGACTACGAGGCAACTCTCTATGCCCACTAAGAGAGCGGAACACATCATAAAAAAGTTTGAACTCAACATGGTAGCGACAACAACATGTGTCACGCTGACGTGAGTACCTCACAAACCACGGCTTACACCCCTCAAATGACCTTTGCCCAATTTTAAGCTCTGGATACGAAGCCACAAACTGAGAATACAACTCAGTTTGGGACATTTCAAGAAAGCAAGCACCATGCTCAATGAACACTCCTCTTGTCACTCTCTTACGCAAAGCTTTCTTGAAAACTGGCGATGCACGACAATTCTCCTCCCAAAAACTTTCTATCAAGGTTCTAGTGGTTTCATCTAGTAGGCGATCATGCCTAGCTACACGACCACTACTCGCCCACATAGCACCAACCTCATTGGCATCTAAACTTTGTCGCCTAATAGACCCAACTCTAAGTGCGTGTGGTGCTATGGAAAGGATGCGAGATGTGGCACTAACCTTACCCTTCATTTGGGAGCTACTTATGGCTGCCACAATAGCCCGTCGAGCAGCCAAAGCGTCCGCAGAGTTCCTCTTCTTGTTAACTATATAGGAATGACGAACACTTTGTAGCACCGCCATGCCAGCTCTCCTCTCTCTTCGACCTCCAATGTCGGAAAGCGCCTTGCAGTTGGCCATGTTGGGCAGATCAATCAAAGCATCAAGCACACATGCCTGTGATGAAGACGTGAGGTCTTTGAAATAGGATTGGAAGATTGCATGGGCACGACGATGTGCCCCTGACTTTGATAGTTCTTTCCTATCCACACGAAGGGCGCCCAAAGGAGGGGGGGTGGGTTCTTGTAGAAGAGAGGACTCAAGAAGGGCGGGTTCATGTGGATTATCTAAACTAAGGGGTAGTGGGGGGGAAGAGGGCAAAGGGAGAGGAAGTGGAAGAGGAGGAGCAAGGCTTGGATCATCGCCAACGGAAGGTGTTGCTCGTTGACGTGCTCTCCACTCTCTCTTTCTCTCACGAGCTACCCTTCTCCTCTCCTCCTCTTGAACTTGGTGGATGGGGGGGAATCTAGTCCTATCACGTTTCCGACTCCTACGACTTTGAGAACCCATTCTCAAGGAAGCTAAGAGAGAAAATATTATAAAGGCTCAATGATGGGATAGTACTACAGATAAGTGTGGGATAGTACTAGAGATGTGTGATTATATAGGAAAAATAGGTTATCCACTTCAAATCTCACTGGATTTCCTATCTAAGATTGATTGGATAACTAAGATAAACATAAAGATAATTAAAGATAAACTATTATCCACTTAAAAATTAATATTATTTATAATATTTATTAACAAGTCTAAATATTTATCATTACCAGATATATAAATATATCTTTAAAGAAATCTTTTATTTTATAATTATATAACTGCTTTTTTTAAATAAAGTATTTTTTTCAAATTTTATTCAAAGGTTTATTCTACATAAAAATTTTCAAGAAATATAAAAATAAAAAATTTATTTTTTTTAAAATTAATAATATGATCTTTAATAATATTTTTATTGATCTAATCCCAAAATATAATCCTTTAAAATTAGTGATTTTAAATTCTTTTATTTAATAAGTTACATATATTTTATTATTTAAATTTTTATATTCTATTTCTCTAAATTACTAAATTAACTTTTCCAAAAATATGTTTTTGAAAAAAGAGGGGAGGTGGGAAGGAGATGCCACGTGTAACAAGCGTGCATGACACGTGGCATTCTCTTGACATGTGGCACTATTATGGTTGATGTGGCAATTCCATGATGTGGCATGCCATGTCACCATGTGCGAGGTGGCATGCAAAGGTGGCAAGATGATGTGGCATTAATGATGACTAGGATGATGAGGTGGGGAGTCAACTAGGTTGACCATGTTGACATGGAGGGTGGAGGTGGCAAGCTGCTTATGTGGATCCTCTCGATGCTCACGTGGACATAAAGTGGCATGCATATATAAGGTTTGGGCCTACCCAAGCCTCACACATGGAATGAAACCTAAGCTGTGAAGTTTACCAAGCCTAGATTTCCAAACCTAACTAGGATTGGTTTTAGACTTGAAAAGGGGAGAGTGGACACAATATGGGAATTTTCACTTGGGAGGATTGAAAATGGACCTTCCCATACTCAAATCAAGCCAAATTTTTTTTAATAAATTCATGGCAACAAGAGTATTGATCCCTTGAGTTTTTAGATTGAAAGATTCAATATTTAATTTTCTAGAATTAAATTACTATTGATTTAATGGGCCTCTGACAGTCATAATAAATTTTCCAAAGTAAATCTACAAAAATCAAACCGTTAGATTTGTAATTTTATCTTATACCCACATTATACTAATCTTTCCCAATCTAATCATCACTAGATCCATACAATTTGAGCATTTTAAATGGTAGATGTGGTGGGAGGATAAAATAGTATGTTTTTTAACAATTCTAATATTCTTTAAATAATATAGAAAATAGTAGAACACATCAAAAATTACTCGATAAATCAAGTTAAGCTCTATGTTATTTGTATTTGTGATATGCAAAGTGGGAACATCGTATGAGTAATAATGTAAAAGTTATAGGCAATTTACTCACATTCACTATACCTGTCTAAACCTAGGACAGGGCCTGTATACAAACTTGGTTCCCAAAGAAAAGGGGATTTGCAATTATTGGATATTCAATCAGATTATAGTTTTAGATGCCCAACTTTGCATATGATGTTTCATTAGAAGACTTTGAAGTGAAACTCCTTGGCTCACTATGAGAGATTGGCTATTCTTCTTGAAAAAATGCCTGTTTTTCAGCTAAAGCCAAGGGCGCCCACGACATGAAACTAGATAACCTCATCTTGCAACCACCCTGCATAGCATGGTTTACCATGCCCCTCAAGAACATGAGTGCCTTCTTTGTTCCTTTTCTAAGTCTTCCTCCTCAGCCTTGAATTGCTCCCTCAATAGTTGGATTTTATCCTATGTTAATGCTTTCTTTTCTCCCTTAAGCCCCAATTCTAGAAGTCCTGGTAGAGCATGTCATCCTTGGCTTCCAAATCCTTTGCATACCTTTCCTCCCTTTCCTGTGTTCTCTAGAGGTCACCCACTTCTTTTTACCACTTCCTCTCTGGTGCTTTCTTGTGGTTGTCCCAATTTACTGGTTCCTCCACTTCAATACCCTTTTTAGGCTGTCCCCATCACCCACCATGCAGATTCTTATCTTCCTTTTTATAAGGGAGGATTATCTATTGTAGGTGGGTGTGTTTTTGTGGGAAATACACCCAAAACCTATGCATACCTTTCCTCCCTTTCCTGTGTTCTTTAGAGGTCACCCACTTCTTTTTACCACTTCCTCTCTGGTGCTTTCTTGTGGTTTTCCCAATTTACTGGTTCCTCCACTTCAATACCCTTTTTAGGCTGTCCCCATCACCCACCATGTAGATTCTTATCTTCCTTTTTATAAGGGAGGATTATCTATTGTAGGTGGGTGTGTTTTTGTGGGAAATACACCCAAAACCTATGCCCATGCACTAAGGTTAAAGGGTGCACATTTAATCTTAATTATGCTCATGTAAAAGCTTCAAGTTCATTAGAGAAACTCGTAGAGTTCAAGTGGCATTGGAGGAGATTTCATAGTATATAATAAAGGCCATAAGGTTCAACTATAAGCCCACGTGGAGCCTAGCTACATGGAGTAGATTGAGGAGAACCCTTGAGCTCATCACAATAATGTCATGGAGCTTTCTAACTTTAGCCTATATAAGAGGCCTTGTATCAATGTAATATGATGATTATGAGCCTTTATCTAATTTTTCTAATCATGTTATAATGACAATGTTCATCTTCTTTGATCCTCCATACTTCCATCTTAATCCTCTCAATGATGTCAACATGTGGTATCAGAGCCATTAGCTTATCTACCTAATCAATGTTCTATTTAGCTTAATTAATACTAATCATTTAATTAATGAGAAGCCTCCAGTGTTGCTTGTGCACACGGCTATACAACAACAATTGCAGTTTGTTGTAAAGTAAAGGCGGCATCAATGTATTCACAATAGCGCCTACAGTCTGGTGCACAGCAGAGGCTTCAACATCTTCAACAGTAGCTATAATCCGATGTTAACAATGGTGGCATCTGCCACATCTATAGTGAGAGAACCAAGAAGACATTTAACATTAGCAAGGGTTGCCTCTTCCCAAACTGTGTAGCAAGCATCTCATTGTGGCTAGTCCTAAGTGCTCTATTTGCATCTCATCATCAATGACATGGCCAGTAGTAGTAGTGCATTAAAACTCATCATCAGTTATCGTTGGTGGTGGCCCCATTAGATAAGGTTTACAAACACATTTTAAAAAACACCTTTAATATTTTTGGTTATCTTTGATTGGTGTGAAGGGACTTCTACAAGGGTATGTTCTTATGAAAACTAGTAAATCCTTAATTTGAAAAGAGGCCTTCCTTGTTTTCACTCATATAGCAAAATGCCCTCATCTAGTGAATCATCAAGTGTTAGCATCAGAATATCAAAAAAATCATTAAAAAGAAAAAACCTATAAAAAGTACCGAACCACACTATTCTGAATATGCTAAGGGATTTGGGCTAATTAATTTTTTGAGTCATCACAGCTTGCACATGTATGGAGAAGGTAGCTTCTAGAATATCTAGTGTTGACTGAATTCTTCAATTAATTTCTAAGTTGTAAGAGGATTAGACATTTCCCATCACTAAATCAATTGGTAAGACCTTCCTCCTTTACTATCATGACTACAATTCACATCGAGAGGCTCAATGGAATAGGGTTTCACACAAGGAAGGGTTATGTTAATTTCTTTCAGTTGGTAAGACCTTCCTCCTTTACTATCATGACTACGCTTCACATCCAGAGGTTCAATGGAATAGGGTTTCACATACAGCAAGTAAGGGTTATGTTCTCTCTCATGAAGAAGAGACTATGGGGCATTGCAAGCGGGATATCAAAAGATGAAAAAGATTTTTCCATTATCGCATTAGGTCTCGGTGATAAGTATATTTATTACATTGAAAATGCTCAAAATTATGTTGAAACTTGAAAAACTCTTTGGAGAAAAAGACTAACACTCCTAGATTAGCCTTAAAGTACAATTATTTAAATTAGAAATTAATGCATTTGACAATTCCACCACATATGAATCATATGAACATTGTTGATATACTCTTCAGAGAAAAAGGCTAACACTCCGAGATTAGCATTAAAATACAATTCTTTAAATTAGAAATGAAGGCATTTAACAATTTTCCAGCTCATATCAATCATATAATCAGTTTAATGTCTTAACTAGTAGCCATTGGAGCACCAATAGATGATGAACATGTAATTGTTATCTTGTTAAAAAGTATACGTGATGAAGAATATGGACACTTGGTCTCTACTCTTATGAATCTTCCATATCATTCCTTAGATAAAGGACACTGAAGCTGCACTCCTTGAGGATTAAAAAAAGAAGCAAGAGAAGACCAGATTTTATGAAGGGGCTTACTCCAACAAGAAGTTCACAAAGAAAAGCCACATCGACTCAAATTCAAAGGGAAAGACGTCTTGTGAAAAGACACATTGACTCAAAATCAAAGGGAAAGAATTCTTGTGGGGCAAGGATAATCATCTTGAGTATAAATGTTTTTTAAAGAAAAAGGCTTAAAAGGCCTACCTTGCAGGTGAAATTTTAAATGAAGAAGAAGAGGTCAAGGAAGAAGCCTCAACCGAGGCTAACTTTGTTAAATTCGAGTGGGCTTTTTGAGTAGCCCAAGTTTATGGCCCCCACCATGTTAAAACCTCACCTTTCTAAACATAACTACTAGCCCTGAAGCTTTGTAAGCATCATTAGGATTTCTCACTTGACTATCTAGAATTGTCATCTAACCGGTAAGACCTATGGGCACGACATTATAAACATAATTAGTAAGTCTAATGAGCACTATAAGTGCCATCATAGCTAGGGGGATGTAGCATTGTCATGGATTTTGATTGAGGGGGGATTTGTGGGAAATACACCCAAAACCTATCCATGCACTAAGGTCAAAGGGGGCACATTTAATCTTAATTCTATAATCATTAGAAAAGCTCATAAAGTTTAAATGGCATTGGAGGAGATTCCATAGCATTTAATAAAGACCATAAGGTTTTACTCTAAGCCGATGAGGTTTGACTCTAAACCCACATGGAGAGCCTAGATATGTGGAGTACAGATTCAGGAGAACCCTTAAGCTCATCAATGATCTCATGGAACTTTGTAACTTGAGCCTATATAAGAGGACTTCTTGTAATATGATGATTACGAGGCTTTGTCTAATTTTTCTAATCATATTATAATGGCAACATTCATCTTCTTTGATCCTTCATAATCCCATCTTTGAGCCTATATAAGAGGCCTTCTTGTAATATGTTAATTACGAGACTTAATCTATAATGACAACATTCATCTTCTTTGATCCTCCATAATCCAATCTTAATCCTCTCTCTGATGCCAATAAGTTCTTCCATAATTTCCTTCAATATATGTAGATAATCTACACACACTCCCTTCAATTCATCTGTTGATGTGCATGATCTTCCCATTCCTCCATTTTGGTTGCATCTAATCCGTACACTTCTAAGGATGTCTCGACCACATACACTACTAGTAGTCTCTGATGAGCCCGATTTGATTTTCATCTACCCTTGTCTAGATGTCCTTGACTACTTCATGATGCCCCTTTAGCAAAGCTTCATCCTTCTGTTGTGCTACTATTGGATTTTGTTAGAAACGAGCCTCTATGACAACCACGTAGGTCCTAGTTGCACCACCAAGCACCTAATCAACCGCTTAGAGAACGAGTGTCTGCTGGCTGGCTGTTGCTGCCATTCGCCAACGGCACCAACGGCACGAGCAGAGCGATTATAGGGAACCTGCCAGCCGCCTACTCAGCCACCTGCCAGCCGCCTACTCCTCCCCCTTAACTCAGCCACTTTGGCGGTGCGAGTGCCTGTGTTGCCACCTCCGCCAGTGTTGTCCACCCCAGCCCGCCAACGCACCACCGCCATTTGTGCCACCTTCTCTTGGCTACTCCCCTGCCTGCTATAGCCTCTGGTCTACAAGGCTTCTCTGCCACCCTTCTGTGCTCTTGAGTGCACCACCTCTGTTTGCTTCGTGGTTTGCCTTCCCCGTGGCCACTGTCTGCAATATCTATCGCATTTTACAAAGCAGCTTCACCTTTTTTGGTTTTTTCTACTATAAGGCCATATGTAAGGTTTCAAAGCTTCCTACCCTAAGGTTTCATACCTTAGGGTAATAGCCTAAGTTTTCATACCTTCGGGTAATACCCTAAGGTTTCAAAGCTTACTACCCTAAGGTTTTAAACCTTAGTGAAGCAATGCATACACCTTCAAATATTCACACCATTAAGATTAATCCTGGCCATACAAACCCTAAAGCTTCTCGTGTTTTCTCGTGCTCCATCGTGCTTCTCTATGATTGCACAAGCCGCTGTTCAAACAAGGTATAGATTAATTATACCCTTATCTTTTTGAGATAAAGTATGATGGAGGACTTCTTTCCTTACCTCAGGTCCTCTACCTTGGTCACCATCATGCCAAAAAGGACTTCAATCATCTGTACTGCAGGTAACATCACGAAGCATGTGCACCACACATCCCACACTTGATACTCAAGTGTCAGAATCTTGGAAACGATGCCACAAACCAACATCGAGGGAGGATTCTTCCCCAGCTTTTAATCTATTTTCTATTTTATGTTAAGTCAAGGGTTCTCTACGCAAGTTATCCCCCAAAATCTGAATATTTTGGATGTCTTTTTGGAGTTATTGTAATGCCTTAATGCTATAAAAGGCAAAGATGTATTCTTTTCTAGATAGGACTTGGGGGGGTGATTAAGAAATAATCTCAATTTTCATAATAAACTGATTGAGAGAAAAGTATGGCTAGTTCACCTCTCTACAGTGATGTGATAGAGTTGGAGGTTGGTTTCTTCTCTTACATTTGGGTCTCACCACGTTCTCTCTGAGGGGGGGTGTTGGAATTATTTGAGCCTCAGTGTGGTGTGGGCTGTGTCTAGTTTGTCCTCTTCCCCTTAAAAACTTCATCTCCTACTCACATTAATATTATGATGATCTTGTATGAACCTCTATAGCTTGTGGACCTTCCGATTTCTTACACATTACAGTGGCTTCCTCTAATCTCTCCTTGATTTGCCTTGTTTCTTAATCGTGCCTAGCTACCATAACCTTTAAGGATCCTATTTCTTTTGCTAAGTTTTTGTTGGTTTCTTGCAAACCCAACATTTGTGCTTGGATGCTTTGATGCTAGTCAGCTCAGCTTTTAGCGAAGGAGTAGTAGCTCTTTCTTTTACCTCCCTTTCCTTCAGGGCATCCTTGAGCCTATGGATCTGCTTGGGGCCTTTTGTTACACACATCTGTAGGTAATCCACTGCCCTCTAGACCCAGTGTGTATCCACTCTTTCTGTGAACCTTACTACTCTACTAGGAATTAGTATAGCTTCAGTTGTTGTGCTTATTGTGGTAAAGGCAAAGACACTCCTAGTTGCTTTATGGTTTTGAGGGGATCTTTTGTAGTTCCCACTTCAATTCTTGTATTACTCAATGCAAGGAGGTCTTGCACTATTGAGCACTTCAATTCTATGGGTTTACTCTATCTTTACCTTCTTGTTTGGTTGGTTGCTTCACCAAAATTGAACTTCCTTTTTTGGAGCATTTCGATTTTGGGTAGCTGTTGTCTGCCTGACTTGTAGTAGCTAGCTTGGGTGGCAAAGGTTTTATTCATATAGGCTCAATATGTTTTGGCTTTGATGTGTTTTTCTCCTTCTTGCCCTGATGCACATCTTGTTCCTCAAGACATTCTAGTTCTTCCTTGATTCTTCTGTAATATGCCTTTCTAACTCTTGTTTCTCTATTATTGTGTCTTCTTCTACAATATGCCTCACCAACGCTTGTTCCTCTATTCTTGTGTCTTCTTTTGCAATATGCTTAGCCAACTCTTATTCCTCTGCTTCTTCCTATTTTTTTAAAACTGCTTCTTCTTAGAACAGAGCCTTGAGATATCCTCCAATCTTAGTTTTTTTATTCGACTTTGTTAGCTTCTACATCTCATCCCTTAGGTTATTATATAGAATTTCTCCTTATACTATTTTTGGGTCCTCCTGATGCCTTCGCTAAGCCATAGTTTTTCCTAGACATGCAATATGATTTGTGGATGAAGTTTATCATCTCCCCACCATGAACCTCATTTTCTTATGTCTGTCCTCATTTAGGTGGCCTATGATTTTGTACTCCTTGGCCCTTACTTCCAACTCCTGAATTGTTGGATGAGATCGTCCTTATCTCTCATGTTTTATTGCCTTGATTTCAATCTCACCCTCCATGGGGAGCTTGAACACTTCTAGTATATATGTCAGTGAGAGCTCATTAGGGAAAATTTAGACTCAAAAATTTGACTTTTCTAAAAAAAAACTCGACCCCCACCATCCCTATGAACTTAACTTACGCCTGTAACCCTAAGCCCTAAAAAGTGATTTAAAAAAAAAAACTCAAAAATTTAAAATTTTAATAAAAAATAAACTCTTCGATTATATACAACACCATAAATCAATATTATATTCATTATATCTCTTCCTATCAACCTTTACAACTGTACTGATGACTATTCCTCATCTTTCTTAATTACACCCCCATGCCTCTCTCTCTCTCTCTCTCTCTCTCTCTCTCTCTCTCTCTCTCTCTCTAACCACACAGGTATATAGAGTGAGCATCTTATTTATGTAGCTTACACACTGGCACCCTTTGTTGCTCACCTCTTTAATAGGGCACTAGTGGAGGGCCTACCAGCTGAATGGACTATGCACACCATCGTGCCTCTCCACAAAGCGAGAGACATGCTAGACCCCAGAAACTACATACCAGAAACTACATAGGACTATCATGATTGGTCATACAATTGGCCAAACTTTATGGCACAGTGCTCGAGGTAGAGTTGAGCTCATATGCAGAGAAGGAGGGACTGCGAGCACCAGGGCAGGCTGGATTATTCCGACGAGCTTTCTCCACTATTGACCATATATTCACTTTGAGATGTTTGATTGATCAGGCTAGGGCGCGGGAGAGGAGATTATACTGCTGCTTTGTGGATTTCCACAAAGCATTTGACACGGTGCCACGGGAGAGACACTTCCAACACCTCCAGTCATTGGGGATCCCATCAGAGATGGTCTGGGGCATCTATGCTTTATATGAGCAGGTCATCGGGTGCATACGATGCCCCGTGGGGCTATCTGATGTTATTGCTAGCACCATAGGTGTGAAGCAAGGATGCCCACTCTCTCCTACACTATTTGGGCTATACATTGATGAGGTGGCTGACTTCATTGTTCACGGTGGTGGGGGTAGACCTCTCAGGTACCACAGTCCACATTATGTTATATGTAGATGATATGTAGATGATATCATTTTGGTCTCTGAGTCCACATTATGTTATATGTAGATGATATCATTTTGGTCTCTGAGTCGCAGATGGGACTACAGCATCATCTCCATGCACTCGATGACTTCTACACACAGAGGGGACTTACAGTGAACCTTGGGAAAACCAAGGTCATGATTTTCCACACCTCAGGGCCAGTTACACGACAAGCCATCTTCACACTAGTAGGAGGATAGGTAGAGGTGTAGACTCATATGTGTACTTGGGGATTACATTCGGGACTCTGCCAGGAAGATTTACTATGGCACAGGCAGCCATGGATAGACTCACACAAGGGTATGCAGCTCTGGCCATGCTAGAGAGACAATGTCACCAGGCACACTTCCAGGAGCCCCGCACGAAGGGGTGGTTGTTTGACACACTAGTCACCCCTGCTTTGATGTATGCTGCAATAGTATGGACACCTGGGATCGCCACCTGCACATGGTCTCAGATAGAGAGGCCTCGGATTCTCATGCTCTCACGGATGATCCTTAGAGCAAACCCTCCGTCCCACATGACATTGTTCGAGCGGAGTTTGCTGCACCTCCTATGCTAGTAGAGGGCCTCTTCCAGACGATCTGCTTCATACAGAGGATCAAAGATATGCCATCAGATTGACTCTCACATAGAGCTTTTGAGGCGTCCAAGAAGTATCCATAAATATTCTAAGTGCTATTGATATTCAAAATACATGTGATGTAGCTGGGATAAGTCATAAGGACTATGACGTACTTAGTTTAATTATCAAGGATGCTCTTTTCAAACATGGCATTAAAAAACTTCTTCTTCTTCCAACCCCTTATAGAGTTAACAAGGGGTGAAATAATGCAGATGTTCAAAGATTTATTATTTATCTAATTTCTTGATTTCATTTATTATGTGATAGGGTGCGAGGGACTTCTTCACTTATAATTACACAAGTGCCAAATTATGAAGGGACACAAGATAGAAAGGATGAGCACAGCACGCTCATGAATGAAGGTATGGATTATGCAAAGGATGCTTCATTGTTGCCACCCTCATTTTGAAAGGAAGTATAGTGGTTAGGAGCCTTTGAGGTGCCTAAAGAAACTCATATGGTTTTAAAGTTGGTGTTTAACAAATGCCCTTATGTTTTCTCACTTGTAAAGCATCAAATGGATGGGGAACTATTTGATATACCAAGTGTTGGAAACTTTCAACTTGAACGTACTTGGGAGGAGCTTGAAAACAATAAAGTGCATGCTTGGTTGTGACATAGGTACAGGTACCAAAAATCCTTGTCCCTTCTATATGAAAATGTTGATGCATAAATCCACATATAAAAATAATGTGAGATGTATTGATGGTATACTCTTGATTTTGTATACACCTCCTATCGATGTAAAAATACACATCTGAAAATAATGTGAGATGGATTGATGGTATTCTCTTACATGACTTGTATTCTCTTGCATGACTTGTATACACCTCTCCCTGATCAAGATGTTGAAGACCCTAACTGGAAACCCATCATACAATTTCCTATAGACAATCTACATTTCCATACTTTGCATGCTATGATGAGAATTTTTGACAAGCTTCTCAAATTTCACATAGGTTATGCATACACAATGAAGCCAACTTAGAGGTCAAAAGAAGCCATTTCAAAGGTGGAAGAAATTCTTAACTCTTTGGGAGTACATGGAGAAAATGTAACAAATGGAGGAAATGTAACAATAATAGAAGACATGATAAATTTAGGAAAAACATATGATGTTAACACGTCTCAATGAGTGGAACAAAGGCAAGGCAGTTCCTACACAACATATCTAAAAAGGGCTCCAAATTGATATGGGAGTTGTGGAAAGAAATATGCAAGTATACAATTGGCTTAGAAAGAAATCTAACCTTCATAATACCCGTGCAAAAGTATGAGTTTACTTTGATTAGGTCACAACCATGTTAAAGAAAAGTACCACTCAAGATGAGGATAGTGCTATTTTTTATAGATGTCATAACATTTACAAAATTGACATTAGATACATGGGGTGAAACGAGAATTATCCACTACATGCCAAGTCTTTGAATATTTCAAAATCATAATTGTTTGTTTTTTCTTTAGACCAAATAATAAATGACCCATCTAATAAATATTTTTCTCCTTTTTGTAGCATATTGTTTATGCACATGGATATTATTTCCTTGAAAGATACGGATCATTTGATATGTGGAGCACCCAAGGAATGGAGAAGTCTCACTATCAAGCGTGAGGTGTTTATTTTAAAAACACTCGACATGGAGGGGGTGCAACTCGAAGAAATTATCTAGTTGAAATGTTTGACTGGTTCTTTTGCTACACACTCGATAGATCCTTGCGAGCATCAGATATTGCAAAAACTATATGTTTGTAACAAAAACAAAAAAATAAAAAAACTGGCAACAAGGATTGAAACCCACAGGGCATACTATGTGGCATTCTAGCATGACTCAGTGTGGGAGATGGTGGGTAAAGATTTGACACTTAATACGCTAGGAAATTGAAGTTTTTCACACAGTTATGTACTTTAGTTCGAGGTGTAATACAAGACATTCATGACTTTGTGCTCTTTTATCACTCTCTTCAATCTCAAAGTCCCTATTTTCATCGTAATTTTTTTCAATGGTATGCACCCTTTCACTTTGAAAATAGATAGGAAGGGATTAAAAAGATACATTGTATGTCACCTCACATGAACTCGCCCTGAAAACAAACATATCCCAATGTGAATGTCTTATTGTAAAAGCACCCTAATTTTGACAACCATGTATAAATACTCCATAGGTAGTCCATTGTATGTCACCTCACATGAACTCGCCCTGAAAACAAACATATCCCAATGTGAACGTCTTATTGTGAAAGCACCCTAATTTTGACAACCATGTATAAATACTCCATAGGTAGTCCATTAGCTTATAAGCATAGCATGCACCAAACAACAGACAGCTTACAAGTGGCCCATGGGACAACCACCCCCGGAACCCAAGTAGCTCAACATGCTTCTCCTAGCAAGTCGGCCCATATGGGGGACACCATCAATGAGTCCATAAAACATTCTAGGATAGATAGGTATCATTGGGCTTAAGATAATCACAAGCATTAGAGTGCACGAGTAACAAGGTGCCTTAAGAGGCCTTGAGAGGGACATCACATACCATTGCTTCCTTGTAGAAGCATTCCTTGTAGGGCTACTCAAGGACACAAAACTCTATGTAATCCATGCTAAGAGGGTAACCATAAAATATTAAGACATGCAAATTGCACGTAGGCTCTAGTGTGATAACCTACAATGATTTTGTAACACTTTTAATTTGGTTGTGAGTTTTTTCTAGCAATGTATCTACTTGCTTTAAATATAGAATAGTGTTTGTACTATCTATGGTGTCCTATTTATTGGTTGCCCTTTAATGAGCTTAATAGTGTCTCTTTATTAGTGGTATTGTACAAGGAATAATCATAATCATAATCTTGTTGCACTTTAATGAGCATGATTTTGTCTTTTTATTTGGTGGTGTCGTGTGCATATTCTCATTATTTGATGTTGTACAAGGCATAATCATAATCATAATCTTGTTGCACTTTAATGATCTTGATTTTTTCTTTTTATTTGGTGGTGTCTTGTGTGTATTCTCATTCATTTATGTTGTCTTTATTCCAAATTAATGGCATGCATGCAAGATTATAGGGGCCTTGATTACAATATTGATGCCATGCCTACATGCTTATAGGGGCCTTGATTCCAATATTGATGCCATGCCTACATCTAGGGACCTTGATCCCAATATTTAATGCTTTTAATTCTAATGTTGATGTCATGCCTTGATTCCATTATTTAATGCCTTTCTCTTAATCCCAAGGTTGACGCCATGCCTGTGCAAGCTTACAGGGGCCTTGTTTCATATCTTGATGCAATTGCATATGCTAGAACTAGAGAGTTTATATGGGTGAAACCAAAGTGTAAGTGTGAGTGAGTGAGTGAGTGTGTGTGTGTGTGTGTGTGTGTGTGTGTGTGTGTTCTTAATACCTTGATATAATATCTTGATGCAAGGGGCTTCTTATGCCTAGAATATTAGGGCCTGCAAGGGCACAAAAATTTACAAAACATAAAGTATGTTTTATAACTTTTCATTCCCTTTCAGCCTTGCTATTCTAGGTATAAGGAACCCCTTGATTAATCCCATTAGGTAAATAAAATGCAAGATTTCTATTATTGGTTGTTCTCTCTTACTCTTTGAAGGATTAAGTCATGTTGATTGACGTATCTCTTAATATACATGTTTTCATAAATCAATTAATGCTCCACCCTAGCTCTCTTTTATATATATATTTTCATAAATCAAGTGTGTGTGTGTGTGTGTGTGTGTGCATACGTGTGCGTGCACGCTCAATATCTTGATACAACTACAAAGGGGCTCCGTATACCTAGAATAGCAAGGCCGCAAGGGCATGAAAAACTGCAGAACATGCTTATGTGGCCCAACTATTCTAGGCATAAGGAAGCCCCTTGAGTGATTCCATTAGGTAAATAAAATGTAATTGGTTGATCTCTCTTACTCTTTGAAGGATTAATTCATATTGATTGCTGGATCTCTTGATATACATATTTTCATAAATCAATGCTCCACCCTAGCTCTCTTTTACTGAGAATCTTTTAAGATAAATAGCCATGTGTGATTCTTGTAACCCTTGATATATATTTTCATAATTCAATGCTTCAACCTAGCTCTCTTTTACTTCGCCTCTTTTAAGAAAAGTATCCCTCTAGTCAGAATTGCCTGGCTTCCCTTTGATCTTCATGTCCTCTATTTTGATGCTCCATTTGTTCTTTCATTGCCTTGTCTTTCTTGATCTTCTTGATTTTCTTGAATTCCCTACTCTTTCTCTTCTTGATTTTGGACCTTAGCCTCTTGGGTATTTTAGTGCCATTGCTATTGGTCAAAGTTACCTGGCTTCTCTTTTATCTTTATGCGCTCTATTTTGATGCTTCATTTGTTCTTGATCGTTGCTTTGTCTTTCTTGACCTTTTTAATTTTCTTGAATTCCCTACTCTTGTGCCTCTTGATCTTGAATCTCGCAACTTCTTATTGTTGTAGCTCCTACTATTGTATGACTTCCCCCCATAGCTGATTAGCATGATGTGGCTCAACACCATTTTTGCTTGTTCTTGGTTGCCTATGTCGATAATGCATTACACTAGATGAGTGTCTCTCATCCTCCATCTTCTATGTGCACGGCTTCTAATAATCACTTGTCATTGTCGAAGCTCCTATTCAGACACAATGACCCTGCTTTCTTCATTATTGGTTAGACTACTCCCGTTCTTCCTAACTTCCCCACTTCTAAATTCATAATGGCTAATTTTTGGCAGTACTCTAATCCCCCCGAGACAAATGGAATAATTCCCAACACAATAGCCAAAAGTGTCGCCATCTAGTCAAGACTCAACACTCCAATGGTTCTAGATCACATACCTGGCATCGCCTAGCCGGGCTATCTAACTATGCCCAATCGAGTAAGGAATTTCCCAATCACATACCTGGCATCGCCTAGCCGGGCCATCTGACTATGCCCAATCGAGTAAGGAATTTCCCAACAGAGTACAAAATCCACATAGCTAGAGTGTAAACCAATAATCGAGGCAGTTACAGAGTACATACCAGAGCAATCTAGATAGTTAGAGTGCATACCTTCTGAAAAAACTACTACTAGCAGAAGCACACATGTAGACCACTACTAGCAAAAGCACACATGCAAACTTAGTTAAATGAACTTAATAACACAGTACAATATACACCTTGATTGACCATTACATTGTTGATCAAGACAGTATGTAAATGTGGTAGGAATCACATGAACACCATAATACAATAGTGAATGTCTCTCCTACTAGGCTCCCTCTATTCTCCTAAGTGTGTCAACACCCACTTTCTCGCCTAGCGTTCCCTCTATTCTCCTAAGTATGTTAACCCCCACTTCCTTGCCTAGCATTCCTTCTATTCTCTCTCATGACGCCCGTTGTTGTAGAAGTTGTTACAAACAAGATTATTGGCTCTAGTTCACGATGCTTCAGTTTTTGGTCAAGAATAGCTTGGCACTCACATTGGCAGTGAAAACCATGGGGCCTATTCTCCTACCAATAAAGTGCCTCCTCAAAACATGTAGGCTCTATCTCTTCTATTTCTTCGATCGTATAAGCGTAATGATGGGCTTTATACCCAGCATATCTCAACTTGTCCACTAGATATCTGACCCTCGTTAGACATGCATACACGTGAATCATAAGGTGTTCTCAACACTACTCTTTGGCTCTTTGGGAATCCAAACTCTTCATCAAGGCTCTATTCTAAACATATGACACCCACACATCTTAAACTCTATGAAAGCACTCTTTATCCACCTAAGGGTGGTTAGATGCATATGACACCCACACATCTTAAACTCTATGAAAGCACTCTTTATCCCCTATATGATATTATTAAATTACATCAATACATTTAAAACCATTTGAATGCCATGCGTATTTCATTAATTAATTATTTTACCTTAAATCATATCGAATATCCTCTATATGTTAGTCAAAATGATGGGGTTGAATTAGAAACCTTTTTTGACTCAACAAAAAGCCACCACCACCATACCCAATGAGGATAAGGGGGGAGAGTCAGATAAAAATCCCAATTATACTTACCATGTTTACTGCCCTCTAGCTACTAAGTTATTACTACCATCTCACCCCATTCCTCAGTCTCATGAAGGAAACACCACTTAACACCTGCCACACTAACACTTCTTTTTTTTCTCCATAAGATGACTTTCCGATTAACAACTAGACCCCAAATCTAGCGTAAGTTTGGGACCCTCTCAATGTGACAAGTTCATCACAAGCTCCTCAACAGATCTACAAGATCCATGATAAGAAGTATTACAAGCAATCTCATAGCCTCATAATCCTCCAATGGGATTGCTTGTAATACTTCTTATCATGGATCCTATAGTTGCTTGTAATACTTCTTATCATGGATCCTATAGTTGTTGGATTAAGAGGAGTAATTTCCATCAAATCTTTGAGAATGAGCTTTCATTTGAGGAGTGGGTTACCTATGCATATCTTGGCCTCATAATCCTCTAATGGTTTGAGTGGGTTACCTATGCACACAGGTAGCCCACTCCTCAAACCAATGCTCATGCTTAAAGATTTGGTGGAAATAACTCCTTTTAATCCAACAACCCATCAAAACATAAATAAATGTAGTTATATGTTATGGATGCATTATCCAATTAGAGCACCAATGCCATATATTATAGAATTGTTGCCCATGGGGCAAGTGAAGGAACTCTCTGGGAGAATGTGGTGAAGCATACAAGGTTAGCCAACCGGAAATTGTAGATATGTTGGAAATTCGCTTGGTAACATTTATTATTATGTACAGTTTCAAGAGATGGAAACAAATTCATTCACACTAAAGGAGGGCTTGTCAGTATAGAATTAGATTATTTCAACAACCCTCCACTGGAGAACTTTGGAATACAATAAGAATGGTACAAAAACTTCCTTCTCATTGAGGATTGAGGAGTATGGCAAGTTCTATATGTGAGAGACTCATGTACTACTCCGAGTAGATCCCACATATATGCTAATGTGGAGAAGGTATCCTCCATTAGGAAAAAGGTCAAGGATACCCATTGCTATTACAATTTCCCTTACTATCAGCCTACTACATTCAACACTATCCAAGATCAAAGGAAATAGTTGCTCCTCTATGTTAAAGCATAGAGAACCATACCCAATCTAGCTATAGTTGTAGTGCACGCAATTGATCACGGTGCTCATTGACTCAATCCAAGGAATGCTATGAGAACTTTGTCCTCAACATTATTCTCTTTGACATGAATTAAGGTCCCACAGAGGTGGTCATGATGCTCTGATACCATTGTCTTTGATGCTTACTGTTGTCCCATAGAGGTGGTCAGGATGCTCTAATACCATTGTCTTTGATGCTTACCGTTGTCCCATAGAGGTGGTCAGGATGCTCTAATACCATTGTCTTTGATGCTTACCGTTGTCCCATAGAGGTGGTCAGGATGCTCTAATACCATTGTCTTTGATGCTTACCATCACTATAGGTACATACTTAGAGATCAGGCTTTAGGCCATAGAAACATTCTAAGAAGAACAGAATCTACATCAGGTAGGGCGGGATGTTAACCCCACTTTGGGTCAATTAAACGCTCTTCTCTGCCACATATGAGAGTGGTGATAAGTGTCATGAAAAGGCCAAATTTCATTTCATCCAGGGAGCTTATTGAAGATGGTAAAGCTAAAATCAAATTTACCTCAGCACACACCAACTTGGCTGATTTTCTCAACAAAGCAGTCACATGACCAAAGCATGAATCATGCACTACTAACATGGGTCTTGTAGATACTCAACCTCTTACAGAAGTGGGTGTATAAGTGGGTGTAGATACTCATCCTCTTACAGAAGTGGGTGTATAAGTGTGCACACGTAATTATTAAATTAAAATCTACAAATGAACCAGTTGTAATTTTATGAGAATGCTGGCCATGACCAAGCTCATTTAGTTAGTATATATGTTTTGGGTGCCTAATGAATAAGGGCCTCAGCTACATACAAGGCATTATCTCACACAATGAATGGACAGGGGAGTGGGTGCCTATGATGGCTCACCCTAACTTGTAATATGATTCCAACACATGGTTAAATGAGCATGCAAAATAGATCAATGCATAAATCTATGGCAAGGATTCATAGCCAACATGCTCAAAAGTGATTAGATAATGGAATTTGGTTTTGGAGTAGAAATGCAAGTAGATTATGCATGGGTGTCTGTATCTCCAAATTTGCCACCAAATTAGTTCCACCAAAGGAGCATCATGGTTGTCACTTTGATCCTTTCCTTCTAAAAATACCCACCATAATAATAATTCACAAGAGGACGGTGATTACATGGACAAAGATGGCTACACTTCCATGGTTGAGAGATTCCTTCAAGCCAAAATTTTGGGTATGAAAGAGGCAATTGTGAATTATAGATGATTATAGAAGCTATGGGTCCCCAACTAGGATGGTAAATCTTCTTTAAAGAAGCAAAATAATTGGTGGACCCATTGTGATGATGCCCCACATGTGACGAGAATATGTTACATTTGATTATAGAAGCTAACATGGGTACCCAACCATGATAGCAAATATTTTTTAAAGAAGCACAAATATTGGTGGACCTATTGTGATGCCCCACATGTGATGAGAATATATTACACTTATTACCAAGGTTATCCCTTGTAATAGCAATTGTAAGGAATTTGTAGACTCTAAGAGATAGTTCAATTGGCCATTCTTTTCTCATCTAGAAGGTCGCTTGCTTGTTGAAATCCTTGCATTGAGTGAAAGGAAGCTTGGAATATGAATCTATTTGTGCTAGTGAGTGATGATAGATTAGCATATCGTGTAGATTAAGAAACTAGCTTGATGAAGTGTAGGGATCGGAGAATGGGATAGCAATCTATCATCGAGCTTTGCAATGGGAAGAGATTATGCACAATTAAGCATTTCTTTATGATTGAAGCTTGGTTGAGTAGGAAAAGCTAATCGCATCAAAATAGCTTCTTGGTGCCACACCACACCCATACCACATCATCATAACACACCCACACCCAAACCATTTCATCTTATCATTGCCACATTCATGCTATGGTAAACACTACCCACATTCATGCCATTCCATCGTACCACACTATACCCAGTCTCATACTACTACATCTAAACCCATGCTATCTCATCATATCACACCCACATCCACCACTCCACATCATACTACCATATTGAGACCACATCCACAACTTTAGTGTCACAAAGCTATGGACATACTATGATTGCTTTGCACAAGCTAATTCCAATGTTGCACTAACGACAAAATATTCAAACTATATCAATGGGACAATCCCCTTATTTAGGGATGCCAAATCATCAAATTTTACCTCATTTCATTTATCTCTGAAATAATAGGAAATCATAGTTCTATCTATTAATCTTCTAGAAATTAAAGGTGTGATATATGATGCAACCAGAAAATTTCACCCCAAGTGAACTTAGTTGGACTTAATGAGATATCATTGGATGTCTCTGATGACAAGCCAACAATGAGGAAAATTGTCCTTGCAAAATCTTTTCTTTGGTTATTCACTATCTATTCACTCTCCTATTCGGAAAAAATTATAACTCTACTTTTAAAAAGAGGACAACAAAAAGAAAACCATAGATATTTTTTATTTTTCATGACAAAAATTCCTATGGATTCACATTTGAGAAAAACATAATAAAAATGTCATTTATTGATATTTCAAGTGATTACAATACCAATATTTTTTTTCTGTAATAAAGGAATATATTCTAGGTTGTGGATGTTCTCCTCATTGTCACTATCATCAACTTCGATATCAATTGGAATGTCTTTATCTTTTTCAATTTCTTTACCCGGTCTATGTGTTTGCTCTTCCTCCATTATTTCAATTGTTTGCTTATTTGTCTTATAAGAATTCTCTACTATTTCATCTTCATTAAAGGCATACCTCAAATCATCAACTTCATTCTCATTTCTTTTCCATCTGTTCATAAACCAATCTAATCTTGGATGTGAAGCATCAAAATTTTGTTTATTAATAAAAATATCATAGATATCTTTCATTGTTGTGTTGGATGGGTATACCATTGTCCTCCATAAAGCATCAACTTTTTGAAGCTCCATTCCTCTTCCTTGATATGGTGTTATCCAATTAGAAGACGGGTAGTACTTTCCTGTCTTGATCATTTTATGAATGGTGGTGCAGAAATTATTGCCTAAAGGATGCTTTAAATAGAACTTCCAAAACATCAATGCTCTATCAAAAATGTTTGTTGGAGTAAGACAAACTTTGTTCTTCAAATCATCTGCACCATATTGCATGTAAATTTCTATTCCCTTTGAAATATCTTCAACACTAATATTATGTGACACATTTTTATAATGAGGCTTATCAATATCTTTCATACAATAGCCTATCATACCATGAAATGTGTGCATGTTCTTCTGTCTTAATGCTCTACACATTACAATGCCACCAATTGGATTATTCTTATCCCATCCAAGATACTTTTTGATGAGCTTATTTACTGCAATTATTGACTTTGAGTGAATTCTAATGACCATTTGATAGTGTAAATGAAAAACTGTGCCTCCTCTTTCCAATGAGCAACTACCAGCAAGGCATTCTTTAGTGATAAAATCATGAAGATTATTTAGTAATGCTTCATCAATGTCACTACCACCTAATGATATAGTCACACTTAGCTCAAGTACTTTCAAGCTGACATTGGATTGATCTAACATTGCATCTTCATTACATAACTTCTTTGGTCTTCCACGATTCTTCTTAGGTTCCATGCTTGAAACTTCATGGCTTTCAATAGTTGAATTTATAAATTTTCCAGTAGTTGATTCTCTTGCTCTTTTTTTCATTTTTGACATTTCACTACATAATAAAAAAGAAAAAATATGTTAATAATTCAGAATACATATAGTCAATCGCCCGCTGATTGTGTTGGTTCTGTTCACTAAACCGACGGATCTCATTTGGGTCAAAAGAGATGAATTTTATATTTTTTAAATATTAAAAAAAATACAATAAAGTCTCTTACAGGAAGTTGCTAAATCGAACGACTGTAGAGCGATTGTGGCACACCGTGTCTCGCCCACGCCTGTGAGAACAATTTGGAACAATCGCACGCTGATTGTGTCGGTTCTTTAGAGTCATTAAAACAACCATAATAAATATATACACAAAAATAATAATAATGAAAACAGTTATCACCCCTGCTGCGATCCAAGGCAAAATATGGTGTGTACCTGCGATAACATGTGTGGCATAGGCAATCCTTGCGGTTGCTGCTCTGGCGGGTGCGCGTGCGGAGCTGGTTGCAGGCAAAAAATCACTGCATTTAATTACATGAAACGTGTGAGTTTTTATAAAAAAAAATTTATCTTGGAGGCTTTTTTCCCGCACGTGCTTCGTAGAAAGAACAGCGCCCAGGTGAGTGATTACTGTAAGTTCGACGACCACAAGTTGCAGCTCTTCACATCATCGCTTTACTTGGCGGCGATGGCGGCGTCGCTGGCGGCGGCATTCACCACGCACCGGTGGGGTCGCACGTTCACCATCTTAATCGCTGGCTTCTTCTTCCTCGCGGGCGTGGCATTCAACTGCGCAGTGGTAAACTTCCCAGGCCTCAACACGCAGGGCTTGTTTTCTTTGGTGGTGACTTTTGAGATGGACGGAGGGAGAGACAGAGAGAGAGGGCGTCAGCAGGGTGGCTTTTGAGATGGACGGAGGGAGAGACAGAGAGAGAGGGGGGTGCGGTTGACGGATATGAGACGGATATGCACAGTTGCAACCGTTGGAAAAAAAACCTTAATATAACTCAGATAATTAATACTTTTACGAAAGTTTTTTTAAGCTAAGGTTTGTAGGAAAAAAAACCTTAATATCACTCCGTTAATTAATGGAATTTCCTTTTCCACTCGTTGTATGCCCCTATTCATCTAGCTAAAAAGTTTACAATGTGTATGCTTGTGCATGCATGAGTGTGCCTCCTAAAATCTTGATACATACAAGTGAGTTTGTCTAGGCTAACCTTTTCTTACCCCCCCTCTCTCTCTCTCTCTCTATGTTGAAATGTCCTAATGCATATGGTCTCTCTCTCTCTATTGATTTGTTGAAATGTCCCACTCTAGACTCTATCTCTCTATTGATGTTGAAATGTCGTGAAGAAGCACGCATGCGCGCATGTGTGTGTCTTGATGTTGAAATCTACTTAAGCACATGGTTTTCATGGTATTTTCAATTTAAAATTCTTTATTGATGAAATTTGAGCCTTATTGTAATCTCCTTTATTTTTGCAAGTTTCGTGGAGATTTTCAATGCAATTATTTTCTCTTGTTTCTCAAAGCTAAGGTGGCATTTTCAATCTCTTATATATATATATATATATACATACATAAGTATATATAAATATATATGAAATTTGTGCTTGAAAGCTATAAACTTTGTCCCCATTATATGGACTATATATGGTGGTCTAAATTGTGGAGAGTTTGAGAGTGTTGTTTAGGGTTTTAATATTGTGTTCAAGAAAACTAGAAATAAATATATGAATATATATCATTTTCCTAAGAGGTCTCTCTCTCTCTCTCTCTCTCTCTCTCTCTCTCATAGAATAAAGTCCTTTCTTTCTGTACAGAGTAATGTGTAAGTAAAGGTAAAGGGAAGGCTGCCAAATTTCTGAGGAGTTCACGAGGACATATCCGTTCTCTCCCTTTCTCTCTGTCACCACATACACAGGGGCGCGCGCGCGCACACCCACGCACCCACCCATTGTTGATGATCCTGCCTCTGCGGATTGCTCATGAAATATGGTGGGTAGCTTCAGAAAGCTGGATTCGGGCTGGCTGGCCGCGCGGGCGAGCGACGTGCGATGGACGGGATTCGAACTCACGACTACCCATCCGCCCACCTCACCGAAGCTCCCATGGATGCAAGCCCTCGTCCCAGGAACGTATGTGCCCTTTCTCTCTCTCTCTCTCTCTCTCTCTCCTCCCCCCCCCTCTCCTTCTTCTCTTCCTATTTTTTCACCCTGTGTAAACCTAACCCTACCTTCTCACTAAGCTTGAACTGAATTTCGCTTAACACTTGAACCAGCTATACAATTTAACCTGAAAGCAAGATTTCATTAGTTTTTGCAAGTCTCAGGTACCTGCTTTTTGGAAGCTCCAAAGCATGTGCATCTCCAATGGCCAAAATGCTCTTCTTCCCCCTCGCAAAATCAATCTTTTATCAGTGTGTACTTAGAAAATTTTCCAATCTTGCATGAATAAGGCACACATTCTTAGAAAGAGAAATCAATGTTCCATACACATTTTGCTTGAATTTTCATTAGCCACATCATACATACATACCTAGGGACCAGTCTCCACAATGCCTTGCATTCAATAACTGCAACAATTACGACTGTTTTCGTCGGTCAGAGGTTTAATACTTTTGGTTGATGACAATTGAGAGGCATTGAACTGTAATGGGATTAGAAACGTGCTGGTGGGCATTTATTGCTCAAACATGTGAGTAACTTCACAAATTGGTTTGTGACAGCGTATAATTTCAAGCTTACGTGATGCAAGTGTGTCAAATGACATCGTGAGCAATGTAAATTATCAAAGTCTCATTGATGCTTGGTGTTTTCAGTGTTTTGGGAACTTTATTGAAAAACAAAGTGATCCCAGACCCATTCTTTGGATTGGAGAATGAGAACATTATTGATATAGCTGATTCTGGACGCGAATATTACACGTTTTGGTTCTTTACAGAGTTCACGTTACCACTGGTAAACATTCCACAGTTTCTCCTTTTCTTTGCTGTCTGCTATATATTATATATTTAGGTATTGGCGCTTGAACTCAAGCCCTCTTCTGGCAGCATTGGCCGATAGCCACCGGGGGAAAGGCCCACCAACTCCCATAAACAAAATGTATTAGCTTAGTCTTATGCTGCCTTTTGAAGTCTAGCTATGCTTAAAATCTTTGTTTAAAGCAATGTGATACTATTTCTTGTAGGGAGAGCATGAACGGGCTTGGTTGCAATTTAGAGGAATTAATTATCAGGCAGACGTGTTTCTGAATGGACATCAAAAGCAGTTGCCAAAGGGAATGTTTCAGCGGAACATATTGGATGTCACCGATTGGATCAACCCGAATGGACAGAATTATCTTGCTGTTTGTGTACATCCACCAGACCATCCCGGCCGTATTCCACCTCAAGGTGGACAAGGTGGCGATCACGAAGTAAGTCAAGGAGCTGTTAACTTTTATAACAAGTCTTGTAAGGTTGATGAAAAACTCAATGACCTGTAGTTGTGGATGAGAACCATGAGAGCAAAGCATTGCTATCAAAGAATTTTTTCATAAACTAGCCAAAATAGTTGAGTTTTGAGAAGATTCTAAGCATCAAGGTGGCTAAAGTTTACTTCTAGGGCAATACAAAATTTTAATATCATGAGCATACAAATCGTGTACATTATGGACTGCTTTATGGTAGTTTCAAGCATTTATGTAACTACGTTTAATGATATTAGGCGTACAAGAGGCTCTGAAGGGTCATGACCCTTTTCAGCTCAAGCAAGGCCTCTCACTCCCCAAATTCTTTAGATTCAAATTCCCCTCCCCACCCCAAAGTGGCCAGCTCTTACCAAGCGGGCTACCAGTTGTTGCAGCCAACCAACCTGCCATGTTCACACTCAGTTAATTTTTTCAAGGGGTTTTCAGTCCTCATGCCTTACGGGTTGCCTATAATGCTTAACACCTACTGCTGCCCAGCAAATGAGCTTTGTAGTGCCTTTTTTTAGTGCAAGATATTTACTTGCTACATGATCTCTCGTGTATGCATAATGTCTTGACTTCAGGTCAGTATGATCTCCCTATGGTGTGATGCTTGGATCCAAGACACATTGCTCAAACTACATGATCTCTCATGTATGCATAATGTCTTGACTTCAGGTCAGTATGATCTCCCTACAGTGTGATGCTTGGATCCAAGACAATGCTTCTCCTTATGATGGGGGACCTTAGAAAGATGAGGTAGGCTGGTAGCATATGCTTGGTCCAACTTGAGGTGGGAGTGGGACTATAGACTTTTACAGCCCCCCTCAAGGGCTACTCAAAAGGTGAACTATTCTTGTGTCCCAATCTGGAGACATGAAGATGATGTTTAAGTTGATCCTAGACTTGGTAAGAATGTTGGTGGAATCTGATTAGTAGCTCATGCCAATGTCCTGTGTTGTTTGCCTTTGATGTAGTGTAGGCTGATTCAAGAAACCGCTGAGGACACTATTAGATAAAGATGAATGAGGTCCTAGATGGATTCAAATTTTTTAAGATTCTAGTAGAAAACCAACTTGATTTCACTATTAAAACAATTTGAACTGACAATGGTAGGGATTACACATCCAATGATTTCCTCCATTGTTGCCAAATGCATGGTATACATCCAATGATTTCCTTCACTATCCCTTGTACCCGGGTCACTGAGCGGAAGAATTGCACCCTAATGGATGCAACTCGTTCCCTTCTCCAAATCTCAGGCCTTCCCAACGCATTGCACCCTAATGGATGCAACTCGTTCCCTAATGGATGCAACTATTTCCCTTCTCCAAACCTCAGGCCTTCCCAACGCATTTTGGGAAGAGGTTCTAGCCACATCTTGCTATCTTCCCTTCTAATCCAGATCTCCTTCTGTCAAGCATAGACACGTGTCTGTTGAACTTCCCACTCCTTGCTCTGGTTCATAGGTACCTACATCTTCGGGACCTCCACTCAACACATGTCAACCTTACCATCACCCTCATCTCCAGATGCCTCCCCCATCAGCTCGCCAATGTCATCTTTTACAACTACTCACTTGACAGCTCTGCCTTGATCATCTGGTCCCGACCCTGATGCTCCACCACAATGGACCTGTAGTATCAATGCCATCATGGCTCCTACCAACTCGGCAGCCATGGCTGCTAACACTAACCAAGCATTTGATGATCTGGATGCAGTTGACGATGCTACCCTCACAGTCGATAAAGCCTTATCAGGACCAGATGCTGAACTCTGGCACATAGCAATGGCCACCGAATTTGATTCCTTAATGCACAATCAAACATTGCTCCTTGTGGATCGCCCCCAGGCCACCAGCTTGTCAGTTGTAAATGGGTACTTCAACGAAAATATGCAGCTGATGGCTCTGTTTCTTGCTACAAAGTGAGGCTTGTGCCTCATGGTTTTACCCAAGTTCCTGGTGAGGATTTCTCTGAAACTTTGTGATATGCAGCGGAAGTCTTTGTATTGGAAGATCCTGTCACACAAATGCTCACACCGTCTTTTGTATCCTGAGTTTCGTGAGTTTAGCAATCCATATTAATACTTCAAACTTTAAAGAGATGAGAGAGAGATATACGAGAACTGAACACCAGATTGGGTCCCGAATTACCCACTGAAGGGCCCCCTATCCCGATAAGGAGATAGTATTTGCTTTATTTCTTTAGAGAGAATGACTGTGGACTGTAGATAAGCCAAACGCAAGATCTCGGAGGATCGGAAGCTTGGCTGAACTGTACACGGCTGTAGAAACACTTGGATGAACTGATCTCGAGCCTATGCACTCTTCCCAAGGGCATGAAGAAGGGCTGCACACTTGAGGCTGAGAAAAGAAGATGGTGGACTGTTCTAAGCTATGTTAGAATGCTGTAAATGCTTATGAATGCTGTGTTACCTTCACCAGAGGGTTGGTGTTTGGCTGGATGATGCATGGAAGGCTGAATACTGATGTAAACTGCTGTAGGACTGAAAACGCATGGAAGGACTGCTGGAAATCTGCAAACGCAGGGCTGTAGAGCAGCTTTCTGGCGTAGGACTGAGGCTGGACTGAAACGCAAGTTGCAGGGGCTGCTACTGGACAGAAACGCAGATCTGTAGGGGCTGAAGATCTGTAGACGCAGGCTGCAATGGACTAAACTGCAGGGGGCTGTTCATATGCAGAAAACGCAAGTGTCTTATGCTGATTTGGGGCTGATCTGATGCGCTTATGGCTGTAGGGACTGCTGAATCGCATGCGTTGGAGAACCAAGGTTGGCTGAAGCAAACTCAAGCACTCCAAGGGCTGGATGAGACTAGTCTAGTGCTGAAGGCAAGGGAACTCCTAGGGCTGAGGAGGAAAGCTCTTAGCACACTGAAGACTGAATGGGAAACTAGCCCTATGCAAGCCTATTTATACTAACTAGAGGTTGGTCAAGTTGGCTGGTCATTTATTTAATAAAGTTTATATTTATAAATGACAATAAATGCTAAATAAATACTATAAAATATGGAAAAAATACCAGATAAATCCTAGTAAATTCCCTAAGGCTTTTGGGATGTTCTAAATGATGCATACGCATATGAATGCATATTATGCAGGATGCAGAGTGCTTTCTAATGCAAATCCTAAGGTTTCTACTGACTCTACATGCATGAATGATTCTCTCCAAGTGGGTTAAGGGACTTGACTGACTGACTGACTGACCCGCTAAGACTGAGGAATGACCTACTTAGCTCGTGCCTGACTTATCCTGGACTGAGGATGTACAATGGGGTCACGACGTACGACAATTATCATCCTACTGGGTTCTAATAATGTACAACTGTTGCACTGCTGATGATGAGCCATCTTGTCACCATGCACTGAGTGCAGAGTGTATGTGACATTCCCTCCTGCTTAGCTTGGTGGCAGATTCATGGCTTCCAAGTAGTCCGCCAACAACTGGGGGTACTCCTGGAAGAACTCCTGGTCTAGCCATATGGCTTTATGGGTGCCTCAATCTCGGAGTTTCGTATAGAACTGACGTATCTGTCGACCGGAACCAGGCTTCCATCGATGAAGAAGGATCTGCTCAGGCTCAATAACTTCTGCTTCGTCTACCACGTCTGGCTGCTGTTCATCTGAAACATCAAACACTTCTGGACCAACATATGGTTTTAGCCAAGAAACATGGAAAACATCATGCATTGTCCAACTGGTAGGCAACTTTAACTTCATGGAGACATCACTTAACTTCTTAACTATTTGAAAAGGGCCAAAACTACGGAATGAAAGCTTGGGACAACGTTTGCCCACTTGTTTCAATCTCTGTTTCATGATACGCAAATAGACCCAATCCCCTTCCTTGGAGTGGACATCTCGTCTAGACTTATTTGCCTGTCTGCTATATGCTTCCTGAGCTTTGGTCAAGCGGTCCTTGACTGACTCAATGATCTCGGAAAATGCTTCCGTGGTTATATTAGCCTCTAAAGATGGAGACACCATTCTCGTCAAAAGAGAAGAAAACGACGACCAAAGGCTGCTTCATATGGAGTCTGTCCGACACTGGATGAATGAGTGTCGTTCAAGATAGCTTGGACCAATGGAAGATAATGTTCCCATTTGGACTTCTGGTCATGACAGTATGACTTGAGAACATCAAAGGCCAATTGATTATAAATTTCTGTTTGGCCATCTGCGTGCGGATGGAATGCATTATAGACAACTACAACTTAGTTCCAAAGTTTTCAAATAATGCCCTCCAGAAATGCGAGGTAAACTTGGAATCTCTATCTGATGTTATGGTGCTAGGCAAACCACAAACTGGATACCAATGCTTGAGAAACAGACGGGCTACGTCCTTGGCTGTGGCCGTATGCTTGCATGGGATGAGCGTGCAGAATTTACTAAAGCGATCTACAATGGTAAAACACTGAGTGTTACGGGATCCGGTGGATGCTGGTACAAAGTCCATAGATATGTCGATGAAAGGTCCGTCGGGAATAGCCAAAGGTTGAAGTAAACCTGCCTTCTTTGTATATGGAACCTTGACTTTTTGACAAATCTTACAGGCTTGTACATGTGCATAGACATCACGCCTCATCTTTGGCCAATAAAAGGACCGTTCTATTTCTCGAGGGTACTGTTGATACCCCTATGTCCTCCAACTAAGGAGTCATGGGGGCATCGGGGAGAAGAGCGGAACGCTTTTCCCAAGTAACACAGAGACGATTCTTGTAGAACAACCAACCGTTCTGTACTGAATAGTGGCTAGGCTCAGAATTGAGGGCCAAACTGTACTGAGTACCAAACTCAGGGGAGTCGACATATTGGTCTTTCATACTATCTAAGTCCTTCCCTGTGATTTTGAGAATGGTAGATTCGTGGACTGCCTGGATGTTGGACTTTCGACTAAGAGCATCTGCTACTGGGTTATGCTTACCAGGGATGTATTCAATCATACCTCCAAACTGTTGGAAGATTTGACTCCACTTGGCCTGTCGATCACTCCACTGGGCACTTGGCATAGTCTGAAGCCACTTACGTGCTTGGTGGTCTGTTTTCACTGTGAAAGCCTGTCCATAAAGAAAAGGCTTCCAATGTTTGAGCGCTGGGATCACACCCAAAAGCTCTTTGTCACATACCGAATAATTCTTTTCAGCGACATCCAACTTTCTACTGTAATATGCCACGGGTCGATTGTCCTGCTGGAGGACTGCACCTATGGCTACATTGCTGGCATCGGTGATGACCTCGAAAGGTTCATCCCATGATGCTAACTTTAATACAGGTGCTTCTGAGGCAGCTTTCTGGAGTGCATAGAATGCATCAAGCGCCTTGCCTGTAACTGAGACTTTCTGCTTGCGAGTCTTCACCCCCTTGAGCAAGTCGGTAAGAGGTGCTGCAAGGTTGGAAAACTGATGGACATGGGTACTATAGGCCTGACAAAGACCTACGAATGAACGGATTTCTTGGGCGGTCTTAGGAATGTCCCAATCTAAGATCTTGTGCGGAACCGATGATGTAGCCCAAATACTGAACTTCCTTAACACCAAAGACAGACTTTTTGGCGTTTATGTAGAGCTCATTATCTCGCAAAAGTTGCAAGACTTTCTCCACATCTTTCTCATGCTGCTCCGCAGTGGCTGAGAAGACTAGTATGTCATCAAGGAATATGAAAACACACTTCCCAATGTGGACTGCGAAAATCCTAGACATCATCTTATTGAACGTTGCGGGTGCATTTGTAAGCCCAAAAGGCATGACTACGAACTCGTAGTGACCACGCTCTGTCCGAAAAGCTGTTTTTGGAATGTCAGCTTCAAAAATGCGGACCTGATGGTAACCACTCTTGAGGTCGATCTTCGTGAAAAACTTAGGACCGTCTAAACGCTCCAAAATGTATCTATCCTTGGCATAGGAAACTTATTCTTGATAGTGAGTTTGTTTAATGCCCCGTAGTCTACACAAAGGCGTGAAGACTTGTCCTTCTTTTGGACAAATAGGATGGGTGCAGCAAATGGGGAGGGGAAGAAGGCCGAATGAATCCGGCTCGGAGAAGCTCAGATAACTGCTTTTCTAACTCGCCCTCTAAAGTCTTAGAAAGACGATAGGGAAACCTGCTAGGAGGTGTTGGGGATAAAGGCACAATGTGCTATCCCTTGTATAAGTGGTACTTATAATGCCACATCATCACCTTATCTATTCTTTGTATAAAAGGCAATAAGGGAAATCACACTCTTAGACTTTTGCTTCCCACAAAAACTTGTGCTCTCTTTTTTGCTCACTCACCCTTCTTCCTCTCCCTCTTGCTTCCGCTCCTTGCTCCCATCAATTGGTATTAGAGCCTCCCTACCCACCAGCGCCTCCTCGTTCCCTTGCCTCCCCTCACACACTGTGACCTTTCCATCGCGGGAAGTCACTTGTTCTTGCTGCCCACGCAGTCCAGCCACTTTCCCTCGCTGCCCCCAGCTGTTTCGTGGAGTTTCATCGCGGGAATCACTTCTATTCTCATGCTCCTAGCTGGAGACACCTTTTGGGTGAGTGTACTTGCTGTTTTTCAGCATTTTTGACTGTTTTTTGGGCTGTAGCAAGCGAAATACAGCGAGAAAGTGGTCAAGGACACTTTCCAGTTGGAGCTCTTGGTATTGCTACACCTCCTACAGCAGGGCGACTGCATTTGCATCATTTTTCGTCAGATTTGGTGCAGTTTAAGCTGGGCGACATTTTTTTTCAGCCACACAGGAGCTGAATTTCGCCTATCATTTTGGGGGTTTTCCTCTAGTTTTTTGCACTAAATCTGGTCGCCTACACCTGTAGAGGAATCCTGCCAAGTTTGGTTGGATTTTGCCTGTGCGTTGCAAAGTTCTTGCTGATTTTCAGTTTCCAGCCTTAGGGCAAGTTGCAGATCTGTGGATTTCGCACATTCTACTGCTGATTTGACATCATAAAAGTGGTCACCTACTTGAAGGGACATTGTCTGCCAAGTTTGGTTGACTTTCGCCTTCGTGGTTTGACTCAAGAGCCACACCCCTTCCCAGGGATGTGTCTCTTCACTTGTACCCTTTCGGCCTCTATTTAAGAAAGGCCCCTGTCTCAATGCAAACAACTCAATCTTTCTATTAGCATTTGTCTTATGTTTATTAATTAAGTCTTAATCATGTTAATAAAGCTATAAAAGCTTTACAATGAATCATGCACTACTAACATGGGTCTTGTAGATACTCCTCCTCTTACAAAGGGGGTGTATAAGTGAGCATATAATTAATAAATTAAAACCTACAAATAAACCAGTTGTCACACACGTCATGAATAGTTGACACCCCAATGGGTGCCTTTGTACAATGTAAGTAAAGGGATTTGCCTGTAATAATTTCCCACCTTCCTCAATTAATGGTGAGATCGACTCAAGCTTCTCAATATCTTCTAAGAGATTATTGACACAGCATGCCATGCATAGAGTGTAGAAAATGTGGGGATATTTCCTTGTCAATTATCAAGGATAACTCAAATTTCTCCTCTCTCTCTTTAATAGGGAGCAAGGTTTCTTGCAAAGAGGCATTCTCCAGCAAAAGAAGAAGCCTTTCTTGTTTGGCATTGTAGGAGAGGGGTACATAAATTGACATACTCTTTTCCCTGTATGTTACGTTCTGGCTGCATTAGATGTGATCACATTCTGGTAAAGAACCTTGCAACAGTCTACACATGCACACACACCCATGCACACGTCCACCCACGCGGGCGCGCGCGCGCGCGCACACACACACACACACACACATACATACATACATACATATATATATACACACACACACATATATATATATGTATACACACATATATATAGACACACACACACACACACACACACACACACACACACACACACACACACACACATAGTAGGGACCTCCAAAGCAATCGAATCTTGGAGAAGGAGGGACGAGCTGACGATGAAGATGAGGATGAGAGGATGGTGAGGAGATCAACTCGGAAGGAAACTCTCTTTTTCGTGCAGCCTGTTTCTGCGGGGCTGATTGCAGTGCCTCTGGGTCCCAGCCCGTTGCTATGTGTGGCCTCTTGTGTGGTGTTGGGTGGCCATGGAAGCCCCTTGCACCTGGGCCGGTTGTTGGCTCCTGGCACTCCTCTGTGGGCTGGCTGCCCATCTGCGGCACAAGGTTCTTACACAGGCTTAGAAGCCCCGTCCTTAATGCTGCTGCACAGTCTACCCCCCCTCAACGATGCACAGCAGAAAACTTTCTTTGCAGCGTCTTGCCCCTTGAGCTCATCACCCTTCTCCCTTTACTTCCCTTCATGCAAAAAGTACCCAAAGCCTGCATGCTTCATACGGTGAAGAACATTCAAGATGGTAATCAGCATCTCCATCTCTCTCAAGCAATTCAACAATATACGTAGACTCCTGTCTTCGTGAGCTTCACAATTTTTTTCATGAAAGAAGACCAGCATCTTTCTCATGCAAAAAGATGAACAACCTCTCCATGCAAGGGTTGTCCACGACCACCTTTCCCTAGTCTTCATGCACACCACTCTGAAAGTGACTCATATATCCTTACCTTTTACATGTATTGCATTTCCTTGTGCACTACAATTTCCAAAGCCTTCTAAACCATCATGTATGGACCTTAGACTTAAATGAAATGCAAAAATGTGTGAGATTCTCATGCCCAACTCTATGTGAACCTAATGCGACCCGATAGCCTGACATTCGGTAGCACGTGGACGAGTGCAGACATGCCCCTGATAGCTTGATGAGGCAGATCACGTGCTCCTAATGCTCATTATTTGCCAAAAACTAAACAAAAAAGACTGTAACAAGCGTGATAGTGTAATACAATTCTGCTGAAGGTCGGCGAAAAGTTCGATCATCTTTGTTAGACGTACATTAACAGAAGCATGCTATTTTAGACTACTGATATGCATGAATCTTAAACACGGAAGAAGAGAGATTATAGCGGAAGACTTGGTTTTTCAACATAATCTAATGTATAATATGCAAAAGATGATTATGTACAATGAATCTACTGAAAATGGAACTTACCTCCTAATAGAGCAAGAAGCCAATCCTCAATTGATTTGCACGTTAATGCTGCTGTTCGGGCTGAATCTACAACAACTGATCTTAATTTGATCCTCTCTCTCTCTCTCTCTCTCTCTCTCTCGGCTTCTCCAAAGGCCGCACAAGATATGTAGCATTTGACTCATCCAACATGAGAAAAACATTTGCTGGCTAAGACTTGGCTGGACTTTCTCGAGTACTAATAATAGACTCTAGGCTCTAGCAATCTATGCTTTTATACAAGAGAACTTACGCTCTAGCACCTATGCTTTTTAATACCAATGTTAGATTTAGAATGTTTCCTTGCTCTGAAACCAATGTCAGAGGTATACTAACCAAGGCTTGCTTTTAGGCCACTAATATGCATGAAGCCTTATACACATAGAGAATAGGAAGAAAAGAAAATAGATGATAATGGAAGACTTGGTTTGTCAACCTAATCTATATCCAAAAGATGATTATGTACAATGAATTTAATGAAAATAGAACTTTTCCTTGGCCGGAAGGGGGGGGGGGGGTTGGGCTTGTTGTTGCGCCAATGATGATATGGAAACCAGGAATCCTCATGCTCTGAAGTGAGCTGCAAATGAAGTCCTCGGAGGGGAGAGAGTTAGTCGAGACCCTGATGACAAATGAGAAAATGAGTGCAGGCATTTGAGCCGAGGATTGCAATGGGGATGTCGTGACGGGTGAAGGCTACTAAATTAGGGGGGGAAGGATCTTGATGTCACCATTTGGTCCCTTAACCAGTCTTGATTAGTGTTTTGGGGCAAGCCCATACACAGAATAGAACCAAGGTGAGAACGGGGATTTTCCACAGAAGAAAGCTGAAGCATTCACTGGCATGGATTGGCCTGAAAGATGGCCACACAGCATGAGCACCATGGGATTTTATTCATCAAAGTAACTTATAATGTTTATAAACCAACGTGTTCACACATCATTAATGATGGACTGGATATATTATTATTTTGGGCATGGACAGGTGGACAGAAGGAGGCGCCTAGAGGAAACTTGGGCTACAAGCGGGGAAAAGCATAAAAGCTCATATTTTAGGCAAGCTCAGCTGCTTTTAGCAAAAAGGGAAAAGCACATCAAATATAGAGCTGTTCAACTTTATAAAAGAAGGGGGGCTTGTGTTCTGACCAGAAAAGTGCCCACATTCCCTAGTCGGCAACAACCTTAACTCTCTCCTTCAGCGCTGGCTGTACAACAGGCACAATAGGTGATTCTGGCCGTACAACAGCTATCTGCTGGTTGTACAATCCTGGCCGTGCAGTGCAGCTTTCTCTCTCTTCTTCCTGTGCTGGCTGTACACCGTTTTCTCTCTACTGGCTGCGATTGAGGCAGGCAGTATAGTGGTGAATGTTCTCACAGTCCTGGCTATACAATGGGCTATGTTTTGGGACTAATTATGTGACTGTTTTGGGACAGTTTTGGATAGCTTTTGGTGCTGTTTTTACCTTGGCTGTAGACTGAGTTTTGGGCAAGAATCTTGTGATGCTTTGTAGAAAATCCGGTGCAAGATTGCACTTGCACCTTGGTTTCTTGTAAAAGCTTCTATTTGCATAAAGAAGTTCCTACGGGGGGGCTGAGCGTTCTGGTTCAGTGCACTGCCATTATTTTATTGTGATTCTTTCCACTGTGTATCATGGCTCTATTTGGTATATTTGAAGTGTCTATCTATGGTTTTTGGTCCCCCTCCGGTTACAATGATATCAGAGCTTAGGCTTTCTTGGAAGCGGAGGCTTCCTCCTACAATGAGAGAGAGAAAAGATTAGAAGTGGGAACTACACTGAGCAACAGCTTTGCTATTGAGCTTATGGAAGTAGTCACAAATTTTATCCTCGAAGTATGGAGTTGGTTTTATGTGCTTGCATTCAGCACTCTTTTCCATATGGATTATTCTAGATTATAAATCAAACCTTTCAAGCAAGTTATATGGCGCTATATCTCAAGATATCTTATGTGTATGCTGAGGAGATATTTCTTTTGGCTTCATGATGAACCTGACAAAGCAAAGCTAAGTATACTTTGAGCTTTACAAAGTTGATGTTTTTTGCAATTTATTGCAAGTGTTTTTGGACACTTAACCCTAGTATGCCGGTACAAGGAGAATTGTGTGTTGTTTATTTGCCTTGAGTGTTTCAGGTAAACAGTATTAATGGGTGAAAAGCTTGGTTTATATGGTTTTTCATACGCATATATCCAAGGACTATGGACTATATTTTTGACATATCTTTGCTCAAGGATTTATACATATACGATGGTCTGACGCATCTATATGGTTATCATTCTCTCATTGATTCTTGGGCTTTATATACAATTCTATGGCTTCTCTTTTCTGGGATGGAGTGGAGTATGTTTTTCTCGCTCCTTGTTCTATGGGATGCAGTGGATATCTTATGGATTGAGAATTTTTCTATGGAATTCTGTCTATCTCACAAACATACTTATGCTTGTTAAACTATCTATCTCACAAACATACTTATGGAGATCCGAGAACCAAGATCTCTATGCGTGTGATTCATTCTTATGTTAATCTTGGGCATGTGCATGGATCTTGTGGCAGCATATGCCACTTGGAGGCCAACAACATGATAGGATTGCTTTTGGAATCTCTGGTCCGTACAAGACACTGTAGTGCTGGGGCTTAGATTCATGGTTTGTACAGGTGCTTGTGCCCTAGGGCCAACATTGATCATGGTCTGTACAGGTGTCTCTACCCGGGGCCTGTACATATCTTTGGTCTGGACAAGTGTTTCTACTTGGGGCCTGCACATATCTTTGGTCCGGATAGGCATTTATACATGGGGCTTGTAATGGATTTTATGGATGTGTGAAGCATGTTTAGGCTTGGGCATGCGTATGGATCATAGGAGTGGTGCTCTTATGCAGTCCAATGGCATGGCAAGAACTTTTGTGGCTATGTATGCTGCTTATTTTTCTTTTGCAGGTACTTAAAGCTACTTATAGATTTATGAATATTTGGGACACAATTGGCTCTTGTGTCTGTGTCTGGATATTATCAGAGTTGGTGACTCGGGATATGGCTAAAGTTTGTTTTTGGACACGGTTGGCTCTTGTGCCTATGTTTGGATATTATCAGACTTGTTGACTCGGGATATCTGCTATACTTGAAGAGTATTTCAGTGCTATTAGTCTTACACAGTTGGAGACAACTGTTTAATAAGACGGAGGGGATGTTACCTATCCGTCCCTTCACCAGTGATCAATGTTTTGGGGATGTTACCTATCCGTCCCTTCACCAGTGATCAATGTTTTGGGGCAAGCCCATACACAGAAGAGAACCAAGGTGAGAATGGGGATTTTCCACAGCAGAAAGCTGAATCATTCACTAGCATGGATTGGCCTAAAAGATGGCCACACCGCATGAGCACCATGGGATTTTATTCATCAAAGTGACTTATAATGTTTATAAGTCAGTGTCCACACATCATTAATAACAAGCTGGACATATTTTTATTTTGGGCATGGACAGGTGGACAAAAGGAGGCGCCTAGAGGGGAAACTTAGGCTACAAGCTGGGAAAAGCATAAAAGCTCATATTTTGGGCAAGTTCAGCTGCTCTTAGTAAAAAGGGAAAAGCACATCAAATATAGAGCTGGTCGACTTTATAAAAGCAAGGGGGACTCTGTTCTGACCACAAGTGCCCACATCCCCTGGTCGGCAGTAGCCTTTCCTCTCTGTCCTTCAGCGCTGGCCGTACAGCAGGCGTAGCAAGTGATTCTGGCGGTACAACAGCTGTCTGCTGGTCATTGATGTGAGAGAATTAGGGTTAAGAGTTATGTGGGAGACATACACAGAGAAGCAAGGGAGAGAGAGAGAGAGAGTTGTGGGGATAAGTCAACTCATCATGTATGAGTGTGTGACTCCCCTATCACACATGTATATTGCACTAGTACACATAGTGCACTTAGTACATTAAAAGTACTAAGTGTACTATGTACTATAACTTATGGGCTTGTACACACTATAAGGGTGGGCATAACGCCTTTACCCCAACAACCTCCCACTTAAAGGCAAAGTGCCCTTAAGTAAAGGAAAAGAAAAAATCAGCATGTACATGATAATATACAAGGCCATATCAAGGCTGAAACTGGCCTCATCCAATGCCCATCAAGTGTCTGCAATGAGCAAACCGCTCCGGATGCAAACTCTTTGTCAACAGATCAGCCGGGTTGTCATCCGTGTGAATCTTAACAAGCTGAATTTGCTTGTTCTCTATCACCTCTCTGATGAAGTGATACTTCACATCCACATGCTTCGTCTTTGCATGAAAGACAGGGTTCTTTGCCAACTGGATGGCACTCTGACTGTCACAATGCAACAATGGTATATCCCCTGTATAACCCAAATCAACCACTAACCGAGATAGCCATAATGCCTCCTTGCAAGCCTCTGTGGTTGCAATATACTCGGCCTCTGTAGTAGATAAGGCAGTGCACTTCTGCATCCTGGATATCCATGACACAGCACCTCCTGTGAATGTAAATACATAACCGGTAGTAGACTTCCGGTTATCTGGATGACCGGCATAATCCGAATCCGTGTAACCATGCACTAATGCATCCTGTTTGCCAAAGCAAATGCACAAATCCTGTGTGCCCTTCAGGTATCTCATGACACCTTTCACTGCTTCCCAATGCTTCTTGCCAGGGTTGGCCATGTATCTAGAAACCACTCCCACTGCAAATGCAATGTCTGGCCTAGTAGCAACCATGGCATACATGAGACTGCCACATGCTGAAGCATACGGAATCTTGGCCATATCAGCCCTGTCTCTATCCGACTGTGGGCTGTCCATAGCACTGAGTTTCACATATGGAGGCAAAAGAGTACTAGTCTTCTTCCCCCCGTCCATATTGAACCTCTGCAAGACTTTGCCAATGTATTCCTTCTGAGACAAATACAACACATGCTGATTTCTGTCCCGAAGTATCCGCATACCCAAGATGTGATTTGCATCACCCAAATCCTTCATATCAAAGGTTTGATGCAGCCTCTGCTTCAAGGTATCCATCTCCTTACGAGATTTCCCGGCAATCAACATACAAGATGAGGATCAATAGACTGCCATCCAAAGCTTTCTTGGTGTACAAGCAGTGATCTATGTCACTTCTCCTGAATTTCTGAGATTTCATGAATGTATCAAATTTATGATACCATTCTCTTGGTGCCTGTTTGAGCCCATAAATACTCTTTTTCAGCTTGCATACAAGCTTCTCCTTTCCACTTACTGCATAACCCTCTGGCTGCTGCATATATATCTCCTCATGGAGATCACCGTGAAGAAAAGCAGTCTTCACATCCATCTGAATCAAGTCCAGATCATCATGTGCAACCAAAGCCAACACAGCTCTAAGTGTGGTCATTTTGACCACTGGAGAGAAGATCTCCTCAAAGTCCACACCGTATTCCTGCTTGAAGCCCTTAGCCACTAACCTGGCTTTGTATCTTGGCTTAGCATCTGATGCAACTTTGAGCCTGTATACCCACTTGCATGGCAAAACCTTCTTGCCTGCAGGCAAAGGCACCAACTTCCAAGTTCCATTTTTGTGCAGAGAATCCATCTCTGACTTCATGGCACGCTCCCATAGAGCTTTGTCTGCCCTCTGTAAAGCCTCCTTATAACATGAGGGCTCCTCACAGTCAGTAAGCATCAAATAGTCAACCCCTGGAACAAACCTGTCAGGGGCTTTGGAGGGTCTAGTGGACCTCCGTACCCAATGACCATCATTTGCAGGTTGCTGTCCAGCCTGCATATCACCCATTGGTGGCTCCTGTTCCATGCCATAAGGCTGAAAAATCATGCCCGGTATCTCCTCTAACTGTGGTATATCCATAGGGATATCTTCTGCCATCTCTGGCTGTCCATTTGGACCATTTTCAGCACCATTTAAGGGCTGGTTTTCCTGCTGTAATGGCTGATTTACAGCCCTTTGTTGTTGTCCATGATGTCCATCATCATCAAAGATGACTCTGCCAGGCTCCTGTTGCCTTGCAGGCTCCTTATACATGCATGTTTCATAAAAAATGACATCATTGCTGCGTATGATCTTTCTATTCATGGGATCCCAAAGTCTATACCCCATTTCACCTCTGTCACCATATCCTAGGAATATGCATTTGTGAGACTTAGGATCAAGTTTGGTGCGCATTTCCCTGCGTATGTGCACGTACGCAACGCAACCAAACACTCTCAAGTGCTTGTATGACGGAGGCTTCCCTGTCCATACCTCTTCTGGCACTTTCCCACCAAGCCTCGTGTTAGGTGACCTATTTATAAGGTGAACAACTGTCATAACAGCTTCAGCCCAAAAACCATGAGGTAATGCAGCATGTGACAACATAGAACGGACCTTCTCCTGAATGGTCCTGTTCATCCTCTCTGCTGTCCCGTTTTGTGGAGGATCATAAGGAGTAGAGAGCTCCCTCTTGATGCCTTTAGCATCACAAAAGTCCTGAAACTGTTTGGACATATACTCTCCACCATTGTCGGAACGCAAAGCCTTCAGTGTTTTGCCAGTTTGATTCTCAACATGAGCAACAAACTTCTGAAACACTGAGAATGTATCACTCTTCAAACGAAGAGGATAGACCCACACCTTGCGTGTGGCATCATCTATAAAAGACACAAAATATTTTGCCCCTCCCAAAGAAAGCTGAGGCATCTCACATACATCTGTATGCACAAGCTCTAACTGAGCATCTTTCTGTCCAAGAGCTTTCTTGTGGGGGCACTGTAGCTGCCTACCATATATACAATGCTCACAAAACTGAAAACTTGAAAACTTTAGAGAAGGCAAGTAACCCAAACGAGACAATTGCTCCATTCCCTTGACACTCATGTGTCCCAACCGGCTATGCCACATAGAAATTTCCGGCAGCTCGGTTGCATTTACATTAGCATGGTGACAAACACCTGCATGCATGAAGTAAAGAGTGTCCACCTTAGAGCCTCTGGCAACAACCAGTGAGCCCTTACTAATTTTCCACTTTCCACTACCAAATGTGGTAACATAATCAGCATCATCAAGCTGTCCAGTAGAAAGCAGGTTCTTCTTGATCTCAGGCACATGCCTGACATCATGGAGCATAAGCTGTGAGCCATCTGAAAATACAAGCCTTACATCACCTCTGCCAAGAATCTTGCATGCATGGTTATCACCCAAATAAACCACTCCTTCATTGCCAGCAGTGTACCTGACAAACAAGTCTCTGCAACCTGTGACATGAAAGGAGGCACCTGAATCAATGATCCATGAGTGCATACCATGACCACCTGTAAGAAGTGAATGAGCATCAAGTGAAGACGTAAAGAGGACCTCATCCTCACTGCCACCTGCATGTGACACATTGATTTCTTCAATCTTGACTCCACTTTTGCCCTTTGGCTTTACATCTTTGGCTTCATCCTTCTCTTTGTCTTTGCCTTTTCCCTTTTCTTTTTGATCATTTTTCCATTTGTAGCATTGCTTTTTAATGTGTCCCTTCTTGCCACAATAATGGCATTCCAAATCCTTTTTGGAGCGAGACTTGCTCCTTCCCCTTTCTTGGCTTTTCCCCCTTTGCTGGGATCTCTCACGTGCATTCATTGCATTGGACTTTCCAACAGAGTTGTTTTTCCTATTCATCTCTTCTTGAAGAAGAGCACCCTCAACATCTGCATATGACAGCATAGCATTCGAATTGCTAGTGGCTGTCCTGAATGTGTCCCAACTCTCTGGCAAAGTGCATAACAAAAAAGTGGCTTTGAACTCATCGTCCATTGCCAACTTTTGATTGATGACCTGGCTGACAATACCATTAAACTCATTTAGATGGGCTGTCATAGAAGCCCCTTCCTTCATCTGAAGGCCTATGAGTTTCTTCAACCAATACACTTTGCTTGAGGCACTTTGTTGGGCATACAAGTCCTGCAATCTCTGCCACATTCCCCAAGCTGTCTTCTCTTCACGAATGCTGAAAAGTAATGAGTCTGACACAGACAACATGATAGTAGATCTTGCCAGTTCATCCATATCTTCCCACTCTTCAGCAGTAAGAGAAGCGGGCATCACACCCCTTTCTTTGATAGGCTTGTGCTGCTTTTTCTGGAGCAACACATTGTAGCACTGGGTTTGCCAAATATCATAATTATGCGAGCCTTCAAGCTTCTTGATGTGAAGCAAGCACCCCTTGCGTCAATGTTGACGAGGCTCCTTGCCCTTTAGTGCTTAGCGATAGCTCCCAGTAGACCCTCTGTACCGCGTGTGCATAGCGATAGCTCCTAGCAAGAGCAGACGAACAAGCAGAGGCACCCCCAGCTCTGATACCAGTTGATGTGAGAGAATTAGGGTTAAGAGTTATGTGGGAGACATACACAGAGAAGCAAGGGAGAGAGAGAGAGAGAGTTGTGGGGATAAGTCAACTCATCATGTATGAGTGTGTGACTCCCCTATCACACATGTATATTGCACTAGTACACATAGTGCACTTAGTACATTAAAAGTACTAAGTGTACTATGTACTATAACTTATGGGCTTGTACACACTATAAGGGTGGGCATAACGCCTTTACCCCAACAGTCATATAGTCCTAGCCGTACAGCGAGCTTTCTCTCTCTTCTTCCAGTGCTGGCCATACACTGTTTTCTCTCTACTGGCTGCGATTGAGGTAGGCCGTACAGTGGTGAATGTTCTCACAATCTTGGCCGTACAATGGGGTATGTTTTGGGACTGATTATGTGACTGTTTTGGGACAGTTTTGGACAGCTTTTGGTGCTGTTTTGACCTTGGCTGTAGACTGAGTTCTAGGCAAGAGTCTTGCTAACGCTTTGTGGAAAAATCCGGTGCAAGATTGCACCTGCACCTTTGTTTCTTGTAAAAGCTTCTATTTGCATAAAGAAGTTCCCACGGGGGCCGGCCATTCTGGCTCAGTGCGGTGTCATTATTTTATTTTGATTCTTTCCGTTGTGTATCATAGCTCTGTTTGGTATATTTGAAGTGTCTGTCTATTGTTTCTGGTCCCCCTCCGGTTACACTTGAAGAGGAGTCTGCCAGTCGAGAGTAGTGGGGGTAGCTGCGTCAATGGAGAGGGTAAGGTGCTCTCTGGCTCAGATCCTAGCTAGGCATCTGATCTCCGTCTTTGGGGAGAGACTCCTGAAGCCAGCCCACTCTCCCAGGGATCGAGCGGGACTAGTGGAGAGAGGTTCCTAGGCAGTGTGAGAGTGAGCGCCAGGCGGCCAGATTCGGGATTTGCTCTGGGCAGCCCTTTTTGGTGAGCCCGGAAAAGCTCCGACATTCAATTTCTTAGGCACGGCTACTCCCAGGTGGAGTTTGATGCCCCCCTGCAGCGGCTGACAAGCTTCAGCAGAGCCCCATCATGTTACATAGTGCTCAAGTGTCCTTTGTTCGATGGCATCATGGCTTCAACCCTGCATCTGACCCCCTTGCAGGATTATCTCACTTCCCTATCATAGTCTGCTTCCCCAGCCTCCGAAAGGAGTACATCCCCCTCCTGCAGTCAATTGGACGATCGATTGAACTGGAACTAGTGTGCCGTGGATCTTCACGGATGCCTGTTCTTGGGTCTTAGTTCCTCCTTCGAAGACCACTTTGTAGCCAATTTGATCAGCGCTTGGGGGTCATCTCAAACCACTCATCCAACTGCCTCCGACTTCAGGTAAGGAGAGAGTTCCTCAGCCCTTGATCTGGAACCCCCTCTTCAGGATGCCCAATGGCCACCCCCTGACCTGGGCGGCTCCCTACAATCTTGCAAACTAGTGAAGTGGTCACCAGGGAGGAAACTGTGGATGCCAAGTGCTGGAGGTCCACTTTGGAGAATAGGCAAGGGGCGGTGGCCTTGGTCTGGGATGACAGAGTGGCTGCCATGGAGTCCTTTTGGATGGGTGAAGAGCAGAGAAGCCGACACTCGCCGAGTGAACAGCAGCCTGAGCGCTAAACCTGCTGAGGAGGGAGTGGGGGAAAAAAAGGGCAGGTGAGGACTCAGGACAGGCAAGGATGCGGGTGGCGACGAAGGCCAGGAGTCCTTTCGGATGGGTGAAGAGCAGAGAAGCCGACACTCGCTGAGTGAACAGCAGCCCGAGAACTAAACCTGCTGAGGAGGGAATGGGGGAAAAAAAGGGCAGGTGAGGACAGGCAAGGAAGGGGGCGGCGATGAAGGCCAAAAGGAAGAAGATGCCGGGGGACAGCAGCAGGGGGATAAAAAGGTGAACAGCAGCAGAAGGAGAAGATGGCGGACAGCAGCAGAGAGGGGGGGGGGGGGGTTGTTGCGGGGGGATCAGAGAAGAGACGGAGAGCAGCAGGTGAGGATGGGCTCACGGTAGGGAAGAGGCGGAGGTGACAGGAAAACGAAGAGGCAAAGGAGGAGGGTGCGGCAGAGGGGTGTGCACAGGAGAAAGGGAAGGAGGGGAAGGTGATGGCAAGGGAGGGAGGGCGAAGGAGAAGGCAAGGACAAGGGAGAAGGCGATGAAGGCAGGTGCGCAAGCAGGTCCCACGGGGGCGCCGGGGGGGGGGGGGTGGGGGGGTAGCTCCACTGCTCCAGCCCCTTTTTTTTTCCCATGTTGAACTTTTTGTTAGTCTGTCTGCCGACATATTATTCATTTATTGATTTATTTATTAACTTTTCCTCATACTTTCGAAAAATTCACTTGATTTTATTGTTTTGACGTGAAACAAGATTGCTAAGGATGTGGCAACGCAGTATGTGGAAGGCTGGGACTGGATGGCTCCCATAAGGTATCTTCTATCCCCTTAGAGATCTTCCACTAGATTGCCTAAAGAGTCCTTGTGTCACGTCTAGGGAGGAACTTATCTCGGTTTCATACTATGACCAAGTCAAGGAAGAATGCGACATCATATTTGAGTTGTTGGATTTCTGCAAATCTTAAAATTGACTGCTATATATTTCTATTTAGATGTCTTAAGCACTAGGATCAAAGCATCAAACAACCTAAAGGGGACTAGTCCATCGTTTATAACCCTGAAGCACTAGGATTACTGATTGTGTCAGTCCATCTACTTGATGCAAAATTGCTTTTGATGTTCTGTATGACTATGAGAATAATGTAGAATGACTTCTAGAGAAAGGAAATCAAATTTCTTGAACAGTGTGTGAGCGTGCGTGTGTGCATGTGTATGGATGTGTGTTACAAAGGGGCACTAGCTTTTGATGTTCTGTATGACTATAAGAATAATGTAGAATGACTTCTAGAGAAAGGAAATCAAATTTCTTGAACAGTGTGTGAGCGAGCGTGCGTGCGTGTGTATGGATGTGTGATCACTTAATATACATCTTGAAGTTTCTTGGTTTCTTTTCAGGGACAGAAACACGGGAATTTGGGATGAGGTTTCAATATCTACTACTGGGGTGAGTCCATTAGTCAAAATTTCTCTTTTAGTTGGTCTAGATGCCATCCTTGATTTTTCAATTGTGATTTGATTACATGATTTGAGGTTCATTCATGAGAGTGAATTATGAGCTCATAGAGTAGGGCAAGTAGTGCAATGAGGCATTTTTTGGTTCAAAATAGAGTGTGGAACATCAGCATGAGAGGTTAACCAATAGCAATTTAGACTATAAAACACTATAGCTGCATCCAGTACATGCGAGAACTGAGTTTTCAATGTCTAGTGTACAGTACGATATATTCTTTTGAAGATTATTACTACTTTGATGGATTCAGAGGATTCCTGCCCTCTGGCCACACTTGGAAAGCTTTGGGATTGCTCCATCAATTAAGAAGAGGTTTTGGCATCGGCTTTGGCACTCTTCGCGGAGCCAGATATTTTTTGCTTATTGTTACACAGTGGTCTCCCTGCTAATGGAGAGCTGTCTTTGGTTCAGATCCAGCATGCCCTAGCTGCTTGAAGCCTCTGAGACTGTACATCATTGTCTCTGGTTGCAGAGTTGCCCAAAGGATATGGAGCTCCATAGCTCAGCTTTTAGGCAGACTGAGGAGAGGTACTATATACATCACGTGGGGCTCTATTGCCTGGCTCACTCAGTCTGGACCACAGGTTTTCTTTGAGGGTGAGAACCATGGCTCGCCATCATGATTCACAGCAGAGGGATGCCTAGAGCTGCACGCTTCGGTATATTCCTCCATCACATGTCATACTGTTGCTTGGGAGACTTGATACCACCTGGGAGATTATTGCTAGCATCACGGCTTAGCAGATATGCAGGGCTAGATGTACCGAGGTGATCGACGGCACCCAGATTTTTGACACCCAGTGCATTTGTACCATTTAGGAAGATATTACTCATACCCTTGTGACCACTTGGACCCGTATATAGGGACCTTCTAGATCAACGCAAGCAAAGCACGTTTTCTTCATGAGGGAATGGGATCATGGGATCTTCTTCTCGTCGATTCCGACTTGTCTCTCTTGGCATCACCGTGCCCCTCACTGGCTACAATTACCTTACACTTTGTGATGAGGCATGATTTTGTATTGATTCTTTCATACTTAATAGAAGTCTCTTTATTACCCAAAAAAAAAGTTCCTTTTGAAGAAAACATCTCAGACATAGGCAAGCTCCATTGCTTGTCACTAACCCCTAGTTTCTAGGATCACGTGGGACATGATTATCTTGATTACTCCTATAGGCATGTGTCTAGACTTTGGGTGGGTCCGTGATGGATATCTAGAACATGGTGGGATTATGAAGGAATCTATGGCGTGGCCCATAGAGATTTCCTTTGAACTTTCTGGGCGGGGGGATACTTTCTGGGAAGGATGCACGCTTTGGCCATGTACATAGCATGTCCTCTATGGCAAGGTAAGATTTGAACACTCTGGCCATATGCACATGGTGTACTCCATGGTGGAGTGTCGTTTATGGAATACAAGAGATTAGATGGGTGGCTATCTAGGTTTACATGTGCATATGCATCATTGATGCTTGCTGGAACTTTATTTTTAGTTCCCTGGACAATGCATGGTATATTTGTATGTGATTGTCCATGGGATTGGGGATGCCTAGGCACCCCTGTGGACGTGTGTGCACACCTGTTTGGGCTAAAGTGGTGGTCTTGTGGGTTTTGCAGGTGGTAAGTGCACCCTTAACTCAATTTATAGCATTATGTTTTTTATGATCATTGTCAATGGCTTATGCAAATCCACACTTCATTAAAAGGGAGGCCGGACGTCTTATAAAAAGACTTGTGAGTAAAGGCTTTCACACACTCATAAGTGTGAACATAGGGGGACAAGCCCAAGGCTATGAATAATATGTCCGGGCACTCTTTTCAATAAGTGTGACCCTCATAAGTGGAGAAAAGCAAAATAATAAAACTTATTAAAGCTTTTGACAAAAGCATGGGAAAAGCAAGGCAACCCATAATTAAAGGCAAGTTTGGGGCCTATTATGCACACACATATCAAGGAATGACTCTCTCTCTCCCCCTCTCCATTGCAAGGCTATACAGAGCTATCCAGACAAAGTACCGAACCGTACTGGAGCTGTATGGATAGTGTACAGACAAGGTACAGACCTATACCAGAGCTGTGCAGATAGAGTGCGGGCATGTATGGAGAAAAGCAAAATAATAAAACTTATTCAAGCTTTTGACAAAAGCAAGGCAACCCATATTTAAAGGCGAATTTGGGGCCTATTATGCACACATATATCAAGGAACGACTCTCTTTCTCTCCCTCTCCATCGCAAGGGTATACGGAGCTGTACGGACAAAGTACAGAACCGTACCAGAGCAATTCTAGGTGCAGTTTCTTCCTCTCAACTTTGAGAAGGATGCATGAAAGGAATGGGATTGGCTATCCTAGAATGATGGAGAATCAGTCTCTTCTTACATAGGCAAATATTGGAGAACAAGGCTGGTGGACAGCCACCTTAAAGTGGCTCAAAGGAGGGTCATGATTCAGAGGATGGCTTAGATACTTAAGCCAGGGGGGAAGGACCTAGGTTGTCCAGACAGCAGTATGATGAGTAAATACGTGATGGAAAGTGTTCCGGGTGTCGCAGCAAGGATCGTGTGGTTGTCAAATGTCTACAGAATACTAAGGATGCAAAGGCCTAGATATACCAGTTGAAAGCTATGATTAGCTTTGTACTTATTTTCAATTGTTTCATAACGGTAAGTCAATGGACCAGTTTCAGCATGTATCATTCCTTGGTGAATGAGAATTTGGACTTGGTATTTTACATTTTTGATTGCCACCATGAATCATGTGATTGCTTGGGACTGTTTTGGAGCATCAATCTTGGTTGAGAAACAGCATGCATGTAAGGAAGCAAAAAAACAGCATGGACAGCATGTATGCTTGTGAAATGATCATCAAGAAGAGAGTGGATATGGATGGAATTTCCATGCATGTCATGAGGTTTTGCCATACGTTCGGGAGGGAAACTTTCCATGTCAATGGCCAGATAAAGCAAGCTTTGGGAACGCTTACTATGGAGCTTTTCCGTGGAGCACAGTTGGACATGTATCTTGGACAAGTACAATGATGCATGATAGTTGACCTTGTGGATTCAATGGTTGGTTGCCATGAGCTATTTGGTAGCAAAGCCTTATGACCAAAGGGGTCAGAGATACTCTTGTGCATTATAGGTTCGACTGGTGATGGATAGTTTGATTCTTGGAACTTTCTACACAATCCAGAAGAGTTCGGGAATGATACCTTGAGGTTCTTATGCAGGGCGGAAGGGTCCAAGGGATGAAGCAAGGCTTGAAAGCCTGTGAAAATGTTGAAAGCATTGGAATAGTGGAGCATCTTTTGACCTACATCTTATCAGTCGAGGGCAACTGATTAGAAGCCGGGGGATGTCACTAACCCCTAATTTTGATGTAGTGGTGGCAGCTTTGACAGATAGATTTTCTACTAAGCATCGTGTCACCACATCTTATAAGCCTAGCACAAATGGATTGGTCGAGAAGACTAATCACGTTTTATGTAGAATGATTGCTAAGGAGGATGAGGTCTTGGAAGCAGGGTTGTTTCCGTACGGCGTATGACGGCTTATCGTGCAGAATACCGTACGGCACGATACTGTACGTACTCGTATGGATTTTTTCAGGAAAAAAAATCTTTTTTTAAAATTTTCTTTTTTCAAAAATATATATATTTTTTGGTAGGTAATGGTCTTTCTTTTGCTTATCGATGGCTGTTTGAGCTTCCTCTATACTATGATGCTTCCCTCCTTTCTAAAATACTCCATATCTGGGCTTGGAAATACCTAAGTTTATAAGTATTTTTTTAAAACACTGTAATTTCCCGTACAGTATCGTATCGTACGAACTGTACGGTATCGTACCTGACAACTATGCTTGGGCTCATGGGATAAGAAGGTTCATACTGCATTGTGGTCTTATAGATGTACTCCTAGCTCTTCTACTGGTTTTACTCCTTTTAGGTTGGTTTATGGTGTTGAGGGGATGCTTCCTATTGAGTATGATATTGCTACTTAGAGGACCTCAACCATAGAGCATTTAGGAGAGTAGTGGATCATGTGGGACATGATTATCTTAATTACTCCTACAAGCATGTGTCTAGACTAGGCCCATAATGGACATTTAGAACATGGTGGGGTTACGAAGGAATCTCTAGCCCATAGAGATTGCCTTTGAAATTTCCAAGCAGGACCCATGGGATACTTTCCGGGCAGTACCTATGAGATTTGCACGCTTGGCTATGTACATAGCATGTACTCCATGGCAAGGTAGGATTTGAATACTCTGGCCATGTACACACAATGTACTCCATGTCAGAGTGTGGTTTATGGAATACAAGAGATCAGATGGATGGTTATCCAAGTTTACATATGCATAAGCATTATTGATGCTTGCTTGAACTTTTATCCTTGTGTGACCTTGTTTTGTTGCCAACATGACAATGCGTGGTATTTTTGTATGCGATTGTCCATGGGGCCAAGGATACCTAGACACCCTCGTGGATGCATGTGTACACGCCTGTTTGGGCCTAAAGCAGTGGCCTTTGTTAGAATTGTGCATCTCAGTGTTCTGGGGCTTTACCATTTATCTGGCATTTTATTGTATTTCTTCTATTTATTTGTCTTGTGAGCAGTCGGCCAGCCTTAGAGGCAGTCGGCTAGCTCACTCATGCACTATGTAAGGAGTTCCTCATTATTCACTCCTTCATCCATTTCCCTTGCACATAGTTCAACACTCAGTTGCTGGCCATTGCCATTGTAAAGCTTTACTGCTGTTATAAAAGGTGATCTTGTCCAACTCTCTCTATCTCCTTTGCACTCTCTCATATGTTTACTGTTTATGCTTCCGTCTTTGCTATCTCCTTCAGCCTTGTGGGTTTTGCAAGTGGTAAGTGGACCATGCATAAAGGCATATGCAGACCATTCTATGCGTAAAGCTTGTGTGTAGAGCAAGGGCCTATGCATATGCCTTTATGGAAACAATCTACGCCTTGAGACTAGCTATCTCACTGTAATAACATTCTTCCTGCAGTATTAAGATTTCTTTTAGAATGGCGAAGCTATCACGCCCTAGTGGAGCCATTGGGCTAGCTATCTCACTCTCACAACGTTCTTCGCAGTATTATGATTTCCTCTAGAATGGCGAAGCCATCATGTCCTAGTGGAGCATTTGGCTCGATATATCTGTAATATGTGTTTCCATCAGCTCCAGAGTGCTTTCCAGCTTCCCATATAGACCATTCCACGTAGCTGACCATGTCTGGTCAAAGCTGCAGGTTGTTTACTGCTGCTAATGTTGTATTGTTCTGCAGCAGCAGGGGAGGGGATCACAGGGCCATGTCATGGTAGCAGGATTTTTTTTTTTTTTTTTTTGGTGTGTGTGTGTGTGTGTGGCGGGGGGGGGGGTGGGGGTTGGGGTTGGGGTTGGGGTGGGTGTACACAGAAGATAGGGCAAAACCGGCAAGAGCAAACGGGCACTCTGAAATGGCAAAACAAAGCCAAAATGGGCTGGGCAAAGAGAGAGAGAGAGAGAGAGAGAGAGAGAGAGAGAGAGAGAGAGAGATTAAGCGTCTACTAAAGACCCAATGGGCCTATGAGACCAAAGTGATACAATAATGTCCATGGCATATCTCATCATATATCTATATATATGTATATATGTATATATCTGTATATATATATATATATATATATATATATATATATATATATATATATATATATATATATATATATATATATATATATATGTATATATCTGTATATGTATATATCTGTATATATATATATATATATATATATATATATATATATATATAGAGAGAGAGAGAGAGAGAGAGAGAGAGAGAGAGAGATGGGCAGGCAGGGTTGCACATAACAGCAGATGGGCTTGCGCAGCAACATGGGGTTGTGGAGAGAGAGAGTGTGTGTCATGTGCATAACATGTACATGCTAATCTCTGAGCTAATCCCTGAAGGGCAGCAGAATAAACATGAATTTAGGGCATGAGCCAGGCTCAAGTATGTGCAGGAGAACCCCGAAAAAGGACTAGAGGGCTGTCGGCTGCAGCTACTGTAGCTGGCCGACACAAATGCTGGACAGCAGCTTGAGTGGTTCTCTGCTGGCTGACAGCAGGTCGGCCAGGCTTCTTGCATGTTGTGAGCCTATAAAAGGCTAAGCCAAGAGCATTGCTAGGTATTCAGTCCCGTAGGGATTGAGTAAGTAGGAGAGGACTCTTTTTAAGTCAAGAACACCTTTTGAGGGGGGCAGCCTATGGCTAGCCAGATTGTACACCTTTTTGTACTGTACGAATATACTGAAACTCAGCTATCTTTCTCTCTTCTCTCCATCTCTTGCTTGCATTTTGCATCAGGTTGTTCCAAGACAGGTGTTTAGGGCTGAAAGAAGACTCCCAGAGCTTCCACATGTGTGTGTGTGTGTGGTGTGTGTGAGTAAGAGAGAGAGAGAGAGAGAGAGAGAGAGAGAGAGAGATTCAGAGACATTCACATTGTTCACTTGATAATCATGCTAGACTTGTTCAAGGATAGTTGTGCCATTACTCACCCGATAATTGATACATGCATAACAGCCAGTAAAAATATCTGATCCACATTTGGTGAGCTCTTTCTTTGACAACTTCAAAAGAGTCTATCTACACTCATCGGTTGAGCTTACAAACACAAACTCTGAACCAATGTCCTGCACCATCAAGCTAGAAGTACAAATGGATTCTGGGAAAAATTTGGAGCATGTAGTCGAGCAGGAACTGATGGTACCTGGAGAGACAACGGTGTTGTTTACATTCCCTCCAGTAAGCAATCCCCCACCTTTCCATTGGTGTATTTTTGTTCATACGGGATACTTGTAGATTGTTTCAATTCAACAGTCAGAATGTATTTTACAGGTATTCTTTTACAGACCTGAATTATGGTGGCCCAATGGTATGGGAAAGCAAACCTTACACAAAGTTGATATAATCCTTGAAGTTGGTGATTATGGGGAGTCGGATTCATGGACACACCTCGTTGGATTTCGAAAAATTGAGAGCTATGTCGATCCTTCCACAGGTGGAAGGTGCGAAAATCACAGCTTCAAAGTTTTTGTTGTCATGGTATCAGCACAATGTACTTGAACAATCTGTAAAATCCTTTTAAGTGTAGGATACTTCACACCCAATTTTCACCTATTAACTCATCTAGCTTACTTTATCTATATTCTTAAGCAACTAATTCCTCATCATAATGGCTTAGGTACATTTTAGGGCATACCCTAGTGCTGTCACAGTGATGTTATGTGATCTTTGGGTAGTAGTGCACTGCTAAGTGCATGATTCTGTGGATAAGTCTTATACTCTCCATGCTCATGTTTGCAGATTATTCAAGGTGAATGGAGAACCTATGTTTGTCCGTGGTGGGAACTGGATTGTTTCTGATGGTTTACTTCGACTGACAGAAAAAAGATATAAATCAGATATAGATTTCCATGCAGACATGAATTTCAACATGATCCGTTGCTGGGGGGGTGGAATAACCGAGAGACCAGAGTTCTACAAAAATTGCGATCGTCGAGGGTTACTTGTAATCTCTATTTATATGCTGTGTATCTGCTCGCATCTCACCTTTTTGTCCTATGTGGCTGCTTCAATGTAGGGCGAGTTAAGAGTTTTCAGATTGCCATGTACAGGTATGGCAAGAGTTCTGGATAACTGGAGATAACAATGGGCGTGGTGCAGATCCTCCATCAAACCCTGACTGGCCTCTAGACCACCATCTCTTTCTTGACTGTGCTAAGGACACAATCAAACTGCTGCGCAACTTCACTAGTTTAGCCTTATGGGTAGGGGGCAACGAACAGCATCCCGCAGATGACCTCAATGCGGCCCTGAAGGACTACCTGCAGCTTCACCCATATTTCCAGCTTCCAGCACTGTTGACAGATTCAGAGCCTCAGAAAACCTTGACAGATCCAAGCCGTTACTTAGATGGAACTCGCATTTATATCCAAGGTTCCCTTTGGGATGGCTTTGCCAAAGGCAATGGGGACTTCAGTGATGGACCGTATGGTATTCAGAACCCTGAGGACTTTTTCAAAGACACTTTCTATTCCTATGGCTTTAATCCAGAGGTAGGTTCCGTTGGCGTGCCAGTTGCTGCTACCATGAAAGCCACCATGCCCCCAGAAGCATGGCAGATCCCTGTGTTCATAAGGGAGGCGAATGGCTATATTGCAGAACTGCCAAATCCTACATGGCAGTACCATAAGTACATAGCTTATTCTGACCCTGGCAAGGTGCATGACCAGATTGAATCATACGGAAAACCAAAAGATATTGATGACTTTTGCGAAAAGGTACTGGAGGAATACCTGTCTTCTTTGCCAAACATTGAGTTCAAATTGTCATTGTTAACCAACCCTGAAATTCTTTCCCCTTACAGGCTCAGCTAGTGAACTATGTGCAATACCGTGCTCTCATGGAGGGGTGGACCTCCCGTATGTGGACTAAGTATACAGGAGTTCTCATTTGGAAGAACCAGAATCCATGGACAGGCTTGCGTGGCCAGTTTTATGATCACTTGCATGATCAAACAGGTGGATTCTTTGGAGTGCGTTCAGCATGTGAGCCCATCCATGTTCAGTTGAATCTGGACACGTACTATGTGGAGGCAAGTGTTTCACTTAAATTTTTAACATTATTACACATTTGAGAGGTACTAATTTCAACAAACGTGCACACATGGAATGGGGAGAGTATCATGGAACACGCATGCACACACATGCCTGCATAGGCATGGACACACGCATAGCGTGCACACACACACACACACACACACGCACGCACACGCATGGGGGAGGGAGAGAGTGTTTATGGAAACTGAAATTTATCCAGGTAGTCAATACTACAGCAAGCTCTTTGAAAGATGTCAGTGTAGAAGCAAGTGTATGGGGCTTGGATGGTTCAATGCCATATCACCAACTTGAACATGGCATCAGTGTCCCATCAAAGCTGACTCTGGCTACCTTTAAAATGACATATCCAACAGGGAAGAATGCACAACCAGTTTATTTTCTTCTCCTCAAGCTTATGGACACTTCTGATCAGACTCTCCTTTCAAGGAACTTCTACTGGCTCCATCTTCCCGGTGGAAATTACAAGGCTTTGGAAGGTTTCAGGTCCAATAAAGCTCCAATCCGGTTGGGTATGACAAGCACATTGACAGGAAGAAACTGCCAATTGCTAGTGGTGGTTGAGAATACGTCTATGCAGCTACCACATAAAAGTGTTGCCGGAAAAGGCAAGTGTAGGCCCAAGCAAGATAGCATATCTTCATGCCTGTGGTCGAGAGTTTGCCCTTGCCTAGCATCCAAAGTCTCAAAGCTTTTCCCGGATCAAGAACTGCATAACCGAGAAAAAACTAGCATTGCATTCTGGCTGCACTTGTCAGTTGTGTGCGGGGAAGAGGGGGGTCAGGAAACGCGTATTCTTCCAGTAAATTACTCTCAGAACTATTTCTCGTTGGTACCGGGAGAGAAGATGGAGGTGAAAGTATCATTTGAGGTCCCAGAGAACACCACTACTGTGCCTACTCTTGTGCTTTCAGGCTGGAACATCCAACAGGCCAAGCTCTCCTTCCCAATCTGAGCTCTTTTATAGCCGAGTCAAAAAAAGAAAGAAAAAGACAATATCTAATTCTGAAAAAGGCCCAAAATTATGTATTAAAAGCATTGCAGAACGTTGGAGATGTATAGAAGCCAAAAGTTTTCTTAGAAAGTTGTTGCCTAAGATCTAATCTGTGCATGGGCGCTTTCCCAAGTGGCTAGGGTACCATGCTACTGACGAGGCATGAGTTTGATTCTGACACCTATGATGTTAAATTACTATCAGAAATAATGATTTATTATGGTTCAATGCTAAACACTACTTATGTGCACACGTGTCAACCTCTATGAACTCTTACCATAAGGTGAGATATTTAAAAGTTTTATGGCTGATCATAAAGGGGTTTTGTGTTTCATAGAGGAGAAAATAGAGGGCACGAATTCGAACCCCGGCACCTATGATATTATGTAACTAACACAAATAATGATTTATTCTGCTCACTTTTGGGAAGCTTACATGGTCTCAATGCTAGGCACTACTAATGTGTATATGTGTCAACTCTACCATAAGGTGACAAAAGGGTTTTGTGTTTCTTAAGGAGTTAAGAGGAGCTGAAGGTGATTAAACAAACTTAAAACAACTCTAATGGGACAAGGTGTAAGCCTTGCTGATGAGATAGGGTGTTTCCATGTGTTGATTTACATCAAAGACACTTGGGCACCCTTCAAGGCAAATGAGATGGGTGTTTCCATATGTTGATTTACATCAAAGACACATGGAGAGTAGCTCTATCAAAAAATAAGAGAACTTAGTATAAATCCTCGTGTGTTTGGTGCCGATAATCCCTAAGAGAAGCTAATGGTAACATGACAAGGAAATGAAAGTGTCTAAAATAGGTGAGTCTTTTCTCTTGATGGAAGAGGTTCTTGACCAAAATAGAGAAAGGCATTGCAAGGTGATTTTATAATGGCAATTGAACATGGTGATGATTGTTCCTGTAGTTGCAATGGCAACCATCCTCTTAGATGGAATCCTTGTAATTGATACCTTGGAAATTGTACCTTCATGTGCATACTCAGGTTATGTTTCCCAATGGATGTTGAATTCTTAAAAAGATAATAGTGCTTTGATTTGGAGATGTCTTCAATCCAAAATGGAGAATTTCCAAGTAGTTTTTTTTTGAAACATGCATAAGAACGAATTGCAACATGTGAGGCATCTTGCCTCCTAGGCTACAACTCAATGGTAGTGTCCATGCCTCAGTATTAGGTTTGAATCTTCCCATGGCATGTATTTCAGTACCTTGTCTTGCAATTTAAAAAAATATGAGGCATCTTCAAATATATGGACAAGATTGTTATTTGCATTATTGCAAGTACGTATTAGTTTTGGAAGCTTTTAGACAATTCCTTGGTGATGTTAGTTGGTCGGTCGTTCATAAAAAATCCAAATGTTTTGAAACCTGCACAAGAACAAAGTTCAAAAAGTGTGTATATATGGTGCATTACAAATCTAGCTTCTCTTCTCTCTTGAACCATACTTGTGTCAAGTTCTTAGACATGAAGTATTTACACTAAATTCTTGGCTCACTACCATTTGTTAAGTAGTAGAAATAAACCTTTTTTTTTGTTTGAATTGCAAAATTATTTCCTACTCTTTAGAAGGTGCACAAGAATTCTCTTGCAATTGATGGATGTTTGCAATATGTACTAGTGGAAAAGAGAAATATCTTGTTACCATTGGATTTCAAATATCCAATGCAGATTTATCACTTTATGTGAAAAAGACTGATAGAGGGATTATGCTATTAGTCATTTATATGGATGACTTGATTATCACTAGTGATAGTGATAATTACTCTCACCATCATTGCTGATATACATGATGTTAGGATGCTTTTGAAGCAAAAATTTGAGATAAAGGATTTGGGTGACTTGCGGTATTTCTTGGGTATAGAGGTGGTGAGATAATCTCATCGCATTCTATTATAGAGGTAGTATGGCTTGGATATGTTGTCCAAGTATGGTATGACAAGCTGTAAGCCTATTTCAATGCCATTAGAGTATAACACAAAGCTGTAAGCCTATTTCAATGCCATTAGAGTAGAACACAAAGCTTTCTGCAGATACATGTGAGCTTTTGGAGGACCCTACTATGTACAGGTGCATAGTGGGTAGCTTGATCATGTGCATAGTGGGTAGCTTGATCTACATAATCATTTACTAGGCCAGCCTTGAGCTATATATTATTGGACTTGTGAGTCAGTTTATGCAAACTCCTAGGAAGCCACACTTGGATGTGGCTAGACGGATTCTTAGGTACATACAGTCCATTGTTGATTATAGGTTTTTCTATGAGGCTGGCATACGGAGATACAACTACATGGGTACATAGATGCTGATTGGGCTTGTAGCGTCATAAACAGGAGATCTACCAGGCAGGCGGCTTTATGTTTTCTTTTGGGTGGACTGCTGTGAGTTGGCGTAGTAAGAAACAACCGACATTTACTTTGTCGAGTAGAGGCAAAGTACAGGGATGTTGCTATGGCAACTTGTGAGGTAGCTTGGTTTCAAGAGCTAATTGGTGATATGAATGAGGGAAATAGTACCCTGGCCCATTATCAGCCTACGTCCACACATCACTACTATATAAGTGGCTACCAATCCCCCTTGTAGTGATGATGTGAACATGTACAGGGATCATGTGGGTGAATAATCCCCAAATGGCAATAAGCTAAAATCTTTGTAAAAAGCTTCAAACTTCTCTTGTGAGAGAGCCTTCATGAACATATCTACCACATTATCGTGTATAGAGAATAAGGAAAGCTAATCTCTCTTGCAATGAGCCTCTCTCTACCATAGTGATAATGTACCTCAATGTGCTTTGTGTGAGCATGAAACACTGGGTTCTTCCTCGCAAACGGCTAATGTACTATGAGGGACAAGGTCTGCCAAAAGGTGTCTAAGCCGTACACAAACTACGATTATTGTAAAAGTTACCCTATACTCAACTTTACAACTCGAAGTAGCCATTGTTGCTTGCTTCTGACTAAGTCATGATATTCATGAATCACCAAGATAAAGGTAAAAGCCACTAGTGGACACTCCATGATGTCATAACATCTAGCCCAATTGGAATCACTAAAAGCATGCACAACCCGCTTAGCATAGAATAGGTCAAGGGACTAAGTGCCCTGTAAGTATCTGAATACTCGCTTGGCAACCTGCCAATGTTGACTGTGCATAAATCTCCTCAATTAGGAGACCCCAAACCCAATGTCTGGCCTTGTATTACATAGATAGATGAGACACCCAAAAACATACTAATAAAGTAATGCATCAAATGGTTCGCCTACATCCTAGAGACTAAGCCTAGCACCTGTCTCTACTACTGGTGTAGCTACAGGCTTATAGTCTTCAAGACCAAACTGTGTAAGAAGTCTCTGTATGTACTTTGACTATAACATCGCAATACTACCATCACACTACATAAATTGTATGCCCAAATAATAATATAGCGAACCCAAATCTGTCATCTCAAATGACATGTGTAATTCAACCTTGAAGGTTGATTGTTCTCGTTAGGACCTGTGAGCAACATGCCATCAACATATAAATCAATGTATAAAACGATCACCAAAAAATAATCTTTACTCTTTACATAGAGGGTACTCTTAGTTGGACTATTATAAAAACCATTTGCAACCAAGTGTGTATTTATATTCTCATACCATGATTTGGGAGCCTGCTTAAGGCTATATAAAGCTTTTCTTAACCTGCACACTTTAGACTCATGTCTCTTTTCAACAAAACTATGTCAAGGTTACGATACATAAACCTCCTCATATAAATCACCATTTAAGAAAGCAGTCTTGTTATCTAAGTGATGTACATTCCAACCATGATGCACTACGAATGCAATAATACACTTCATCGTACTCATTGATCACATAGTCATACAAGACGTGGGTACAAAGGTCTCATCACATAATCTATGCCCTTCTTTTGAGCATAACCCTTTGCAAGCCTTACCTTGTAGTGGTCACAATGCTGCTACCATTAACTTTACACTTAAAGTTATAAACGCACTTTGCACCAACAATGACTTTTATACCATAAGGCAAATGTGCTAAATACCGAGTGTCATTTTTTAGGCTTCAGTTGTACTCATACTGCATGGTGTGCATACAATGATCATTTTCTTGTGTTTCCTCAAAGGAAATAGGTTCCTCTTCATTGCATATATTGGCAATGAGAGCATGATCCACAAAAGAATAAAATGCATAATGAGAACCTACATATGTCTTGCTGCTAGAGTCGCTAATTTGCTATCCTACAATGTCTGCACCAGCCATTTTGGCATACTCTTGGATGCTTGTATGGATGCCCTTTCCTCATCCATCGCTATATCTGCACCAGCCATTTTCACATACTCTTGGATGCCTAAATGGATACCCTTTCCTTATCCACTGTGTCATCCACAATTTTCTCAATAGTTGATCTACGAGCAAAAATTCAAGCTAATTTTTAGCAAGTATGGGCTAATTTGCAGCACCTTGTTGAGCATTCATTTGCTCCACATATGGCTCCTCATCATTGCACAAAGGTAGGAGTGTATCAAAGATGTCTTGTGAGTATACATTTTGCTATTTTTTACATAAAACCATGGGCTAA